>NC_079195.1:198190585-198502252 GCF_029499605.1 Hyla sarda
GTGGTCTTCAACCTGCGGACCTCCAGAGGTTTCAAGACTACAACTCCCAGCAAGCCCGGGCAGCCAGCGGCTGTCCGGGCTTGCTGGGAGTTGTAGTTTTGAAACCTCTGGAGGTCCGCAGGTTGAAGACCACTGCGGCCTTCGACATCATCCAGCCCCTCTCACCCCCTTTAGTTCTGTACTCATCTCCGCTCGGCGCTGGTCTGGTGCTGCAGGACTGTCCGGTGGCGAGGTCGTCCAGTGGGATAGTGGTTCCGGGCTGCCATCTTCATCGGGGGGGCCTCTTCTCCGCTCTTCGGGCCCGTAATAGTCACGTTGCCTTGACGACGACGTAGAGGTACGTTCATTACCAACGTCCCTCTGCGTCATCGTCAAGGCAACGCCTCTATTCCGGGCCCGAAGCCTGAAGATGGCAGCCCGGAACCACTATCCCACCGGACGACCTCCCCACCGGACAGTCCTGCAGCACCGGACCAGCGCCGAGCGGTGGTGAGTACAGAACTAAAGGGGGTGAGAGGGGGCTGGATGATGTCAAAGGCCGCAGTGGTCTTCAACCTGCGGACCTCCAGAGGTTTCAAAACTACAACTCCCAGCAAGCCCGGACAGCCGATGGCTGCCCGGGCTTGCTGGGAGTTGTAGTTTCGAAACATCTGGAGGTCTGCAGGTTGAAGACCACTGTATCAGACATTGACAAGCGGTGATGATGATGACATGTGGTGATGATGACAAGGGGATGATGAAGGGGGGGGGGGGGATTATGACAAGGGGATGATGAAGGGGGGGTGTGTGGGATGATGACAAGGGGATGATGAAGGGGGGGTGTAGGATGATGACAAGAGGATGATGATAAGAGGATGATGACAAGGGGATGATGAAGGGGGGTGGGGATGATGACAAGGGGATGATGACAAGGGGATGATGAAGGGGGGTGGAGATGATGACAAGGGGATGATGAAGGGGGGTGTGGGATGATGACAAGGGGATGATGACAAGGGGATGATGAAGGGGGGGGTGTGGGATGATGAAGGGGGGATGATGACAGGCGGTGATGATGAAGGGGGGATGATGACAGGGTGATGATGATGAGGGTGTTAATGACGGGGGTCTGGATGATGACAGGGGGGGGATGATGTATTTCCCACCCTAGGCTTATACTCGAGTCAATAACTTTTCCTGCGATTTTGGGGTGAAATTAGGGGCCTCGGCTTATATTCGGGTCGGCTTATACTCGAGTATATACGGTAACCTACCTACCTAGCGGCAACCTTTTACTTGCCTTCCTACCAACTGAACTTACTACCTGCCTAAATAACTTGCAAACTTACTACTTGCCTACCTACTTAGAGAATGTTCTACTTACCTAATTTACTACTTGCAAACGTACTACCTGCTTACCTAGCAAACATATTACCTGGGTGGGGTGGGGGGGCCCAGGCATATTCTTTGCACAGGGGCCTTCTGTTGTCTGTGTCCACCCCTGGTAAGTTCTCTCCATTTCTGGTGTGTGGAGATTTAAAGGGGTACTCCACTGGAAACATTTTTGTTTAAATCCACTGGTGCCAGAAAGTTAAACACATTTGTAAATTACTTCTATTAAAAAAATCTTAATCCTTCCAGCATTTATGAGCTGCTGTTATGATCCACAGGAAGTTCTTTTCTTTTTGAATTTCCTTTCTGTCTGACCACAGTGCTCTCTGCTGACACCTCTGTCCATTTTAGGAACTGTCCAGAGTAGGAGCAAATCCCCATAGAAAACCTCTCCTGCTCTGGACAGTTCTTGACATGGACAGAGGTGTCAGCAGAGAGCACAGTGGTCAGACTTAAAGGAATTTCAAAAAGAAAATAACTTCCTATGGATAATAACAGCAGCTGATAAGTACTGGAAGGATTAAGATTTTGTTCATTGAAGTAATTTACAAATCTGTTTATCAAGCATGACTTGATAAACAGCAAAATGGGGGGGGGAGATTCAGGTAGTAAATGTAAATTAGGGAATCACATTTATATTAAAGTCTTTAGAAAAGACCACCTCTTTGAGAAGACCACCCACTTCTTCAGACCAGATTTTATGTGATGGATTTTTGGACCACCATACATTATACATAGTGGTCATGCTTTTAGAAAATGCAAGAAAGAAAAAAGAAGAAAAACCACCGTATCCAGATGCTGCTTCGTCCACCAATAATCCAGATACAGTATTTAAAAAAAAAAAAAAGATATATATAATAAATAAAACAACAAAAACATTTTTATATATTGATTTGCAATAAAATCTACATCTTTATTTAAAATCCTGCATCTTTGGATTATTGGTGGACGAAGCAGCGCCTGGATACGGTGGTTTTCTTCTTTTTTTTTCTTTCTGACATCCATACGGACGGGTTGGGTTGCCCCCTTCCAGTGACCACCCCTAGGCTGAGCAGCTTCCTCTGAAATCTATGGTACCCCGGAACTAAGGGTGATATGCGCATTTTCTTTTCTCTAAGGTGAGTGGCCGCCCAGACCAAACCCTGGGTGTGTTTACTTCCTTTATTCCTAGAATCCCCCACCTTGCGAGGGTAACACACGAGGCGCTGCCTCCCGATTCTTTTTTATTTTTACTTCTACACATGTTTTTGAAAAGACCACCAATATAGAAGCCCACTTTTAACCCCTTAAGGACCACGGGTTTTTCCGTTTTTGCACTTTCATTTTTTCCTCACCTTTTAAAATCATAACCCTTTCAATTTTGCACCTAAAAATCCATATGATGGCTTATTTTTTGCGCCACCAATTCTACTTTGCAGTGACAACAGTCATTTTACCCAATAATCTACGGCGAAACAGAAAAAAATTATCATTGTGCGACAAAATTAAAGAAAAAACGCCATTTTGTAATTTTGGGGCTTCCGTTTCTACGCAGTATATTTTTCGGTTAAAATGACACCTTATCTTTATTCTGTAGGTCCATACGGTTAAAATGATACCCTACTTATATAGGTTTGATTTTGTCGTACTTCTGGAAAAAATCATAACTACATGCAAAAACATTTATATGTTTAAAATTGTCATTTTCTGACCCCTATACCTTTTTTATTTTTCTGCGTATGGGGCGGTATGAGGGCTCATTTTTTGTGCCATGATCTGAAGTTTTTAGCGGTATCATTTTTGTATTGATCAGACTTTTTGATCACTTTTTATTCAATTTTTCATGATATAATATAAAAAGCCACCAAAAATACGTTATTTTGGACTTTTGAATTTTTTTGTGTGTACGCCATTGACCGTTCGGTTTAATTAATGATATATTTTTATAGCTCGGACATTTACGCATGCGGCGATACCACATATGTTTATATTTATTTTTATTTACATGGTGTTTTTTTTTTTTAAGGGAAAAGGGGGTGATTTGAACTTTTATTAAGGAAAGGGTTAAATCACATTTATTAACTTTTTTTTTTACACTTTTTTTTGTAGTGTTATAACTCCCATAGGGACCAATAACACTGCACACACTGACCTTTTACCCTGATCCCTGCAAAGCCATAGCTTTGCAGTGATCAGGGTTATCGGTGGTCGATTGCTCAAGCCTGAATCTCAGTCTTGGAGCAATGAATCGCAGAGGGGACACACCGGAGGCAGGTAAGAGGACCTCCGCTCTTGTCCCAGCTGATCGGGACACCGCATTATCACTGCGGTGGTCCCGATCAGCCCCGCTGAGCAGCCGGGCAGGTTTTATAGCGATCGCTGCCGCGCGCTATTAGCCCCGGTTCCCGGCATCAGATACATGTCGGGACCGACCCGACCACGTGACCACGTGACCCCGCGTTATATCGCGGGAGCCGGCCAAGGATGTGAATATACGTCCTCGGTCGTTAAGGGGTTAAATACAATTTTTTTTTTTTCGGGGGGGGGGGGGGGGGGTGTCTTCTCAAAGAGGTTTATTAAAACAATACATGACCATCCAATGAAAATAAAGACACAGACACAATGATATAAAAGGAAAAAAGGACTTTTTATTTATAGGAAGGGTATACTGGGGATACTGCGAGGCATAGAAATGTGTCTTATGTTCTATTTTGCTATGTGTGAAATATAAATGTATAGGTAAAGCATTTTTATATACTGTGTTGATCCAAAGGAAGACGAAAACCCCCTTGAGGAAAGAGCCAATTATCCTTATGTAAGGGGGAAATTTCTTCCTGACCCCAAATATGGCGATCGGAACAAGTCCCAGGATCAAAAGCCAGTACCTGACCTATCTAATATGGAAAACTATATGTTATAAATTAGGGATGCACCGATATATCGGCGGCCGATACATATCGGCCGAAAATAGCTATTTCGGCAAAATGCCGAAACAACTAAAAAAGTGCCGATAATGACCACCTCCCCTGCCCGCCCACAGCACAAGTTACAAACACTGCCAGTGGCAGAGGCACTCGTGGGCGGTGCAGGGGGGGGGCGGCCGCAACATCTGGCGGGGGGGGGGGGGGGAAGGAATACTTCTTTTTATGTGCCCGGGCCGGCTCCTGTGTGTGGCTGCAGGCGGGGGCCGGCCAGAGCATATAAAAACTAATACTGTATACTAAAAACCAGGGGGCCTCCAGCTATTGTGAAACTACAACTCCCAGCATGCCCGGACTGGCAAAGTCTGTCCGGGCATGCTGGGAGTTGTAGTTTCACAACAGCTGGAGGCCCCCTGGTTTTTAGTACACAGTATTAGTTTTTATATGCTCTGGCCGGCCCCCGCCTGCAGCCACACACAGGAGCCGGCCCGGGCACATAAAAAAAAGTATTACTAATCCTATCCCGGACATCCCTGTGTCCCGAAAAATCTTTTCGGGACATAAGGATGTCCGGCGGTCACTCACCATTCCCCGGCGTCCTCCTGCGATCCTCCTTCGGTCCTTCGCTTCTCCGCCTCTATGGTCGTACGCACGGGACGTCACTGACGTCCCGTGCGTACAACCATAGAGACGCAGGAGGACCGCAGGATCGTCGCAGGAGAACGCACGCCGGCCGGGGCCTGGTAAGTGACCGCGTCATCTTCTTCAGTATTCCGGTCACCGCTCCTCCGGTCCCGGCACCTACTGCTATGGTCCATAGGCCATAGCAGTAGATGTGACCCCGGGCCGGAGGAGCGGTGACCGGAACACTGTGGGGGCAGCAGTACAGACAAACAGCCCCCAGCCATACACTGTATATGGCTGGAAGCTGTATGTCTGTGGGGTGGGGGGAGCTGCCTACTATTGTGGGGGGGAGCTGCCCAATATTGGGGGGGGAGCTGCCTAATATTGTTGGGGGGAACTGCCTGATATTGTTGGGGGGAGCTGCCTAATATTGTGGGGGGGAGCTGCCTAATATTGTGGGGGGAGCTGCCTAATATTGTTGGGGGGGAGCTGTCTAATATTGTTGGGGGGAGCTGCCTAATATTGTTGGGGGGAGCTGCTTAATATTGTTGGGGGGAGCTGCCTAATATTGTTGGGGGGAGCTGCCTAATATTGTGTGGGGGGGGGGAGCTGCTTAATATTGTGGGGGGGAGCTGCCTAATATTGTGGGGGGGAGCTGCCTAATATTGTGGGGGGGGGAGCTGCCTACAAATGTGGGGGGAGCTGCCTAATATTGTGGGGGAACTGCCTACTATTGTGGGGAACCTGCCTACTATTGTGGGGGAACTGCTGACCTAATGTGGGGGGGAGCTGCCTAAAAATGTGGGGGGAGCTGCCTAATATTGTGTGGGAACTGCCTACTATTGTTGGGGGGAGCTGCCTACTATTGTGGGGAACCTGCCTACTATTGTGGGGGAAATGCTGACCTAATGTGGGGGAGCTGCCTACTATTGTTGGGGGGGAGCTGCCTACTATTGTGGGGGAGCTGCCTACTATTGTGGGGGAGCTGCCTACTATTGTTGGGGGGGAGCTGCCTACTATTGTGGGGAACCTGCCTACTATTGTGGGGGAAATGCTGACCTAATTTGGGAACCTGCCTACTGTTGTGGGGGAGCTGCCTACTATTGCGGGGGAGCTGCCTACTATTGCGGGGGAGCTGCCTACTATTGCGGGGGAGCTGCCTACTATTGCGGGGGAGCTGCCTACTATTGCGGGGGAGCTGCCTACTATTGCGGGGCGGAGCGCTGCATTTTACCAGAAGACGGGGAGAAGTCATTTTCGGCATCGGTTGGACATTTTTTTTATTTCGGTTTCGTTTCGGTTCTGAAATTTCCATTTCGGTGCACCTCTATTATAAATACTTTATATGCTATACCTTTTTTTTTATAATTTATTTTTATATTATTTTATTTGTGGGAATATTTAGTAATAAATTAAAGATTTATCATACTTGACCTATTTATGGCTGAGATGATCCCAAGGAAGGCAAAAAAAACCTTGAGGAATAAGCCAATTGTCCTCAAAGGGGAAAAATTCCTTCCTGACCCCAAATATGGCGATCGGAACAAGTCCCAGGATCAGAGCCGATATCTACCCCTATCTGTTGTGTGTGTGTGTGTATGTGTCTATACTATCTATATATGTACCTGTGTGTATATTTCTATCTACCTGTATGTGTGTGATCCTAATGTATGTGTGATGATGTGTGATACTTACCAGGTCTGTGCTGAGGTGTTACAAGCACAGGCCGCTCCTGGGTGCAGCACTCAGATGGTACAGAGCTCTGGGCCGTGGGCTGATCTTACCATTCCCAGCTTGGAGCTATGAAGGAGAATCCTTCCAAGGGGTGAAGAGCTGTCTCTACCTCTGACCACCGCAGGTCTCCCTTCTTCAGAGCTGCCTCGGATGGTGTAAATGGCGGCTGTGCTCTCTTCTGCTCCAGTTCCTCCCAGTTGATGGTGGTGAAGAATGGATGGTCTCTGATGTTCCTGTTCACACCCAGCCGCTTCTCAGGATTCTTGTGCAGCAGTTGTTGGATCAGATGTTTCAGGTCAGCAGGGAGCCAAGATGGAATATTAGGCTTCTCTCTGGTGATGGAATCGCGAGCCATTTCTCTGTCGCAGCCAAAGTAGAATGGGGAACGTCCTGCTGACATCCGGGATACAACAATCCCCAGGCTCCACCAGTCAACCGCTGCATGGTAACTCTTCCTCTGGAGCACCTCTGGGGCCATGTAAAGTAATGTGCCCGTCACTCCTTGGATCTTGTTGGAGGAGGTGACGCCATCTTGGGCAAGTCCGAGGTCTATGATGCAGATGTGTCCATCTCGATCCAGCATGATGTTATCTGGCTTGATATCTCTGCAATTAAAGAAGAAAAAAGATTGATCAATAAAAAACAATAGTAAAATTATTCAAAATTCACTGATGGAAAGTTGGGTGGATTATTTACAATAAAGAAGGAAAAATGATTTTTTACAGCTCACCACTTAGATGTAACCGGTTAATGGGATGTCCAAGGGAGGTCTTGTGGATATTAAAAATGGATACTAGAATTCCCAATGGTCTTAAACTAGTACTCCGGCCCTAAGACATCTTATCCCATATCCAAAGAATAGGGGATAAGATGTCTGATCGCGGGGGTCCCACCGCTGCGGGGGTCCCATCTCGCATGCACCTGTGGGAGCTGCATGTAGCGCTGCAGCCTCCGAGTCTGCTGGGTCACGACTATGGGGCCGGAGTATTGTAATGTCCCAACTCCGCCCCCATGTGATGCCCCGCCCCGCCCCCACAATGCAAGTCTGTGGGAGGGGGGCGTGACATAATGTATTTCTATTAAACCTCCACGCTGGATCTCTCTTGTGTGCTGCCTTTTTACTCCTGCCACTATACTACAGGATTTATAACATTAGTTCATATGGTGGGATTTATGTTATCTATGTATACTATTATTATCATTTAAATGATTATTAATATCATGGTATCCCATTATATTATACTTATCTATTGTTTATCTTTATTGTGTACACCCCTTGCAAAATGATGTTAGTCAATAAGGAGTTATTTTTTTGTATATTTGAAAGTGTTGGTGATTATACAGGAGCACAAACAAAAAGGTTTTTCTTTTTTCTTATATACTATTTATATCGTGTCGAGGGCCATTACTTTAAAACGTACCTGTCATTGTGCCAAAAAAATAAAAAATGTTACTCAGTACCTAATCCTGATAATAAACATATATAAATGTTATGGGTCTAGGACCTATATATCCCTAACAAGTAGCATTCATATCTTGCTCACTTGCTTTCTCTTCTTGCCTTGGGGAAGGGGCGTCTCTCTCTCTCACTGTGGATAAGTCATCTGCTCTGAGTCTGGGAGCAGCCTGGCAGTCTGCAAATCACTGCCCTCCTGTAACCCTTTCCTCTCTGGTTTCATGCTGTACATGTTACACAGAGAGGAAGATTATTGGAGTTTGCCTGCAGTATTCCTAAGACATTATGGTGAGTATATAAAATATTAAATCTGTAAATATAAAAATAGATCTTTATAAATTAGTGCAAGGATTTCAATGATAAAAGCACAGTAGTTTTTATGCACATATGTTCTATCTGTTCCTAGTAAAGCTGGATGCTAATCAACATAGCTGTCACTATATGTGTCATTCAGCTTCTACATACTCATTAATGTATGATCAGCCTCTTTGTCATTCAGGAGTCAGAAAAAGCTTTGGCTGTTCAAGCATGCTGGGAGTCGTTGTTTTACAACAGCTGGAGCTTTAGTGTTTGTAAAGCACTGTGTTAGAGCAGTGGTGCCTTCAGCTGTTGCAAAACTACAAATTCGATCATGGGAGTTGTAGTTTCAGAACAGCTGAAGGCTGCAGTGGTGCAGCAGTGATCTCCTATACTGGATACCAACATGCTTTATGGTATTTAGTATGCTGCAAAATACAGAGTAGTCTGTCTGCATAAAGATAGATGACCTCTAGTGGCGGCTATTTTAATTTTTTAGTAAAATTTTAATGTTTTTAATTAAATGTATTTTTAATAAAAGTCATTTTATCAGTAGTACTACAAAATATAAAACGTTTTTTAAAATGACAGTGCCCCTTTAAGCCTTGAAAAAGACATCAGCGAATCGCGTTGGTTTTTATATAATCTGTAGCCCACTGGACATTTCAATATATTCAAAATAAAGCTGGAAGATTTTTAACCCAAACCTGAGTGCTGGATCTTCTCTGGTATTGGAGGCCTCTTTCCTATTCCTTATTCACAACATGACAAGGAAGTTATACTTACCGGTGGACGATGTTCTGTCTGTGAAGGAAATGGAGGCCACATGCAATCTCTGCTGTGAAGAATCTTACTATTTCGATGTTTAGACTGCTGTACACTCTGAGTAAATCCTCCAAGCTGCCGCCGGACAGGTACTCGGTGATGAAGAAGGCATGGTCCTGAGACTGCTGTGCAGCATACAGGTGACACAGGAATGGGCAGTCTCGGGCCAGCAGGAGTATCCGTCGCTCTCTCTGTAGGATTGCTGCATTGTCCGCTGTTTTGGTGATACCTTTGATGGCGACGTAGTTGTTTCGGCCGGGGACTGATGCCAGGCCCACCTGAAAGAAAGCAAAGGGAGCAATTGAGCAAATGAAAGACTATGGGAAATATTATGTATTTCCAATACCATATAGGTTAATTTACAGAGTCATTACAACGAGAAAATCTATGGAATCTCCAACCTAGCATAAATGTACGCCCTACAGCGTTAAGTGACTTTTTTTTAAATTCCACTTCCACTTTGATTTAATTTCTGTGAAACAAACAGGGATCAAGTCCTGCAGGAACGCGCAGGAACGGCGTTCCTTTGTTTTTTCCACAGGAGGAACGCCGTCCCTGTTACATTAGTCCTGCAGGACCGACCTCTCTGTTCTTACTCTCCCTCCGTCTCCTCCCCTGGCCCGGACTGCTAGATGCTGAAGGTGTAGGACCTGTGATGATGTCACCATCACATGTGGGGGCGGAGCTTAGCTGTGGAGGAGAGAAAAGATTGTGGTTGAAGGACCTGTGTGATGCTGTAGAGGTGGCGGGGCTGAGCTGGAGGAGAGGTCACATGTCAGCCCAGTAAGGTAATTACATGGAAGGAGATTTGTTACAGTGTGTCACCCCAGTAGTAAGGAGATTACATGAGGTGGAGGTTTGTTACAGTATTTCACCCCAGTAGTAAAGAGATTAAATGGAAGGAGATTTGTTACAGCGTGTCACCCCAGTAGTAAGGAGATTACATGAGGAGGTTTGTTACAGTATGTCACCCCAGTAGTAAGTAGATTACATGATGAGGAGGTTTGTTACAGTGTGTCACCCTAGTTGTGAGGAGATTACATGAGAAGGAGGTTTGTTACAGTGTGTCACCCACGTAGTAAGGAAGTTACATGGGGAGAGGGTTTGTTACAGTGTGTCATCCCAGTAGTAAGGATATTACATGGGGAGTAGATTTGTTACAGTGTCACCCCAGTAGTAAGGAGATTACATGATGAGGAGGTTTGTTACAGTGTGTCATCCCAGTAGTAAGGATATTACATGAGGAGGAGGTTTGTTACAGTGTGTCACCCCAGTAGTAAGGAGATTACATGATGAGGAGGTTTGTTACAGTGTGTCACCCAAGTAGTAAGGAGGTTACATGAGGAGGAGGTTTGTTACTGTGTGTCACCACAGTAGTAAAGAGATTACATGAGGAGAAGGTTTGTTACAGTGTGTCACCCCAGTAGTAAGGAGATTACATGAGGAGGAGGTTTGTTACAGTGTGTCACCCCAGTAGTAAGGAGATTACATGAGGAGAGGGTTGGTTACAGTGTGTCACCCCAGTAGTAAGGAGATTACATAAGAAGGAGGTTTGTTACAGTGTGTCACCCCAGTAGTAAGGAGATTACATGAGGAGAGGGTTGGTTACAGTGTGTCACCCCAGTAGTAAGGAGATTACATGAGGAGGTTTGTTACAGTGTGTCACCCAAGTATTAAGGAGGTTACATGAGGAGGAGGTTTGTTACAGTGTGTCATCCCAGTAGTAAGGATATTGCATGATGAGGAGGTTTGTTACAGTGTGTCACCCCAGTAGTAAGGAGATTACATGAGGAGAGGGATTGTTTCAGTGTGTCACCCCAGTAGTAAGGAGATTACACGAGGAGGAGGTTTGTTACAGTGTGTCACCCCAGTAGTAATGAGATTACATGAGGAGGGGGTTTGTTACAGTGTGTCACCCCAGTAGTAAAGAGATTACATGAGGAGGAGTTTTTTTACAGTGTGTCACCCAAGTAGTAAGGAGATTACATGAGGAGGAGGCTTGTTACAGTGTGTCACCCCAGTAGTAAGGAGATTGCATGAGGAGGGGGTTTGTTACAGTGTGTCACTCCAGTAGTAAGGAGATGACATGAGGAGAAGTTTTGTTACAGTGTGTCACCCCAGTAGTAAGAAGATTACATGAGGAGGAGGTTTGTTACAGTGTGTCACCCCAGTAGTAAGGTAATTACATGAGGAGGAGTTTTGTTACAGTGTGTCACACCAGTAGTAAGGAGATTACATGAGGAGGAGGTTTGTTACAGTGTGTCACCCAAGTAGTAAGGATATTACATGAGGAGGAGGTTTGTTACAGTGTGTCCCCCCAGTAGTAAGTAGATTACATGAGGAGGAGGTTTGTTACAGTGTGTCACCCCAGTAGTAAGGTGATTACATGGGGAGGTTTCTTACAGTGTGTTATCATGATGATAGGGACATAAGGAGGTTTTTGTTACAGTGTATTATCAGAATGATAACCCCTTAAGAACATTGGGGGAGATGTATAAAGACCTGTGCAGAGGAAAAGTGGAGCAGTTGCCCATAGCAACCAATCAGATCGCTGCTTTCATTTTCAAAAAAAATAAAGAAGCGATCTGATTGGTTGCTATGGGCAACTGGTCAACTTATCCTCTGCACAGGTTTTAATAAATCTCTCCCATTAGAGGTAAATATACATCTTGGTGCCCTGGTACTTAAAGGGGTACTCCTACCCTAGACATCTTATCCTCTATCCAAAGGATATGGGATAAGATGTCTGATCGAGGGGGTCCCGCCGCTGGGGACCCCCGCGATCTCGGCTGTGGCACCCCGCTGTCATCACTGCACAGAGCAAACTCGCTGTGTGCGTAATGACTGGCGATACAGGGGCCGGAGTATCATGACTTCACGGCTAATAGTCATTTTTATTACTTTGAGGGGTACAGTTCATATAATGAGTGGGTTCTAACACGTAGGCCCCTCAGATCCACTTCTCAACTGAATTGGTCTCTAAAAATATAAAATTTAGAAAATTGTTGCCAAATTTCTAAACCCCGTTAACGTCCTAAAAAAGTAAAATAACATTTAACAAATGATGCCAACAAAGAGTAGACATAGATTCACATAAATACCTAATGTATGTGGCATAAATTATATATATATAATCCTATATCTTTCTTACAAGTAAAGAATCTGGAATAAAAAAAAATCCTAACTTTTCACACAACTATTTCAGAGTATTTCACACAAAACTGCAGAATGTAGTTGCCCATAGCAACCAATCATATCACTTCTTTCATTTTAAAAGGCCTTTGAAAATAAAATAAAAAACGATCTGATTGGTTGCTATGGGCAACTGGGCAACCTTATCTCTGCACAGGTTTTATCAATCTCCCCTAAGGAAAACAGAAAAAAAAGAAAAGTATATATATATATTTACTCAGTCAATGCTGCACTACTGAACCAAAAGTGCACAGTGCCAGTGCCCCCCGACCAGATCACAGTCCATGCAATAGAAGAAAATGGCGCAGCGCTCCAAAATTGTACAAATGTAGAAAAAACTGTGAATTTATTCCTTCATGTCCAACAAAAAAAGCCTTTTGTTGGACATGAAGGAATAAATTCACAGTATTTTCTACATTTCTACAATTTTTGAGCGCTGCGCCATTTTCATATATATATATAAGAAAACCAGGCAGATAAATAACAATGGGGAGATTTATCAAAACCTGTCCAGGCGAAAAGTTGCTGAGTTGCCCATAGCAACCAATCAGATCACTTCTTTCATTTTTTACAGGCCTTTTCAAAAATGAAAGAAGCGATCTGATTGGTTGCTATGGGCAACTCAGCAACTTTTCCACCAGACAGGTTTTACTAAATCTCCCCCAATGTATTTTCAAAATTTCTGTCAATAAATGTCCTACAAACTATACCATTAAACATTAAATTCTACAGAAACAAAGAAGACTTCCCAACAACAATCTCAAAAAAAGACATCATTTTATTAAATATACGTAAACAATACATCATAAAATACATAAATGAAGAGAAAAACAACAGAAAATCCCACAGGGCAGTGGTTGAATATACTGGTGCTCAGAGGTGTAACTTGTAGCTTCTGGGCCCCATCTGCCAATTATAATACTGGTCACTTATAGGGCAGATGTGCTTTGGGGTCCCGTTAGGCACCAGGGCCCCGGTATAATTACCTCTGCACTCCCTATAGCTTTGCCCTTGCTGGTGCTAAGTAAAAAAAAGTTTTACTCCCAAAAACTATATTATGGGGAGGAAAATCCCCGACATCTATATTCTGGCAATAATTTTACCAGACATTGAAAAATCATTATTAAGGTAACTAACTAGTTAAGGAAAATTAGACAGGGATTACTCTCTAATACAGTCTAATACCCCTCTCTAGCAGACCAGATCTAATATGGGGACTTATTACAGTGCAGCGTTATATAAGGGCCCGATATCTGTCACACACAGGGATATAGACATTACTGGAGGTCTCTAGTGCTGCAGATATGTGATATATAGGAGTGATCATGGGGGCTGGTTATTTACTGGACTGTCTGTTATTCACCCCATTATGTACAGCTATCCTCATGAGCATAAGGGCTGATAACAGAAAGCAATAGCCTACATTCAGCTGCACATTAAATACATATGAGATAAAATTACATTGATTGTCCATTCAACATCAAAATAAACTTAAATAAACTTACCACTCCAAAGCTGCCCCTACCCAATACCTGATGGACAGTAAGGTGTTTGATGTTAAATTTGGGGTATTTGCTTGATGTTCCGGGGGCCTGACTGGTGCCTGGTCTTGACTCCTCATCTTCCAATACTCTGGCATCCTCTCCTCTCCTCTTCTTTTCCTCCTCCTCGCTCTCCTTTTCCTTCTTCCTCTCCTCTCCTCTCTTTTCCTCCTCTTCTCTCTTCCTCTTCTTCCCTCTCTTCTCCTCCTCTTCGATCTCCTCTTCTCTCTTCCTCTTCTTCCCTCTCTTCCCCTCCTTGCTCTCATCTTCCTTCTTCCTCTCCTCTTCTCTCTTCTCCTCCTCCTCATGCTCCTCTTCTCTCTTCCTCTTCGCTCCTCTCTCCTTCTCCACCTCCTCGCTCTCTTCTCTCTTCCTCTTCTTTCCTCTCTTCAGCTCCTCGCTCACCTCTTTCTTCTTCCTCTCATCTCCTCTCTTCTCCTCCTCCTCGCGCTCCTCTTCTCTCTTCCTCTTCGCTCCTCTCTCCTTCTCCACCTCCTCGCTCTCTTCTCTCTTCCTCTTCTTTCCTCTCTTCAGCTCCTCGCTCACCTCTTTCTTCTTCCTCTCATCTCCTCTCTTCTCCTCCTCCTCGTCCTCCTCTTCTCTCTTCATCTTCTTTCCTCTCTCCTTCTCGCCATCTCCTCTTCCTCCAGTAGCCGCCATCTTTGGGATCCTGTAGACGTCCGTCCGCTCGGTCCAACTGACAGTTGTGGGTAAACAACAACAACAACAGCCGTTGTCCAGGTGATGTGTTGTCATAGCAACATCAGGTGGCACCTGCTGCAAGTGGTCCACCTGTGCATCCATATACACTGTAATGTGGGCATCATGGTGATAGCCTAGTGTCCAGAAAAATGGAGACATTCATGGCTGGTTCTTGTAGTGCTGTTTTATTAGTAGATGGAGCAGAGTGATGTGACTTTTATGTGCTGTATAGGTAGGCAGTGGTGCCCATAGACTCTGCTGGAAGGTTATAACAAGGGTGGTTGTGGGGGAATCCAAATGATCCTGGTGCAGGAATAACCAGATATTGTACCTGCTGTAATGGCAGGAATAATAAAGCCTTTTAAGGGCCTGTAATGTACTGCTACTGTTACGCCGAGCGCTCCGGGTCCCCGCTCCTCCCCGGAGCGCTCGCTTCACTCTCTCCGCTGCAGCGCTCCGGTCACGTCCTCTGACCCGGGGCGCTGCGATCCCGCTGCCAGCCGGGATGCGATTCGCGATGCGGGTAGCGCCCGCTCGCGATGCGCACCCCGGCTCCCCTACCTGACTCGCTCCCCGTCTGTTCTGTCCCGGCGCGCGCGGCCCCGCTCCCTAGGGCGCGCGCGCGCCGGGTCTCTACGATTTAAAGGGCCACTGCGCCGCTGATTGGCGCAGTGGTTCCAATTAGGGTAATCACCTGTGCACTTCCCTATATTACCTCACTTCCCTTGCACTCCCTTGCCGGATCTTGTTGCCTTAGTGCCAGTGAAAGCGTTCCTTGTGTGTTCCTTGCCTGTGTTTCCAGACCTTCTGCCGTTGCCCCTGACTACGATCCTTGCTGCCTGCCCCGACCTTCTGCTACGTCCGACCTTGCTTCTGCCTACTCCCTTGTACCGCGCCTATCTTCAGCAGCCAGAGAGGTGAGCCGTTGCTAGTGGATACGACCTGGTCACTACCGCCGCAGCAAGACCATCCCGCTTTGCGGCGGGCTCCGGTGAAAACCAGTAGTGGCTTAGAACCGGTCCACTAGCACGGTCCACGCCAATCCCTCTCTGGCACAGAGGATCCACTACCTGCCAGCCGGCATCGTGACAGCTACATCCAATAAGTGGTCATCACCCACATACATTAGGTTGTAGGTCCATAGTCATTAATGTACAGTATATATGTCATGATACGGCTTCACCACCATTAGGACCTATTTTTTAAGCCAAGCAACATAAATTATTTTTGAGTGTCCAGTCTTAGTTATGGGAGAAGGATAAGTTCTATATAAGATGTAGACAGGTTGACAATTGACTTTGCTGAACAATCTTCTTTACTAGGTCTCAGATAATAAATGCAAAGTTGTCCATGAACATTGTATGGTTGTCTTTATTTTACACCGTAGACAGATTCTAAAAATGGGTAATCTCTAGGGTTTTCCACCACCCAGGATTTACCAATATTTTCCAGAGAGGGTGTTACAGAGTTTGGAAAGTGTTCCTCTAATATTATCTAAGGATCACTATGAGGCACAGGAGAGGATTAAAGGGGAAACTCCAATATTTAAAATGATCATCTGTCCACAGGATCGGTAATAGCTAGCTTATTGGTAGGGATCTGACCAGAATTGAGGTCTCTTTTACCCTGTATGAATAGAGAGGAAGCTCACATAGTCATCTCATATGTGTATGTGAAGTGCTCGGCAAGCACAGTAGAAGGCTCAGAAGGGAAGGAGCAACAATGGGATTTTGGAGAGTGAGTTTTTCTGAAATGGTTTTTGAGGGGCATGTCACATTTAGGAAGCCCCTATGGTGCCAGAACAGCAAAAATAAAAATAAAATAAACCCCACATGGTATACTATTTTGGAAACTACACCCCTCAAGGCATGTAACAAGGGGTCCAGTGAACCTTAACACCCCACAGGTGTTTGACGACTTTTCTTTAAAGTCGGATGTGTAAATGAAAAAAACAATTTTTTCACTAAAGTGCAGTTTTTTTTTAAAATTTACAATTCTAACAAAGGGTAATGGGAGAAAATGCCCCCCAATATTTGTAACCCTATATCTTCTGAGTATGGAAATACCTCATGTTAGGACGTAAAATGCTCTGCGGGCGAACAGCAATGCTCAGAAGAGAAGGAGTCACATTTGGATTTTGGAAAGCAAACTTTGCTGAAATGGTTTTTGGGGGGCATGTCACATTTAGGAAGCCCCTATTGTGCCAGAACAGCAAAAAAAATAAAAATAAACACATGGCATACTATTTTGGAAACTACACCCCTCAATGAAAAAATTTTTTTTTTACTAAAATGCAGTTTTCCCCCCCAAATTTTACATTTTTACAAGGGGTAATAGGAGAAAATGCCCCCAAAATTTGTGACCCCATGTGCATTTACAAAGCACCCCGTGGTGCCAGAACAGTGAACCCCCCCCCCCACATGTGACCCCATTTTGGAAAATACACCCCTCACAGAATTTAATAAGCGGTGCAGTGAGCATTTACACCCCACTGGCGTTTGACAGATCTTTGGAACAGTGGGCTGGGCAAATGAAAAATTACAATTTTCATGGACCACTGTTCCAAAAATCAGTCAGACACCAGTGGGGCATAAATGCTCACTGCACCCCTTACAAAATTCCGTGAGGGGTGTAGTTTCCAAAATGGGGTCACATGTGGGGGGGGGCGGTCCATTGTTCTGGCACTATGGGGGCTTTGTAAACACACGTAGCCTTCAATTCTGGACAAATTTTCTCTCCAAAATCCCAATGGCGCTCCTTCTCTTCTGAGCATTGTAGTGCACCAGCAGAGCACTTGACGTCCACATATGGGGTATGTTCTTACTCAGAAGAAATGGGGTTACAAATTTTGGGGGGCTTTTTTCCTATTTTCCCTTGTGAAAATGAAAAATTTTGGGTAAAACCAGCATTTGTGCGAGAAATTTTTTTTCTTCATTTTCACATCCAACTTTAATGAAAATTCGTCAGACACCTGTGGGGTGTTAAGGCTCACTATACCCCTTGTTAAGTTCTGTGAGGGGTGTAGTTTCCAAAATGGGATCACATGTGGGTATTTATTTTTTTGCGTTTATGTCAGAACCACTGTAAAATCAGCCACCCCTGTGCAAATCAGCAATTTAGGCTTCAAATGTACACAGTGCGCTCACTCCTGAGCCATATTGTGCGCCCGCTTAGCATTTTACCCCCACATATGGGGTATTTCCGTACTCTGGAGAAATTGCGTTACAAATTTTGGGGTCTTTTTTTCCTTTTACCTCTTGTGAAAATAAATGTATATGGCAGCACCAGCATGTTAATGTAATTTTTTTAATTTTTTTTACACTAACAGGCTGGTGTAGACCCCAACTTTTCCTTTTCGTAAGGGGTAAAAGGAGAAAAAGCCCCACAAAATTTGTATTGCAATTTTTTCCCCAGTACGGAAATACCCCATATGTGGCCCTAAACTGTTTCCTTGAGATACGACAGGGCTCCGAAGTGAGAGAGTGCCATGTGTATTTGAGGACTAAATTAGGGATTGCATAGGGGTGGATATAGGGGTATTCTACGCCAGTGATTCCCAAACAGGGTGCCTCCAGTGGCTGTCCGGAAATGCTGGGAGTTGTTATTTTACAACAGCTGGAGGCTCCATTTTGGAAACACTGCCATACGATACGTTTTCATTTTTATTGAGGGGACAGTGTAAGGGTGTGTATATGTAGTGTTTTACCCTTTATTATGTGTTAGTGTTGTGTAGTGTAGTGTTTTTAGGGTACATTCGCACTGGCAGCGGTTTATGGTGAGTTTCCCGCTAGGAGTTTGCGCTGTGGTGGAAAATTCGAAAATTTGAAAACTTGAAGCAGGAAACCCTTTGTAAACCAGCAAGTGTGAATGTACCCTGTACATTCACATGGGGGGGGGATGGGGACCTCCAGCTGTTTCAAAACTACAACTCCCAGCATGCACTGACAGATCGTGCTTGCGGGGAGTTGTACTTTTGCAACAGCTAGAGGCAGGGATGCCATCAGACATTTTGGGGCCCCTCACACAGATCAAGGCCTGGGCCCCCTTTGCCGTCTCCTGGGCATGCCTGCTATCTTCCCCATCATCTATGAAAAAAATGTTTTAAACACAGGACAAGAAAAACAAGATCCCGTGAGTTCAATGAGTAAGGAAGGAAAAAGGAAATATCACCATAGATATTACCATCATACTGTTACTGACCTAATTCTGTATACTACAGGGCTTAAAGGGGTACGTTGCTACTTTACTTCTTATCCCCTATACACAAGATAGATCGTCTCTGATTGCAAGGGGTCCGACCACAGAAACCCCTCCCGAATTCCTGCATGTCGCTCTCCTAACGCATTCATCTCTATGGAAGAGCCAGAAATACATAACGCTGTAGATAACCCCGCTTCATGTACAAAGGGAGCCAGGGCACTGTGCCAGGTCCCCTCTGGATCGGACACTTATCCCCTATCCTGTGGATAGGGGATAAGTAGTAAAGTAGCAGAGCACTCCTTTAACAAATTTGAGTTGAATCTAGGAGCCAGGATTAAAAAAAATATATTTTTTATTTAAATAATCAGCGCAATGTTTCAGTTTTTGAGAGGCGGTTGTTAAAAATGTTTTTACACTATTTTCCCAGTTATATTTTGCACAGGGACCTGGGTAACTAGTCCTGAGACCCACCCCAAGGAATAGTTCCCAGGTAGCGGCAGAATTTATAAATTATGATTACTCTGAAACACCTGGGTGACCTGAGTGTAATTCATATTGTCCCCCAATTAAAAGACAATAAACAGTAGTAACAGCAGGTCTCCCTTCTCCAGCCTCCCCCCCACCTCACACATAGCAGGACTCTCAGCCCCCCCTGCCCCCTTCTTTCCACATAAGAGGCCCCCTATCCAGCCCCCTCCTCACACATAGCAGGACTCTCAGCCCCCCTTCCCCCTTCTTTCCACATAAGAGGCCCCCTATCCAGCCCCCTCCTCATACATAGCAGGACTCTCAGCCCCTCTGACCCCCTTCTCTCCACATAACAGGCCCCACTATCTAGACCCCCCCCCAACACATAGCAGGACTCTCAGCCCCCCGTCCCCCTTCTCTCCACATAAGAGGCCCCCCTATCCAGCCCCCTCCTCACACATAGCAGGACTCTCAGCCCCCCCTGCCCCCCTTCTTTCCACATAAGAGGCCCCCCCTATCCAGCCCCCTCCTCACACATAGCAGGACTCTCAGCCCCCCCTGCCCCCTTCTTTCCACATAAGAGGCCCCCCTATCCAGCCCCCTCCTCACACATAGCAGGACTCTCAGCCCCCCCTGCCCCCTTCTTTCCACATAAGAGGCCCCCCTATCCAGCCCCCTCCTCACACATAGCAGGACTCTCAGCCCCCCCTTCTTTCCACATAAGAGGCCCCCCTATCCAGCCCCCTCCTCACACATAGCAGGACTCTCAGCCCCCCTCGCACAGTAATATGATGAGGCTCTCCTCTCACCCAGTGTAGCAGATCTTCCCCTGAGCAGCTCCTGTTCCTGTGTGCCATCAGCAGGAGGAGTCAGAACCAGTGAGGAGGAGGCAGACAGTAGAGGCAGCAGTGAGTGTCCTGTCTGTACAGTATATAGTAGACTCTGTAGCCTCCGGACCTCTGGTCACTGTATCACTCTGTTAGCTGCAGGACCTGTGTGTGTAGCTGCGGTGCGCAGGTCCTGAGTTCTGACAGGCTGACACAGTGGCTGATCTGTATGTGTCCTCCAGCCACTGCAGGGGGGTGCAGCGGGGCCGGCCTCCTTGGGAGCTCGGGCCCCTTACTGGGGTACTGGCTGTACCCCCCTGATGGCAGCCCTGGCTGGAGGCACACTGGTTGGAAAACCTTCAGTTAGGTTCTGTTACCTAACTCAGTATTTTCCAATCAGTGTGCCTCCAGCTGTTGCAAAACTACAAATCGCAGAATGCCCACACAGCAAACAGCTGTCTGGGCATGCTGGGAGTTGTAGTTTTGCAACATCTGGAGGGCTACAGTTTAGAGACCACTATATAGTGGTCTCAAACTGTAGCCCTCCAGATGTTGCTAGGCAACTCACCGGCTTCCGTAGGATTCAGCTGCACAACATCGCCGCCCGCCGATCTCCGACACCGATCGTCGCCCGCAGCCTCGCCCGCAGGGTAAGTGGACTTCGGCGCCGGTCCTCCTTGGTTTCCCCGTTCTGCCCCGCCTATCGTGGGTGGGCAGAAAGGGGAAAACGAAAGTTACACCCCCCCCGGCCCCCTATCTGCTATTGGTCGTCACGTCTCTACGATCAATAGCAGGGATAGGAGGAGTGGCACCCCTACCACCTCACTCCTATCCCTTCAGGGGGATCATGGGTGTCTTGGACAACCCTGATCCCCCTTATTTTCCCTGTCACCTGGTCACCATAGACCCGTATGACCCGAAATAGCCGCAAATCGCAAGTGTGAATTCACTTGCGATTTGCGCCGATCGCCTACATGGGGGGTCTGATGACCACCCCTGGGCATTTGCGTGGGGTGACTGCTGATCGATATCAGCAGTCACCCCGGTTCGGTCTCTGCCCGGCGCGCGGCAGGGACCGAAATTCCCACAGACATATGCGTACGTCCTTGGTCCTTAACTACCAGGGTGCTTAGACGTACGCGTACATCCATGGTCTTTAAGGGGTTAAATATATATATATTTATACATTAAATACCATTTATATGAGGCGACTAGGGGATAGCCCTACAGGAGAGCCCTATTGACATGGAGGGACTCTGGCTGAGGGAACTTTAGACAAAGGGACAGGACCAGGTCCTGTACCGGGACACCACACACTGATCAGTATTATCGGCGATCTTCGGCTCTGGTCTGTTCGATCTTAGACCAGAGTAGAAAACCCTGGGAGATGGACGAAGGCACGTGAAGGGACCGCCGTCCGCCATTTTGGATGATCAGATACCCGTGACAGTGCCACAGGCGATCCGATCACCCATCTGTATTGATAGCGGCATCTGAGGGGTTAATTGTGTGAGGGGTTAATTGTGGACATCAGCGTGATTGCTGATGTCCGCCATTACCGGTGGGTCCCTGGCTGCTGATAGCAGCCGGGACCTGCCGTGCATGATGTGAGCACGGATCTAGTGCTCGCATCATATACAGGACATATCCCTAGAGGTAGGTAAAGGTATTCTGAATTGCCTGGTGAGAGGCCTGTCACCTAGGCAAAAGGGGTAAGTTCCAGGGGCGGACATATCGCCTGTGCAGCCGGTTCAGCTGCTCAGGGGCCCAGCGTGAGAGGGGGCCGCTGCCCTCTCCAGGTCCGGCCCCAGAGGCGAGCATTAGGCCACATACCACCGCATACTCCCCAACCACAGCATGTTTGACAGCACCCAGATGGACGCTGCGTTCAACCACCCCTGCAGCCAGTGGCATCTCTAGGGGGGGCACGGCCCCCCCTACATCATGATTGGCCCCCCCTTGTGCCCCCCCTAGCAGCAGTAGGTCACTAGCAGCTCTCATGGCCATCAGGGGGGTACAGCTAGTTCACCAGTAAGAGGCCCGAGCCCCCGCTGCACCCCCGCCCCCCGGAGCCATCTACTCCGGCCTATTTTTAATAAATCTTCAGCCAGCAGCCCTGTCACCACGCAGGGGCCGCGCTATGCAGACTGGGAAGAGCAGACAGGAAGCTCCTCCCCCTCTCTCACTCCCCTGTATACTGGACCTTGTGGAGCAGGCCCGCTGTGTGTATACAGGCCCGGACACCACCAGTATGGAAGACTTACCTGCCCACTGCTCATGCTGCCCTTTTAACCCCTTAAGGACGCAGGACGTAAATGTACGTCCTGGTGCGGTGGTACTTAGCGCACCAGGACGTACATTTACGTCCTAAGCATAACCACGGGCATCGGAGCGATGCCCGTGTCATGCGCGGCTGATCCCGGCTGCTGATCGCAGCCAGGGACCCGCCGGCAATGGCCTACGCCCGCGATCTCGCGGGCGTCCGCCATTAACCCCTCAGGTGCAGGGATCAATACAGATCCCGGCATCTGCGGCAGTGCTCGATTTGAATGAATGATCGGATCGCCCGCAGCGCTGCTGCGGGGATCCGATCATTCATAACGCCGCACGGAGGTCCCCTCTCCTTCCTCCGTGCGTCTCCTGGCGTCTCCTGCTCTGGTCTGTGATCGAGCAGACCAGAATAGAAGATCGCCGATAACACTGATCTGTTCTATGTCCTATACATAGAACAGATCAGTATTAGCAATCATGGTATTGCTATGAATAGTCCCCTATGGGGACTATTCAAGTGTAAAAAAAAATGTAAAAGTAAAAGTAAAAAAAAAGTGAAAAATCCCCTCCCCCAATAAAAAAGTAAAACGTCCGTTTTTTCCTTTTTTACCCCCAAAAAGCGTAAATTTTTTTTTTATAGACATATTTGGTATCGCCGCGTGCGTAAATGTCCGAACTATTAAAATAAAATGTTAATGATCCCGTACGGTTAACGGCGTGAACGAAAAAAAAATAAAAAGTCCAAAATTCCTACTTTTTAAATACATTTTATAAAAAAAAAAAATTATAAAAAATATATTAAAAGTTTTTTATATGCAAATGTGGTATAAAAAAAAAAGTACAGATCATGGCGCAAAAAATTAGCCCCCCATACCGCTGCTTATACGGAAAAGTAAAAAAGTTAGGGGTCATCAAAATAAAGGGATTATAAACGTACTAATTTGGTTAAAACGTTTGTGATTTTTTTTAAGCGCAACAATAATATAAAAGTATGTAATAATGGGTATCATTTTAATCGTATTGACCCTCAGAATAAAGAACACACGTCATTTTTACCATAAATTGTACGGCGTGAAAACGAAACCTTCCAAAATTAGCAAAATTGCGTTTTTCGTTTTAATTTCCCCACAAAAATAGTGGTTTTTGGTTGCGCCATACATTTTATGATATAATAAGTTATGTCATTACAAAGGACAACTGGTCGCGCAAAAAACAAGCCCTCATACTAGACTGTGGATGAAAATATAAAAGAGTTATGATTTTTAGAAGGCGAGGAGGAAAAAATGAAAACGTAAAAATTAAATTGTCTGAGTCCTTAAGGCCAAAATGGGCTTAAGGGGTTAAAGTAAGTAACTTGCTTGGAGGAGAGGAGGAAAGTTGTAGTTCGGGAGACAGGGGGAGGTAGTTCAGTGTTTCCCAACCAGGGGGCATCCAGCTGTTGCAAAACTACAACTCCCAGCATTCCTTTAGCTTTATGAGCATACTGGGAGTTGTAGTTTTGCAACAGCTGGAGGCCCCCAGGTTGGGAAACACTGATCTATCTATCTATCTATCATCTATCTATCTATCTATCTATCTCCTATCTATCTATCTATCTATCTATCTCATATCTATCCATCCATCCATCTATCTATATCCATCTATTTATGCATCTATCTATCTATCTATCTATCTATCTATCTATCTATCTTTCTCATATCTATCTATCCTCATATCTATCTCATATCTATCTATCTCCTATCTATCTCATATCTATCTATCTATCTATCTCATATCTATCTATCTATCTATCTATCTAATATCTATCTATCTATCTATCTATCTATCTATCTATCTAACTCAGATAGATGAGAGATAGATAGATAGATAAATAGATATGAGAGATAGATAGGAAGATGGATGATATATAGATAGATAGATACATAAATATGTGGAAGTTAGCTGTGAATACAGCTAATTGAATTTGTGGGAGGAGTCTGGAACCACTATATTTACTAGGGTTCGGGCAATAGGGTCCTCGTGGTGTCAGCGGCGGTTGCTACAGTGTATGTCACTTCCGGCTGGATTTGGCTCCGAATCACGGGTCAGGTAAGCGAGCAGCTGGGCGGCTGTACGCCAGTCTCCCTTCCGGGGGTGAAGCCGTCTTTCGCTTCCAGATACCAGGTACGAACTTGGTTTCTGGCCGGAACAGGGCGCGTGCGCGATCCCGCTCCCCTCACGCAGGACGGGTAGTGGGGTTGGAAGCATCTTTGCTTCTGGAGGTTCACTGTGCGGGGTGGGGGAGGCAGGGGGGGTAGGGAGGGCGGGGATATGCCGGTTGTAGGGATAGAGTACCTCCGGGCAGGTCCGCGGCTTGGGCCATGCTGCTCCTGGCTTGGGGGCGTTCTTGGTTCCTGCTGTTGCTAGGGAGCCGGGGGGGGGGGAGGAGCCATGACGGGAGCTGCATGCTAAGGCTGTACATCCAACAGTAGGGAGTATATCCCTTGGTCGGAATAAAAAAAAAAAAAAAAAAGAGAAAGGTTTATCTTGGTCACATGATCTCGATTGTTTACGTGGTTTACTTGTTGTTTCAGCTACAAGCGGCGGCAAGCTCGGCTCGTGTCATTCTCTTGAGGCTATACCTTGATTAAAGCGAAGCTGGTTATCTGAAAATATATAATAAGAGGGGATCGCTTAGTGATTTGCTTAGCTACGGTTAGTTATTTCCTGTGTTACGTATGTTTTTGCAGGATTGCGGTACGGGTGACGGCCTTTCATTAGGTGTTTACACAGGGTTTCTCAGTTCGGCTACATTAGGTCTCATGTTCCATTTACTATTTGGTTGCAGGTCCGTGAGACGTACCCTTGTGGTTTTCCATTGCATCCTCCCTTCCGTGACAATCGTGGTAGGGTTTCATCTGCTTATGGCTATGCTTCCGTTCTCTATTTTATGTTGTTGATGTTAGGTTAGCATGTTTATTGTAAAAAAAAAAAAAAAAAATCATACGTATTTTCTGATGTCTTTTTCTCAGGTGGTCCTAGGGCATTCCTTCCTTTCCACCTACTTTCGTGTATATCTAAGGTAGCTTAATTTGTTTGCAGGGGTAGGCACGTGGTTAAAACATTTTCTGCACATAAGTCACCTCTTTTTCTGCTATGTAGCTCACGGTTCACGAGTTGTTTTAGGGTGTTGCTTTCTAGATGGAGAGGGGGGGGGATCTCTGGTAGTCACTGTATGTTACTAGTTTTCGTCTTCCGGTTTCAGAGGCGGATTATCGGATAATCCTCGAATCCTCAGCCTGTATTGCCAGGGCAGGTTCATTATAGGGCATGCTGGTAGAGGTGGGTTGCCCACGTCAATCCTCGTGCCTCGTAGTCCAGCTTAGGTCATATAGTTCAGTTAAATTGTCTTGTCTTTACTCACTCCTTGAGGCAGATTGTTCGTCAATCCACGCGCCTCCTGTTTGTTTTGGTGTCTTTAGTTTCTATGGGAGACTAGGGGCTATAGTCATCTGCCCTGATAGTTATCATTGTCATTCTTAGGTGATGTCTCTGGTTTCGGACAGCATGGAAGGGGCGGCCGCTCCCCCCTCGCCCGCCAGGTCATATTCAGCGGGAAGCGTACAGTCTCTTAGGACCTGGACCGTTCCTAGGATAACGGCCGAATTACGTCGTCGGGGGATTCCTTTCCCTGCGACGGCTAGAAAGGCGGAGCTATATCGTATTATGTGTTCTCAAGGCACCCCGGGGTCTCAGGATCAGACAGATCAGGGGTCCGTTGCCCTGGTACAGATCCATGCCATGCTCAACTCTCTTACTACATCTATGCAGAATGTACAGGACAGATTAACTACTTTGGAGGCTCGTACTGCCTCCGTGGTTCCGACTGTAGCTTCCGGGTCCACGGCAACTTCAGCGCAGGGCGTTCCTGCGCAGGTGGCAGGCTCGTCAGGGTCTGCGATCGGTCAGGCCTCTCTTGTTGTCTCGGCACCAGCAGTCTCCTCTGTGCCTCCTGCCCCACAAGAG
Organism: Hyla sarda; assembly: GCF_029499605.1. NCBI lineage: Eukaryota > Metazoa > Chordata > Amphibia > Anura > Hylidae > Hyla > Hyla sarda. Next base: position 198,216,996 of record NC_079195.1, read on the forward strand.
TCGGGCACAGCATCATTAGGGGTCTACCCCGCGGCGGGGGTCGCAGGCACAGGTACGTCTGCTCCAACTGTTACTCTCATTCCTGCGCACTTCATTCCGGAAGCCATCAGGAGGGATATCCTAGAAGGGAAAGACGTGAATTTGGCTTCCCTCCTGGTGGCTTCCCAGGACGTGCTGGACAATAAAACGTTTGCTTGCGGTGAAGTTTCCGTAGTGGTCAAGGCAAGGGATCCGAGGTTAAACAGGAAATTAAATATTCCCGAGTTTGTACTGGCATTCGGCCTTTATAGAGATGTTGTGTGTGCGGCCAGTCCTAGCAAGCAGGAGAATTGAGCTTGACCAGTATCTCCATAAATTAGTCGATCTCGGGTACAAGTACGGAGGCTTCGCCTTCTATGACTATCACCGTTCATTTTCGGCACAAGCTGCAGCTACACTGTTCCAGTTTCAACAAACTACCAACTGGGCGGTACTTGATACCGAGCTTTTTTGTAGGCATTTCGCCGGACTTAGGGCACCACTTTGTGCGGTTTGTCAATCGTCCACACATGCGACAAATTGGTGCCCTAGTGCGGTTGCCAGTACTTCAGCTACTGAACCCACGGGCTTGCCTAAGACTCAGACAGGACCATCTGTGGATAAGTTGGGCAGACCTGTGCATTATCTTGGTAATGCACAGATTTGTAACAATTTTAACTTTTCTTCATGTCGCTTTAGTCAGTGCAGACTGTTACACGTCTGCTGCATTTGCCACCGTGCCCATCCTAAAAGCCAGTGTCCAAAGAAGGCAGGGGCAGATGCATGACTAGGCGGCATTGACTCTCAAGTCCTCAGGGATTATCTGGTCGGTCATCCTCGTCCGGATTTGGTCGATTTCCTATGTGAGGGTTTTGTTCATGGCTTCAACACCGGCATGGTATGTCTCCCTCAGGAAACATACGAATGTAGGAACCTGCAGTCAGCCACAGTTAACCCGGAAACAGTGTCGGAACTCTTGAGGATTGAGGTCCTTAAGGGGTTCGTTATTGGTCCTTTCCACATAGCTCCCTTCAATCAATGGAGGGTCAGCCCTATTGGAGTTGCTCGTGGGAAATTTTCAAATAAATTTCGCTTAATTTATGATTTGTCGGCTCCCCATTTGTCTACCATTCCTAGCATTAACTCATTAATACCGGCAGAAGAATTTTCATTGAAGTACACTTCAGTGGACGAAGCAATTCAGCGCGTTCTGTTCTTTGGGCCTGGCACCTGGATGTCTAAAGCAGACATCTCAGATGCGTTCAAGCTGTTGCCAATCCGTCCCGACCTGTGGCAATGGCACGGCCTCAGGTGGTGCGGGCAGTATTATTTTGCCACCCGGCTCACTTTCGGGTCAAGAAGCAGCCCATGGTTGTTCGATACATTTGCAGCCGCACTTGAGTGGTCATTGATCAATCATTGGTCCTGTACAAGTGTATTGCACTACCTGGATGACTTCCTGCTCCTGGAAAGTCCGGGCTGCCCACCTGGGGATCTGGAGACTTTGCTGTCAGTTTTTAGGAATCTTAATGTCCCGGTTGCAGATAAAAAAGTGGAGGGTCCCGTCACTTCCCTATCTTTTCTAGGCATCATCTTGGATTCAGTTAGGATGGAAGCTCGTTTACCTCAAGAGAAGCTAGATCGTATCAGGTCTACGATTCACAGCATGTCCCGTTCTCCAGTCTCCAATAGACAGCAGTTACAAAGTCTGCTAGGTATGCTCAACTACGCCATGAGAATAATCCCACAGGGCCGGGCATTTGTCTCTAGGTTATTAGCCCTTCTTCCAGCAGCACCCGATGCCGATTCTCCAGTGGTCATGGACCAGGCAGCCAGGGCAGACTTAGCCATGTGGGACCATTTCTTGGCAGCATGGAATGGGATTTCCATGTTTATCCCTAGAGCTAGCCAGGACTCTCCAGTTGTGGTCACTGATGCGGCAGCCTCTACGGGTTTTGCCGCGATCTTTGCGCCCCACTGGTTTTCGTCATCCTGGCCTTCCGAGATCTTACAATTACCTGAATTTACTACCACTTCTGCTCTTTTCGAGATCATCCCCATCGTGGCAGCCGCTGTTACGTGGGGTCATCTGTGGAAAGGGCAGACAGTGGTCTTTTACACGGACAATACAGCTACACGAGACATTATCTGCAAGGGAAGATCGAAATCTCTCAGTATCATGTCCTTCCTTCGCAGATTGACTCATACCGCATTACAGGGGGAATTCCATATTCAGTGTGTTCATATTAATGGAGTCAGGAATGTGGCGGCTGATGCCTTGTCCCGTTTCAAATTTCAGGTTTTCCACGAAGCAATGCCAGAAGCAGATGCAGTGGCTACTCCAGTACCACATGCCAGTTCTCTAACGCTAGACTAAGTAAACTTTACTTAGGGGCCGTTGATTTGATTCATCACTCCTTGGCAGCCAACACCGTTAGGTCTTATAATTTAGCTTGGAACACTTTTCAAAAATTTCAAGATAGTCACCCCACACAATTTCCTTTTGATCTACAGTACATTCTCACTTTTGTCGTGTTTTGCCACTCATCTTTAAAACTATCCCACAATACCATACGTTTGTATTTAGCCGGGGTCCAACATTTCCGCTCCTTGAGCTGTCCTAATCTTCCATCAATTCTGTGCGCTCACCCGGTTAAGGCCGCTTTAAGAGGAATCCAGAAGACCGAAAGATCCAAGCCTCCTTCCAGGGTTCCTCTGTCTGCAGCCCAATTTCAACAGTTCAGTTGTCTGCTGGACGGAGAGCCGTTTGGAGTGGCGGCCAGTCTAGTGATCAAAGCAGCCATATACTTAAGCTATTACGGGTTCCTTAGACCAGGCGAATTTACTAAGACTTCCTATGGTGCTGACACACTTCTTCTTAAACATCTATCTCCGGCAGGCTCAGGGTTCTCGTTAAAGTTAGAACATTCTAAAACTCAACAAGTTAGTGCAGCTATCATCAATTACTATGCAACTAACAACCCCTGGTGCCCTGTTGCAGTGTTCCGGAAATTATTGGGACTTCTGCATGGTAAGAAGGCAGACTCACCTCTGCTCCCATTCCCCGTGCAGCCGCTGTCATCCAACGATTTTGTTAGACATGTTCGTATACTGGCACGAAACATAGGTATGGACCCCAGTACCATTTCCGGCCATTCCTTCAGGATGGGGGCAGCCTCCTCGGCTTCCAGGCATGCCATACCCGCCCATATCATTAAACGGTTAGGTCGTTGGAATTCACCTTGCTTCCAGAGGTACATACCTGACCCACAGAAGGAAATAGCCAGCGCCTTCAACCAGCTGGCAAATGTTTAGATTCCTGTCATATGTATTAATAAATAATCTTCTCTACATGTCTGTGTTTTGCCCCCTTCTTTTATAGGCTATCTCGGTCGGCCGGCCAGGCACACCTCAGGCTGGTATAGGTTAGGGAGTTATCCATGTCAGGTCTAACGTATTAACTTGACCACAAGTGGAAGTTAGCTGTGAATACAGCTAATTGAATTTGTGGGAGGAGTCTGGAACCACTATATTTACTAGGGTTCGGGCAATAGGGTCCTCGTGGTGTCAGCGGCGGTTGCTCCCACCACTCCCGCCCCCTTTTCTTTAGGTCTATTTATTTTAGTTATTTTATTAAGGGTAGCCCCCTTCTTTTATAGGCTACCTCGGTCGGCCGGCCAGGCACACCTCAGGCTGGTATAGGTTAGGGAGTTATCCATGTCAGGTCTAACGTATTAACTTGACCACAAATATAAATATATATATATATAGATAGATATGAGATAGATAGAAAGATAGATAAATAGATGATATATAGATAGAGAGATGATATATAGAAAGATACATAAATAGATGGATAGATAGATGATAGACAGATCGATAGATAGATGATAGATACATAGATATGATATAGATAGATAGATGATAGATAGATATGATATAGACAGATAGATAGATAGATTAGATAGATATTCCCAAAATACCACCAGAGCAGCACATCCAAAGGGGTAGATATGGGGTAGGGTAGATATGTTTGTCACTACTATGATGCTTGAGAAAGGCTGCATGGCAGCTGAAACGTTGCTCTGTATTAGTATGGAATAAAGCACTTTATTTCTGCACCTACCCCTGGAGGGCTGCGGATTACTACCCTAGATTAGATAGATAGATAGGAGATAGATGGATATGATATAGATAGATGGATATGATATAGATACATTTATATGATATAGATAGATAGATCAGTTTCCCAACCAGGGGGCCTCCAGCTGTTGCAAAACTACAACTCCCAGCATTCCTTTAGCTTTATGAGCATACTGGGAGTTGTAGTTTTGCAACAGCTGGAGGCCCCCCTAGTTGGGAAACACTGATCTATATCAATCATCTATCTATTATCAGTGGCGTTGCGACCGGCCTCCCATCCGTCAGCCACCCCCCCCCCCCCCCCGCGCTGTGTGTGCGCGGTGCGCCCGTCGGTCAGCAACCCCCCTCTTTCACCTGCACAGTGCGCCCGTCCATCATCACACACCCCCCTCACCTTCGCCAGCATTGTGCCCGGCCTCCGCTCCCACGTCTGCGCCGGCCTGACGTCACACCGCATGGCCGCGCAGGAGGACGTCTGTCTCTATCTATGTTTGTGTGTGTGAGACTCTGTGTGTATGTGTGACTGTGTGTGTGTGTGACTGTGTGTGTGTGTGTCTGTCTGTCTGTGAGTGTGTCTCTCTGACCGTGTGTGTGTGTGTTTGTGTGTGTGTCTCTCTGTGTTGTATGTGTTTTTTTTTGTGTGTGTGTGTGGGGGTGGGGGGGTGGGGTGGTATAACCAGTGATCTATTGTGGGGAGACTTTGACCCATTGTGGGGAACCTGCTACCTTATGTGGGGAATCTGTGCTACCTAATGTGGGGAAATTGCTACCTAATGTGGGGAATCTGTGCTACCTAATGTGGGGAAATTGCTACCTAATGTGGGGTAACTGGTACCTACCTAATGTGGGGGAACTGGTACCAAATGTGGGGAATCTATGCTGCCTAATGTGGGGAATAGATGCTACCTAATGTGGGGAAACTGCGACCTACCTAATGTGGGGGAACTGCTGCCTACTTAATGCTCCCCCCCCCCCCCTGGCAGTAGCACCCTCATCATCCACCAGCAACCCCCCCCCCCCCAGCAGCACCTCCATCAGCAGATCCTGATGGTGGATGATGGGGGTGCTCCTGCCCGGAGGATGATCCTGACAATGGATGATGGGGATGATACTGCCAGGGGGGATGGCTAGTAGCACCCTCATCATCCTCCAGCAACACCCCCCCAGTAGTAGCACCCCATCATCCACTAGCAACACCACCAATACCCCCCTCCCGTCGTAATAGCATCAGCTAACGGATGTTGAGGGGTGTTACTGCGGTTGTGGTATTATATTCAGAGGGTGCACTCTATGGCAACGTTATATTCAGAGGGCGTAGTTTGTGGTAGTATTATATTCAGAGGGTACAGTATGTGGCAGATTTATATTCAGAGGGCGCAGTTTGTGGTAGTATTATATTCAGAGGGTACAGTATGTGGTAGATTTATATTCAGAGGGTACAGTATGTGATGGTATTATATTCAGAGGGTACAGTATGTGGTAGTATTATATTCAGTGGGTACAGTGTGTGGCGGTATTATATTCAGGGGTACAGTATGTGGCAGATTTATATTCAGAGTGTACAGTATGTGTTGGTATAATATTCAGAATGTACAGTGTGTGGTAGTATTATATTCAGGGTACAGTGTATGGAAGGTTTATCATCAAAGAGTATAGTGTATAGTAGTATTATATTTAGAAGATACAGTGTCTGTCAGGTTTATAATAATAATTGTTTTCATATAGAGGATGAGAATGCGCTGACATAGTGAGGAGACGTCTGGGCGTCACATTCTGCAGAGAGAAGTTTTAGCTGGAACAAGTCCTGGCGGTATGTACTATCTGAATTAGATAAGGAAAGACTATAGAGAAGACGTCACCTGTAATCACTGATATCATTGTACATTCTCCTCACTATAGAGAAGACGTCACCTGTAGTCACTGATATCATTGTGTATTCTCCTCACTATAGAAAAGACGTCACCTGTAGTCACTGATATCATTGTGTATTCTCCTCACTATAGAGAAGACGTCACCTGTAGTCACTGATATCATTGTACATTCTCCTCACTATAGAGAAGACATCACCTGTAGTCACTGATATCATTGTGTATTCTCCTCACTATAGAGAAGACGTCACATGTAATCACTGATATCATTGTGTATTCTCCTCACTATAGAGAAGACGTCACCTGTAGTCACTGATATCATTGTGTATTCTCCTCACTATAGAGAAGACGTCACCTGTAGTCACTGATATCATTGTGTATTCTCCTCACTATAGAGAAGACGTCACCTGTAGTCACTGATATCATTGTATATTCTCCTCACTATAGAGAAGACGTCACCTGTAGTCACTGATATCATTGTACATTGTCCTCACTATAGAGAAGACGTCACCTGTAGTCACTGATATCATTGTACATTCTCCTCACTATAGAGAAGACGTCACCTGTAGTCACTGATATCATTGTGTATTCTCCTCACTATAGAGAAGACGTCACCTGTAATCACTGATATCATTGTGTATTCTCCTCACTATAGAGAAGACGTCACCTGTAGTCACTGATATCATTGTGTATTCTCCTCACTATAGAGAAGACGTCACCTGTAGTCACTGATATCATTGTACATTCTCCTCACTATAGAGAAGACGTCACCTGTAGTCACTGATATCATTGTGTATTCTCCTCACTATAGAGAAGATGTCACCTGTAGTCACTGATGCCATTGTACATTCTCCTCTCTACATCAGAGCTGTAGTCACTTGTCAGTTCTACAGTTAGGTCAGTGAAACTACAACTCCCAGCATAACCTCACCACTGCTCAAAGGGGTACTCTACTGGAAAACATTTTTTTAAATCAGCTGGTGCTACAAAGTTAAACAGATTTGTAAATTTCTTCTATTTAAAAATCTTAATCCTTCCAGTACTTATTAGCTGCTGTATAAGCGATTCACAGGAAGTTATTTTCTTTTTTAATTTATTTTCTGTCTGACCACAGTGCTCTGTGCTGACACCTCTGTCCATGTCAAGAACTGTCCAGAGTAGGAGCAAATCCCCATAGCAAACCTATCCTGCTCTGGACAGTTCCTGACATGGACAGAGGTGTCAGCAAATAGCACTGTGGTCAGACTGTAAAGAATTACACAACTTCCTGTGGAGCATACACCAGCTTATAAGTACTGTAAGTATTAAGATTTTAAATAGAAGTAATTTAAAAATCTGTTTAACTTTCTGGCACCAGTTGATATAAAAGTAAATGTTTTCCAGTGGAGTACCCCTTTAAGTACCTTAAGTAGATAATTCTGGGAGCTGTATATTTCAATGGTGAAAACTTCTTTAACACTTTCCCATTCTGTGGAAACTGGTATATCTGATTATTATACTGGAATTTCTCACAATGCGCTACAACAGTGGTGTCTGTCACAACAGGCTAAAAACTTACTGGGGGAGGGGGTAGGTATGGGGGTGACACCATTTTCTACCGCACCAGGTGACACCAACCCTAGCAACGCCACTGTCTATTATCTATCTATCTATCCAAAAAAAAAAAAACAAGAGACCAGCAGCACACAGAAAAATTAGTGCAAAAAAGGTGGAGATTTATTGCATTATCCCAGTGTACAAAAGAAGCGACGTTTCAGCGACCTCTCTTCGCCGTTCTCAAGGAGCTTGTACACTGGGATAATGCAATAAATCTCCACCTTTTTTGCACTAATTTTTCTGTGTGCTGCTGGTCTCTTGCTTTTTCTAGTACAAGTGAATCTCTCACCAAGGTCCACACCCAGCGAGCACCATTGCATTGGTTTTCTTAATTTTGTTGTGCTGCTCTTCTGGAGTTTTTTTTTTTTTTTATCTATCTATCCATCTATCTCATATCTATCTATCTCATATCTATCTATCTATCTATCTATCTCCTATCTATCTATCTCATATCTATCTATCTCCTATCTATCTATCTATCTCATATCTATCTATCTCATATCTATCTATCTCATATCTATCTATCTCCTATCTATCTATCTCCTATCTATCTATCTCATATCTATCTATCTCATATCTATCTATCTCATATCTATCTATCTCATATCTATCTATCTTTTATCTATCTATCTCATATCTCTCTATCTATCTCATATCTATCTATCTCATATCTATCTATCTATCTCATATCTATCTATCTCATATCTATCTATCTATCTATCTATCTATCTATCCATCTATCTATATCCATCTATTTATGTATCTATCTATCTCAGATAGATGAGAGATAGATGAAAGATAGATAGATATGAGAGATAGATAGATGATATATAGATAGATATGAGATAGATAGAAAGATATATTAATAGATGATAGATAGATGATAGATAGATATGATATAGATAGATAGATGATAGATAGATAGATAGATATGATATAGATAGATAGGAGATAGATGGATAGATAGATGATTGATAGATAGATAGATCAGTGTTTCCCAACCAGGGGGCCTCCAGCTGTTGCAAAACTACAACTCCCAGTATGCTCATAAAGCAAAAGACATGCTGGGAGTTGTCATTTTGGAATAGCTAGAGGCCTCCTGGTTGGGATACACTGATCTATCTATCTCATATCTATCTATCTCTCATATCTATTATCTATCTATATATCACATGTATATCATCTATCTATCTATCTCATATCTATCTATCATCTATCTATCTCATATCTATTATCTGTCATATCTGTCTATCTATCTATCTATCTATCTCATATCTATTATCTATCTATCTATCTATCTATCTATCTCATATCTATTATCTATCTATCTCATATCTATTATCTATCTATCTATCTCATATCTATTATCTATCTATCTATCTCATATCTATCTATCTATCTATCTATCTATATATCATCTATCTACCTATCTATCTATCTATCTATCTATCTACAAAACTAAAGATCCAGCGGCACTCCCAGATAAGGTGCAAAAACAAAGTGTTTTATTCCCCCATGTATGTGTGACGTTTCGATAGCATCCCGCCATCTTTATCATACGTACAGTTGTACATTCTGTAGTCTCTATGACATCACTGTGCTTCATAAGAAACTGTGACATCACTGTGCTTCATAATAAACTGTGACATCACTGTGCTTCATAATAAACTGTGACATCACTGTGCTTCATAATAAACTGTGACATCACTGTGCTTCATAATAAACTGTGACATCACTGTGCTTCATAATAAACTGACATCACTGCGCTTCATAATAAACTGTGACATCACTGTGCTTCATAATAAACTGTGACATCACTGTGCTTCATAATAAACTGTGACATCACTGTGCTTCATAATAAACTGTGACATCACTGTTCTTCATAATAAACTGTGACATCACTGTGCTTCATAATGAACTGTGACCACTGTGCTTCATAATAAACTGTGACATCACTGTGCTTCATAATAAACTGTGACATCACTGTTCTTCATAATAAACTGTGACATCACTGTGCTTCATAATAAACTGTGACATCACTGTGCTTCATAATAAACTGTGACCACTGTGCTTCATAATAAAGTGTGACATCACTGTGCTTCATAATAAACTGTGACATCACTGTTCTTCATAATAAACTGTGACATCACTGTGCTTCATAATAAACTGTGACATCACTGTGCTTCATAATAAACTGTGACATCACTGTGCTTCATAATAAACTGTGACATCACTGTGCTTCATATTAAACTGTGACATCACTGTGCTTCATAATAAACGGTGACATCACTGTGCTTCATAATAAACTGTGACATCACTGTGCTTCATAATAAACTGTGACATCACTGTGCTTCATAATAAACTGTGACATCACTGTGCTTCATAATAAACTGTGACATAACTGTGGTTCATAATAAACTGTGACATCACTGTGCTTCATAATAAACTGTGACATCACTGTGCTTCATAATAAACTGTGACATCACTGTGCTTCATAACAAACTGACATCACTGTGCTTCATCCTGTAGTTTGATGTCCCTGTGTATAACAACCCTGTAGTGACATCACAGGTTATTATTCTTGAATGCTGACTTCACTGTGTATATTTTCCCGGTACAATGACATCACTGTATAGTTACCCTCTACTGTGACAACACTGCATTTATTAACCCTGTAGTGGCAAAACTGTTTATTGTCCCTGTACAGAGACATTACTGTTTATATTAACTCTGAACTGTGATGTCACTGTGCATATTTACCCTGTATTGTCACTCGCAGTGCAAGGTAAATATGTACAGTGACATTAGGGTATACAGGCTTAATATATACAGTGATGTCACAGTGCAGTGTAAGTATCAACAGTGATGTTGCAGTATAGAGATAACACACAGTGATGTTATAGTTCAGATATAATATACACAGTGATGTCACAGTACAGGGATAATACACACAGTGATGTCACAGTACAGGGATAATACACACAGTGATGTCACAGTACAGGGATAATATACACAGTGATGTCACAGTACAGGGATAATATACACAGTGATGTCACAGTACAGGGACAATACACAGTGATGTCACAGTACAGGGATAATACACACAGTGATGTCACAGTACAGAGATAATACACACAGTGATGTCACAGTACAGAGATAATACACACAGTGATGTCACAGTACAGGGATAATACACAGTGATGTCACAGTACAGGGATAATACACAGTGATGTCACAGTACAGGGATAATATACACAGTGATGTCACAGTACAGGAATAATACACACAGTGATGTCACAGTACAGGGGTAATACACAGTGATGTCACAGTACAGAGATAATACACATCGATGTCACAGTACAGGGATAATACACAGTGATGTCACAGTACAGAGATAATACACACAGTGATGTCACAGTACAGGGAGGGATAATATACACAGTGATGTCATAGTACAGGGATAATACACAGAGTGATGGCACAGTACAGAGATAATACACAGTGATGTCACAGTACAGGGATAATACACAGAGTGATGGCACAGTACAGAGATAATACACAGTGATGTCACAGTACAGGGATAATACCCACAGTGATGTCACAGTACAGGGATAATACACAGTGATGTCACAGTACAGGGATAATACACACAGTGATGTCACAGTACAGGGATAATACACAGAGTGATGGCACAGTACAGAGTTAATACACAGTGATGTCACATTACAGGGATAATACACAGAGTGATGGCACAGTACAGAGATAATACACAGTGATGTCACAGTACAGGGATAATACCCACAGTGATGTCACAGTACAGGGATAATACACAGTGATGTCACAGTACAGGGATAATACACAGTGATGTCACAGTACAGGGATAATACACACAGTGATGTCACAGTACAGGGATAATACACAGAGTGATGGCACAGTACAGAGATAATACACAGTGACGTCACAGTACAGGGATAATACACAATGATGGCACAGTACAGAGTTAATACACAGTGATGTCACATTACAGGGATAATACACAGAGTGATGGCACAGTACAGAGATAATACACAGTGATGTCACAGTACAGGGATAATACACAGTGATGTCACAGTATAACCATCTCACATCCAGACCACCATGTAATTTCAGCAGAAAATAAAGCAGGGCCTCATGTTCAAGTTTCGCCTAAGGCCTCACAAAGTCTAGAGCCGCCTCTGGTCGGCCCTACCATGGGACCCGGTGGGACCATAAGCCCCAGTTGGCACTTTTCAGGGGCGTCATTTTGCTGCCCCCTTTTTTTTTTTGTGCCTAGTAGGTTCATGGTAGGATTGGCGCCGCCGTTGCTCACTGTTCTAAAGCAGCTGCGGGGTATAATAGCGCAGCGGACACTTTAGACAGTGAGTCTGCCTCCGGCCGACCGGGGTCTGACGAGGGACGTCGCACAAGTGACGTACTTCTGCAGACCCGCTCAGGAGGACGTCAGTGACGTCATTCGTCAGGCCGCTGCCGGAGAGGAGAAGCGCTGTGCAGGGCAGGTAAGTGTGTCTCTGTGTGTGTCTGTGTCTGTCTGCGTGTTTGGGGGGGCTATGGCTACCTAATGTGAGGAATCTATGCTACCTAATGTGGGGAAACTATGCTACCTAATGTGGGGAAAGTATGCTACCTAATGTGGGGAAGCTATGCTACCTAATGTGGGGAAATTATGTTACCTAATGTGGGGAATCTGTGCTACCTAATGGGGAGAAACTATGCTACCTAATGTGGGGAAACTATGCTACCTAATGTGGGGAATCTGTGCTACCTAATGTGGGCAAACTATGCTACCTAATGTGGGGAAACTATGTTACCTAATGTGGGGAAACTATGTTACCTAATGTGGGGAATCTGTGCTACCTAATGTGGGGAAACTATGTTACCTAAGTGGGGAATCTGTGCTACCTATTGTGGGGAAACTATGCTACTTAATGTGGGGAAACTATGCTACCTAATGTGGGCAAATTATGCTACCTCATGTGGGGAAACTATGTTACCTAATGTGGGGAAACTGTGTTACCTAATGTGGGGAATCTGTGCTACCTAATGTGGGGAAACTATGTTACCTAATGTGGGGAATCTGTGCTACCTATTGTGGGGAAACTATGCTACCTAATGTGGGGGAAACTATGCTACCTAATGTGGGCAAACTATGCTACCTAATGTGGGGAAACTGCTACCTAATGTAGGGAATCTATGCTACCTAATGGGGGGAAACTATGCTACCTAATGTTGGGAATCTATGCTACCTAATGTGGGGGGCTTGAATGAGCTGCGGCATATGGGAGGCCTTAATAAATAATTAGAAACTTATACAGCAAGTGACATATGGGGGTCCACCTGAGTAAGTGACACATGGAGGGGGGGGTGCTGAACAATTGATGTTTTTTTTGGGGGGGGGGGGGCACGGGCACATTCTTTGCACAAGGGCCCTCTCCTGTCTGTGCCCGCCCCTGGGTAGAGAATAAGGGGTAAAGTGGAACATAGAACAAATGCAGTTATTTTTTTTTCTTAATTTTTTTTAATGAAGTAAACGAGATAAAGGTAAGCAATGACTTTTCCTCAGTCTGGAGCGCGGTTCTCTTCGGCAGGAAGCAGTGAGGAGGAGGAGGATGACGGAGGTTCTGATTCCATCTCTGCTTCTTTTTCGTCCCTCTCTATATATAGGGCCGTGGCCATGAAGAAGGCCCCTCCGATGACTGCCATTATGGTGCAGGTCATGAGGGCATACTCCAGGCTGCGGTATTTCAGAAGAGGGGATTTGGCATATCCTCGTTCGTAGGTGTCAGATATCAGGCCGATGAGGTACGGGCTTCCGGCGTCACCTAGGAGGTGATAGATTGTCATCTGCACGGCCAGGGCTGAAGATCTCCTCCACGGAGTTACTACTTTTAGTATAATGTCAGATATGAGGGTGAAATTTACTGACAGAAGCGTCTCTCCGATGAAGATGAAGATGTTGGTGGCAACGAGGCTGATGTTGCCAAAAGTCAATGCCAACAGAAGAAAAGGGGCGGAGAGCATCATCGCGCATCCACACACAAGCGGGTCCGCCCGTGGGTTGGATTTGCGATATCTTTTACTTATCTCCGTCCCTGCTACAACTCCCAGAATGCCGGAAACGACTGTAACCACACCAAATATTAGGATGTCGTGATAGTCACACGGTTCAGCACGGCAAGGGTCCTTCTCTTGTAGGAGTGTTCGTGCGTGGGTCAGGTATGACGGACCCCATACACCTATGGCTCCCACTATGAAGGATACAGCCGTCGATCCCATGGTGGTTAACATGAAGCTTCGATTTTTAAATAGTTTTTTCAGATCTGTCGCCCATTTGGCAAACTTCTGGGATTTGTTGTTCTTCTTCCCGTTCGTAGTCGTTCTTGGAAGCTCCTTTGTGACCAAAATCATCAAAGCCACAGCTATGAGGCCCAGGCCAGGGGTGACCCGAAATGCCCAGTGCCAATCGCCCCTTGCTGCATTAGTCACTTTGGGCCCGATGATGTATCCTAGTCCGCAGCCTACAGGTATGACGGAGTAAAACACGTTCAGCATGCGGGTCCGCTGGTCACTTGTAAAAAGGTCTGCAATGATTGAGGGGGCGATGGTGCAGAAAGTCGCCTCTCCGGCTCCAACCAGTCCACTCGTCAGCAGGAAGAGCAGGAAGTACCCATCAGGGATGAATGACAGGGTAAGTGTCATGCTCAGCCAAACGATGACTCCTGCGCAAACAGTATATTTCTTATTACAGTGGTCGCCCAAATATCCGGCAATTGGTGCGATCAGCACGTAGCTTCCAATGAACAATGTATTCAATAAGCCGGACAGACTAGCATTGGTGTCATATGCTTTCTGTATATAAGGCAGCACCCCCGCCACGCTGGAGCGATTTGCATAGATGAGCAAATTAACAAAGGCGAGGATCACTACGGTGATGATGGAACGTGCGGTGGACATCACGCTTAGAGATGGCAGGTTCTGCCTCTCAGGGATATCGCCCTTTTCTACATCCATATCACTATGGTCCTCCATTGCTTCTTCCTCCTCCTTCAGCAATGGGTCTTGTGGAGAGGCCATGGTCACAGGTCAGAGCCTGAAAACACTAGAGAGAGAGAGATAAGTGAAGACATTAGACAACATGTCATCATTCCTGTCATTATACAATAGATCCTTCATACAGAGCAGAAATGTCCAGCACAGAACCACAAGATAACACTAAGACCATCGCAGCCTCAGAAGAAGACGCTTCTCTATAAGTGTTTTATATGGAGACGTCTTCCCTGATGTTACCAATGTCTGATAACCCTGAACCTGTCCGGTCCTAGTAATATCTGATAACCCTGAACCTGTCCGGTCCTAGTAATATCTGATAACCCTGAACCTGTCCGGTCCTAGTAATATCTGATAACCCTGAACCTGTCCGGTCCTAGTAATATCTGATAACCCTGAACCTGTCCGGTCCTAGTAATATCTGATAACCCTGAACCAGTCCGGTCCTAGTAATATCTGATAACCCTGAACCTGTCTGGTCCTAGTAATATCTGATAACCCTGAACCTGTCCGGTCCTAGTAATATCTGACAACCCTGATTCTGTCCGGTCCTAGTAATATCTGATAACCCTGAACCTGTCCGGTCCTAGTAATATCTGATAACCCTGAACCTGTCCGGTCCTAGTAATATCTGACAACCCTGAATCTGTCCTAGTAATGGCGGATTATAAGGGCTTGGCTGTATGGTCACTGGGCCATGTGAACTTCATACTGTAGATACAATTGGGCTATCCTGCTATATACATTTACTAATAATGAACCTACCCCACCTCATTGGGATCTATCCATCCCCTATATGACTTTCTGCCACTAGTTGATTTGAAAATGTTCCCTTTCGGAGTACCCAGAGTATTTCTATTGTTAGTACACACAGAATTCTATTATATACTATTATATTTCTGCCCTAATCTTTCAGTCATTCTTTTACTACTCCACCAAATCTTTCTCATAGACTTATATCTTTTAGAACTTCATGAATTAGGACTCTTTTTCTTGGGGGCTTTTTTGGGCATAATTGCATTTTAGCACTTTTGCAAGAAAAAGCTCTGGTCATGTTACTATCTGTGCGTTTTATTATGTTTAATGCCTAAGCCAAGTATTGTCACAATGCTATGAGAAATATAACTTTTGTTATTTCTTTTGGAAATTAATTTCTTGTTTTTTTTTTTTGCGAAAAAAAAAAAGCAACAACAATAAAAAAACTGTCAAACAAAAAGCCCTGTGTATGTATGAATAGAAGAGGCTGAGACTTACCTTGTGGTTCTCTCTTCAGACAAGGAACGGTCAAAATCTTGAATTCTCTATCGTAAATAGAAACTCTCTAACAAACACTTTGCACCACAGGTTGTGAATGCAAAACACACTGAAGAGACTGCAGCCGGCGCGCACCTCCTTGTACAGCTTACGGTGACATCATCACAAGCATGTGTGACATCACAGGGTTCTAAACCATCTTCAGGTATGTGTATATCTGTATAGTAAATGTGAGTAGCCGTATTAGTCCAGTGATGCAGATTGTAATACCTTTTTTATTGGACTAACAGAATTTTGTAGAGACAAACTTTTGGGATTCCTCCCTGATAATTTATAAAGTCCTTTGATCATCAGTCCTTGTCTATTGGACTTGATAAAGGGAGGAATCCTGAAAGCTTGTCTCTACAAAATTCTGTTAGTCCAATAAATAGGGTATTACAAGAGACTGCAACATATTTTTTGATTTGTGTGTGTGTATATATATATATATATATATATATATATATATAGTTCCAAGCGTGAGTAGGTGCCTCCCGCTAGGGTCCGGGTCCAGAATCCTGCATACGTAGTTCCAAGGAAAATGCTGTGGCACTCAAGGTATGGTGAAAAAATGAAAACTATTTATTCATCCCAAATGTGCAAAGAGCAACGTTTCAATGGTCTCACACCATCATTATCAAGCCACTTGCCAAGCCACAAGCCACTTGATAATGATGGTGTGAGACCATTGAAACATCGCTCTTTGCACATTTGGGATGAATAAATAGTTTTCATTTTTTCACCATACCTTGAGTGCCACAGCATTTTCCTTGGAACTACGTATGCAGGATCCTGGACCCGGACCCTAGCTGGAGGCACCTACTCACGCTTTAGGAGTGCTGCTTATTTCTTTGATATATATATATATATATATATATATATATATATATATATTAATATACACCTAGAAATACATCAAGTACATAAAAACATCTTTTAGAAGAATATTTCTCCAGGCCTGCCGAGTATATCCCCGTACTTCACAGTGTCTTCTTAGTTTATATATTTTAATCTTTTGACATTTTAACCCCACTAGGACCAAGGGCATCCTGGGACTTAAAGGGGTATTCCAGGCCAAAACTTTTTTTTTATATATATCAACTGGCTACAGAAAGTTAAACAGATTTGGAAATTACTTCTATTAAAAAAATCTTAATCCTTTCAGTACTTATGACCTTCTGAAGTTAAGGTTGTTTTTTTCTGTCTAAGTCCTCTCTGATAACACCTGTCTCGGGCAACGCCCAATTTAGAAGCAAATCCCCATAGCAAACCTCTTCTAAACTGGGCATTTCCCAAGACAGGTGTCATCAGAGAGCACTTAGACAGAAAATAACAACCTTAACTTCAGAAGCTCATAAGTACTGAAAGGGTTAAGATTTTTTAATAGAAGTAATTTACAAATCTGTTTAACTTTCTGGAGCCAGTTGATATATATGTAAAAGTTTTTGCCTGGAATACCCCTTTAAGATTGAACCGATTATTATTGATATATGTCATGAATGCATCAACGGTCAGATGGTCGGACGACCAAATGATGACCACATCGTCTACATACCTCCCATACCATGCGAGGCATGTGGAAAATGAATTGGTGTCAGAAAAAATTAACTGCTCCTCCCACCAAAAAACAAAACGCTTAGCCCGAGCTGGTGATGACTTTGCTCCCATTGAAGCACCCGTGCGCAGCATATAAAAATTGTTACCAAACATAAAATAATTGTGTTTTAACACAAAATCTACCACCTCAATAATGTAATGTCTCAAATCCACAGAATATTTAGAAAATCTCATCAGTATATCTGAGATAGCTGATGATGCCAGGTTTTGCGGAATACTGGAATAGAGCGATTCAATGTCGCAAGTAAGCCATGACAGAGAATCGCTCCATGTGAATTTAGTTCTTCTGACCAGGAGTTTACTGAAAATTCAGATTGTTCAGATACCACGGACACTAGCGGGGACTCAGAACCGCAATATGTGAACACTCACAAGAATCGCAATGCGAGAAGACAGTCAAAAAACGAGGAAGGCGCGGTGGCAGAAAACATAGGAAGAAGAGCTTCGGAGCGTAACAAGGACAAACGGAAAAAGTAATAAAAGAGGATTTTCAAGTCATTAACATTTCTGCACAAATCATTACAGATGAAGAAACCTCGGTCCTGTGGAAAGGACTGGGTTTCTCTCCTACACATCATTTTGATGTTTATCGGACAATTTTGGATATAAATAAATTTGTGAGAACTTTAACAGTTAAGAAACATTTTTTTGTGGAAAATGCTGATGAACCATCGGACCCACCTCAACTTTCTATAAACCCTGATTTACCACTAATGCATACGTTAGCAGAACAAATTGCTTTTAGAGATCTCTGTCTCCTTTGAAAATAGTGGGATATCAATTTGTGATGAAGTGAATACTGCACATACCTTCTCCACTAAAAACCAAAATTTTTACCCCATACAGACCAGACCAGCAATTTTTGATTGGTTCCAGGACCTTATCATGAAAGATTTGGTTAATCTACAATCAAAAGTAATGCCCAATACAACTCGTCCTAATTTGAATAAAAAGGAGGCTGCTGCCATAAAGAAATTAAAGAAAAACAAAAATTTAACGATCCGCCGATAAAGGCGGCTCGGTAGTATGTATGGACACGGGACTGTATATCAATTTAAATGAAAATCTACTATCTGATGATAAAACTTACCTTAAACTTTGTGGGGATCCCACTGAACTGTTGACTCTGTTGGAAGAGGGAAAAGCCAGATCTATTTTGACCCAAAAAGAAGTGGATTATATTTTCGTGCCTGCTCCAATTATTCCTATCTTCCACTCACTACCCAAGCTGCATAAGGACCGATTCCCGCCGCCGATGCGTCCGATCGTGGCGGGGATCGGATCCCATAACGAGCACCTATGCGAGTGGTTGGACTCAGTACTGCAACCTCTGGTTATGCAATGTCCAAGTTATATCAAGGACACTAAGCACTTGCTAAAAATCATGGATGAATTCACATGGAGCGATTCTCTGTCATGGCTTACTTGCGACATTGAATCGCTCTATTCCAGTATTCCGAAAAACCTGGCATTATCAGCTATCTCGGATATACTGATGAGATTTTCTAAATATTCTGTGGATTTGACACATTACATTATTGAGGTGGTAGGTTTTGTGTTAAAACACAATTATTTTATGTTTGGTAACAATTTTTATTTGCAGCGCACGGGTGCTTCAATGGGAGCAAAGTCATCACCAGCTCGGGCTAAGCGTTTTGTTTTTTGGTGGGAGGAGCAGTTTATTTTTTCTGACACCAATCCATTTTCCACATGCCTCGCATGGTATGGGAGGTATGTAGACGATGTGGTCATCATTTGGTCGTCTGACCATCTGACCGTTGATGCATTCATGACATATATCAATAATAATCGGTTCAATCTTACGTTTACCCACACATGGTGTAAAAGTGAAACCCCCTTTTTGGATGTCATATTACGTGGCAACCCTGATACAAATAAAATTGAGGTTGATCCTTGCAGAAAAAAGATATCAGGCAATACCATCCTAAGGGCGAATTCATGCCATTCCAGACAAACAGTAAGAGCCCTACCAGTAGGTGAACTTATACGAATTAAGCGGAACAGTTCTTCCGCCGAGATGTACCGCAGGGAAGCTGATGCAGCATGCACACGCCTGGCGGCTCGAGGGGACCCTGGATGGCTCTTGAAAAAAGCTCGGTCGAGAGTGGATCATATGGATCGAAAATCCCTTTTAACAAGTAAGCAACCAATGAATCACAAGATTGTCCTACATTTGTCACCACGTACAGTCCAGAATTTAATGACATCAAACGCATTGTAATTAAACACTTACCTTTGCTATCAACAGATCCCACGGTAGGGGAGATTATAAAGTCAGGTGTGAGATTTGCAGCGAGGCGGGCACCTACTCTATCCAATCTCCTTGTTCCCAGTATGGTGGACACGGCTAGTGTTACCACCCAGTGGATTAGCACCAAGGGCTTCCACAAGTGCGGTAAATCGCGGTGTGTGGTATGTCCCTTTGCCGAAAAATGCCAGAAAATAGAAGGTACGGTGGATGGCAAATGCCATGTCATTCACAACTTTATAAACTGTGATAGCACTTTTGTTGTATATAAAATCATGTGCACACAATGTCACTTAACATATGTGGGTTCCACCAAAAGGTCCCTTAAAAACGCATGCAAGAGCACATTAGACATGCTGCTGGCCCTTTAAGCTCGAACATTTCTAACATATCTAAACATTTTCTAATATGTCATAATTCAGACACCACTTCCCTCAGGTTCTCAGGCATTGAGAAGGTGAAGCTAAATAAAAGGGGAGGTGACCATATTCGATCCCTCCACAATAGGGAAATCATGTGGATTTATCTTTTGAATTGCATTCAACCCCATGGTCTAAATAGCAAAACAGATTTAATATTACATTACTGATATGTCTCCGAATAATTTATCTGTGTTTGGTCCCATGTTTTTGTTTTAATCACGCGCACATGTGATGTGGACCTGTCCCTCCCCTTCCTGTGGGAATGGGGAAAATGCCCTGGAGTATATAAGGGTGCCTCATTTGAGGATCTACAGGCTATGAGTAAGGATTGATAGATCAGAAACGCGTCAGCCATGCTTGGGACCCCCCTCTGTTTGTGCAATATTTCATATTTTTGATATGTTCACGGTTTGTCTGCCACCATGAAGGCTTTTAAGGAAGAACCCTGAATAAAGACGGACGTTTTACTTCTACTTGCTGGCTTTTTTAGTATTTTATTTTAGTTTTATCCACTGTGCCAGGGATGAAAATTATTCCAAAAGAAACTAACTCAACTGTCTATGCTCCCCCGTTGCTCCAATATTGGTGTCCCGTTCTCTGTTCGCCGCCTTCTGCTTTTCCTGCAGGTCAGTGAATCACGGTGCGCTCAGTGTCATCATTGTTTCAGCACCAGTTTTACAAATAAGTGTGCCTCCAGCTGTTGCAAAACTATAACTTCCAGCATGCCTTGACAGCTAGAGACTGTCCGGGAATGCTGGGAGTTGTAGTTTTGGACCACCTGGAGAGACACTGTTTTGAAAACACTGCCTTAGTCAGTATTTTCCAACCTGGGGACTTCCAGCTGTTGCAAAACTACAACTCCCAGCATTCCCCTGACAGTCTTTAGCTGTCCAGGCATGCTGGGAGTTATAGTTCTGCAACAGCTGGAGACACTCAGGTGTGGTAGGTAGGTCCTTAGTCCATTGTTTTCCAACCTGGGTGCCTTCAGCTGTTGAAAAACTCTAACTCCCAGCTTAAGACTGTCCGGGCATGCTGGGAGTTGTAGTTTTGCAACAGCTGGAGGCCCACAGGTTGGGAAACACTAACTACGGCAGTGTTTTCGAAACATTGTCTCTCCATCTGTTGCAAAACTACAACTCCCAGCATGCTCGGACAGTCTTAAGCTGGAAGTTAGAGTTTTGCAGCAGAAGGTGGCATTTTGGTGGGTAGTTGGGCCCTTAGTCCAGTGTTTCCCAACCTGAGTGCCTCCAGCTGTTGCAAAACTACAACTCCCAGCATGCCCAAACAGCCAAAGCCTGTTTGGAAAACACTGGACTAAGGGCCTACCTACCAAATGTAACGTGGCCACCCACCTACCAACCAAACATATTACCTACCTAGCAAATGCTTTTCCTGCCTACCTAACAAACGTATACCGTATATACTCCAGTATAAGCCGAGTTTTTCAGCACGATTTTTCGTGCTGAAAACACCCCCCTCGGCTTATACTCGAGTGAACTCTCCGCCCTCAGTGGTCTTCAACCTGCGGACCTCCAGAGGTTTCAAGACTACAACTCCCAGCAAGCCCGGGCAGCCATCGGCTGTCCTGGCTTGCTGGGAGTTGTAGTTTTGAAACCTCTGGAGGTCCGCAGGTTGAAGACCACTGCGGCCTTCAACATCATCCAGCCCCTCTCACCCCCTTTAGTTCTGTACTCATCTCCGCTCGGCGCTGGTCTGGTGCTGCAGGACTGTCCGGTGGGGAGGTCGTCCGGTGGGATAGTGGTTCCGGGCTGCCATCTTCATCGGGGGGGCCTCTTCTCCGCTCTTTGGGCCCGGAATAGTCACGTTGCCTTGACGACGACGTAGAGGTACGTTGATTACCAACGTCCCTCTGCGTCATCGTCAAGGCAACGCCTCTATTCCGGGCCCGAAGCCTGAAGATGGCAGCCCGGAACCACTAACCCACCGGACGACCTCCCCACCGGACAGTCCTGCAGCACCGGACCAGCGCCGAGCGGAGGTGAGTACAGAACTAAAGGGGGTGAGAGGGGGCTGGATGATGTCGAAGGCCGCAGTGGTCTTCAACCTGAGGACCTCCAGAGGTTTCAAAACCAGCAAGCCCGGACAGCCGATGGCTGCCCGGGCTTGCTGGGAGTTGTAGTTTCGAAACATCTGGAGGTCCGCAGGTTGAAGACCACTGTATCAGACATTGACAAGCGGTGATGATGATGACATGTGGTGATGATGACAAGGGGATGATGAAGGGGGGGTGGGATTATGACAAGGGGATGATGAAGGGGGGTGTGTGGGATGATGACAGAGGGATGATGAAGGGGGGGTGTGGGATGATGACAAGAGGATGATGACAAGAGGATGATGACAAGGGGATGATGAAGGGGGGTGGGGATGATGACAAGGGGATGATGACAAGGGGATGATGAAGGGGGGTGGGGATGATGACAAGGGGATGATGAAGGGGGGTGTGGGATGATGACAAGGGGATGATGACAGGCGGTGATGATGAAGGGGGGATGATGACAGGGTGATGATGAAGGGGGGATGATGACAGGGTGATGATGATGAGGGTGTTAATGACGGGGGTCTGGATGATGACAGGGGGGGATGATGTATTTCCCACCCTAGGCTTATACTCGAGTCAATAACTTTTCCTGCGATTTTGGGGTGAAATTAGGGGCCTCGGCTCATATTCGGGTCGGCTTATACTTGAGTATATACGGTAACCTACCTACCTAGCGGCAAACCTTTTACTTGCCTTCCTACAAACTGAACTTACTACCTGCCTAAATAACTTGCAAACTTACTACTTGCCTACCTACTTAGAGAATGTTCTACTTACCTAATTTACCACTTGCAAACGTACTACCTGTTTACCTAGCAAACATATTACCTGGGTGGGGGGGGGGGGGGCCCACATTTCTGGTGTGTGGAGATTTAAAGGGGTACTCCACTGGAAACATTTTTGTTTAAATCAACTGGTGCCAGAAAGTTAAACAGATTTGTAAATTACTTCTATTAAAAAAATCTTAATCCTTCCAGCATTTATGAGCTGCTGTTATGATCCACAGGAAGTTCTTTTCTTTTTGAATTTCCTTTCTGTCTGACCACAGTGCTCTCTGCTGACACCTCTGTCCATTTTAGGAACTGTCCAGAGTAGGAGCAAATCCCCATAGAAAACCTCTCCTGCTCTGGACAGTTCTTGACATGGACAGAGGTGTCAGCAGAGAACACTGTGGTCAGACTTAAAGGAATTTCAAAAAGAAAATAACTTCCTATGGATAATAACAGCAGCTGATAAGTACTGGAAGGATTAAGATTTTGTTCATTGAAGTAATTTACAAATCTGTTTATCAAGCATGACTTGATAAACAGCAAAATGGGGGAGGGGAGGTTCAGGTAGTAAACGTAAATTAGGGTATCACATTTATATTAAAGTCTTTAGAAAAGACCACCTCTTTGAGAAGACCACCCACTTCTTCAGACCAGATTTTATGTGATGGATTTTTGGACCACCATACATTATACATAGTGGTCATGCTTTTAGAAAATGCTTTTAGACGCTGCTTCGTCCACCAATAATCCAGATGCAGTATTTAAAAAAAAAAAAAAGATATATATAATAAATAAAACAACAAAAACATTTTTAGATATTGATTTGCAATAAAATCTACATCTTTATTTAAAATCCTGCATCTTTGGATTATTGGTGGACGAAGCAGCGCCTGGATACGGTGGCTTTCTTCTTTTTTTTTCTTTCTGACATCCATACGGACGGGTTGGGTTGCCCCCTTCCAGTGACCACCCCTAGGCTGAGCAGCTTCCTCTGAAATCTATGGTACCCCGGAACTAAGGGTGATATGCGCATTTTCTTTTCTCTAAGGTGAGTGGCCGCCCAGACCAAACCCTGGGTGTGTTTACTTCCTTTATTCCTAGAATCCCCCACCTTGCGAGGGTAACACACGAGGCGCTGCCTCCCGATTCTTTTTTATTTTTACTTCTACACGTGTTTTTAAAAAGACCACCCACATAGAAGCCCACTTTTAACCCCTTAAGGACCACTGGTTTTTCCGTTTTTGCACTTTCATTTTTTCCTCACCTTTTAAAATCATAACCCTTTCAATTTTGCACCTAGAAATCCATATTATGGCTTATTTTTTGAGCCACCAATTCTACTTTGCAGTGACATCAGTCATTTTACCCAAAAATCTACGGCGAAACGGAAAAAAATAATCATTGTGCGACAAAATTGAAGAAAAAACGCCATTTTGTAATTTTGGGGGCTTCCGTTTCTACGCAGTATATTTTTCGGTAAAAATGACACCTTATCTTTATTCTGTAGGTCCATACGATTAAAATGATACCCTACTTATATAGGTTTGATTTTGTCGTACTTCTGGAAAAAATCATAACTACATGCAAAAAAATTTATATGTTTAAAATTGTCATATTCTGACCCCTATACCTTTTTTATTTTTCTGCGTATGGGGCGGTATGAGGGCTCATTTTTTGTGCCATGATCTGAAGTTTTTAGCGGTATCATTTTTGTATTGATCAGACTTTTTGATCGTTTTTTTATTCATTTTTTCTACCACCTATGTTTATATTTATTTTTATTTACATGGTGTTTTTTTTATGGGAAAAGGGGGGTGATTTGAACTTTTATTAAGGAAAGGGTTAAATCACATTTATTAACTTTTTTTTTTACCCTTTTTTTTTGCAGTGTTATAGCTCCCATAGGGACCTATAACACTGCACACACTGATCTTTTACCCTGATCCCTGCAAAGCCATAGCTTTGCAGTGATCAGGGTTATCGGTGGTCGATTGCTCAAGCCTGAATCTCAGTCTTGGAGCAATCAATCGCCGAGGGGACACGCCGGAGGCAGGTAAGAGGACCTCCGCTCTTGTCCCAGCTGATCGGGACACCGCATTATCACTGCGGTGGTCCCGATCAGCCCCGCTGAGCAGGCGGGCAGGTTTAATAGCGATCGCTGCCGCGTGCTATTAGCCCCGGTTCCCGGAATCAGATACATGCCGGGACCGACCCGATATGACGTGGGGTCACCACGTGACCCCGCGTTATATCGCGGGAGCCGGCCAAGGATGTAAATATACGTCCTTGGTCGTTAAGGGGTTAAATACATTTTTTTTGTTTTTTTTTGGGGGGGGGGGGGGGGTGTCTTCTCAAAGAGGTTTATTAAAACAATACATGACCATCCAATGAAAATAAAGACACAGACACAATGATGTAAAAGGAAAAAAGGACTTTTTATTTATAGGAGGGGTATACTGGGGATACTGCGAGGCATAGAAATGTGTGTTATGTTCTATTTTGCTATGTGTGAAATATAAATGTATAGGTAAAGCATTTTTATATACTGTGTTGATCCAAAGGAAGACGAAAACCCCCTTGAGGAAAGAGCCAATTATCCTTATGTAAGGGGGGAAAATTTCTTCCTGACCCCAAATATGGCGATCGGAACAAGTCCCAGGATCAAAAGCCAGTACCTGACCTATCTAATATGGAAAACTATATGTTATAAATACTTTATATGCTATACCTTTTTTTTTTTATAATTTATTTTTATATTATTTTATTTGTGGGAATATTTAGTAATAAATTAAAGATTTATCATACTTGACCTATTTATGGCTGAGATGATCCCAAGGAAGGCAAAAAAAACCCTTGAGGAATAAGCCAATTGTCCTCAAAGGGGAAAAATTCCTTCCTGACCCCAAATATGGCGATCGGAACAAGTCCCAGGATCAGAGCCGATATCTACCCCTATCTGTTGTGTGTGTGTGTATGTGTCTATACTATCTATATATGTACCTGTGTGTATATTTCTATCTACCTGTATGTGTGTGATCCTAATGTATGTGTGATGATGTGTGATACTTACCAGGTCTGTGCTGAGGTGTTACAAGCACAGGCCGCTCCTGGGTGCAGCACTCAGATGGTACAGAGCTCTGGGCCGTGGGCTGATCTTACCATTCCCAGCTTGGAGCTATGAAGGAGAATCCTTCCAAGGGGTGAAGAGCTGTCTCTACCTCTGACCACCGCAGTTCTCCCTTCTTCAGAGCTGCCTCGAATGGTGTAAATGGCGGCTGTGCTCTCTTCTGCTCCAGTTCCTCCCAGTTGATGGTGGTGAAGAATGGATGGTCTCTGATGTTCCTGTTCACACCCAGCCGCTTCTCAGGATTCTTGTGCAGCAGTTGTTTGATGAGATGTTTCAGGTCAGCAGGGAGCCAAGATGGAATATTAGGCTTCTCTCTGGTGATGGAATCGCGAGCCATTTCTCTGTCGCAGCCAAAGTAGAATGGGGAACGTCCTGCTGACATCCGGGATACAACAATCCCCAGGCTCCACCAGTCAACCGCTGCATGGTATCTCTTCCTCTGGAGCACCTCTGGGGCCATGTAAAGTAATGTGCCCGTCACTCCTTGGATCTTGTTGGAGGAGGTGACGCCATCTTGGGCAAGTCCGAGGTCTATGATGCAGATGTGTCCATCTCGATCCAGCATGATGTTATCTGGCTTGATATCTCTGCAATTAAAGAAGAAAAAAGATTGATAAATAAAAAACAATAGTAAAATTATTCAAAATTCACTGATGGAAAGTTGGGTGGATTATTTACAATAAAGAAGGAAAAATGATTTTTTACAGCTCACCACTTAGATGTAACCGGTTAATGGGATGTCCAAGGGAGGGCTTGTGGATATTAAAAATGGATACTAGAATTCCCAATGGTCTTAAACTAGTACTCCGGCCCTAAGACATCTTATCCCATATCCAAAGAATAGGGGATAAGATGTCTGATCGCGGGGGTCCCACCGCTGCGGGGGTCCCATCTCGCATGCACCTGTGGGAGCTGCATGTAGCGCTGCAGCCTCCGAGTCTGCTGGGTCACTACTATGGGGCCAGAGTATTGTAATGTCCCAACTCCGCCCCCATGTGATGTCCCGCCCCGCCCCCACAATGCAAGTCTGTGGGAGGGGGGCGTGACATAATGTATTTCTATTAAACCCCCTCGCTGGATCTCTCTTGTGTGCTGCCTTTTTACTCCTGCCACTATACTACAGGATTTATAACATTAGTTTATATGGTGGGATTTATGTTATCTATGTATACTATTATTATCATTTAAATGATTATTAATATCATGGTATCCCATTATATTATACTTATCTATTGTTTATCTTTATTGTGTACATCCCTTGCAAAATGATGTTAGTCAATAAGGAGTTATTTTTTTTGTATCTCTGAAAGTGTTGGTGATTACACAGGTGCACAAACAAAAAGGTTTTTCTTTTTTCTTATATACTATTTATATCGTGTCGAGGGCCATTACTTTAAAACGTACCTGTCATTGTGCCAAAAAAATAAAAAATGTTACTCAGTACCTAATCCTGATAATAAACATATATAAATTTTATGGGTCTAGGACCTATATATCCCTAACAAGTAGCATTCATATCTTGCTCACTTGCTTTGTCTTCTTGCCTTGGGGAAGGGGCGTCTCTCTCTCTCACTGTGGATAAGTCATCTGCTCTGAGTCTGGGAGCAGCCTGGCAGTCTGCAAATCACTGCCCTCCTGTAACCCTTTCCTCTCTGGTTTCATGCTGTACATGTTACACAGAGAGGAAGATTATTGGAGTTTGCCTGCAGTATTCCTAAGACATTATGGTGAGTATATATAATATTAAATGTGTAAATATAAAAATAGATCTTTATAAATTAGTGCAAGGATTTCAATGATAAAAGCACAGTAGTTTTTATGCACATATGTTCTATCTGTTCCTAGTAAAGCTGGATGCTAATCAACATAGCTGTCACTATATGTGTCATTCAGCTTCTACATACTCATGAATGTATGATCAGCCTCTTTGTCATTCAGGAGTCAGAAAAAGCTTTGGCTGTTCAAGCATGCTGGGAGTGATTGTTTTACAACAGCTGGAGCTTTAGTGTTTGTAAAGCATTGTGTTAGAGCAGTGGTGCCTTCAGCTGTTGCAAAACTACAAATTCGATCATGGGAGTTGTAGTTTCAGAACAGCTGAAGGCTGCAGTGGTGCAGCAGTGATCTCCTATACTGGATACCAACATGCTTTATGGTATTTAGTATGCTGCAAAATACAGAGTAGTCTGTCTGCATAAAGATAGATGACCTCTAGTGGCGGCTATTTTAATTTTAATTTTTTAGTAAAATTTTAATGTTTTTAATTAAATGTATTTTTAATAAAAGTCATTTTATCAGTAGTACTACAAAATATAAAACGTTTTTTAAAATGACAGTGCCCCTTTAAGCCTTGAAAAAGACATCAGCGAATCGCGTTGGTTTTTATATAATTTGTAGCCCACTGGACATTTCAATATATTCAAAATAAAGCTGGAAGATTTTTAACCCAAACCTGAGTGCTGGATCTTCTCTGGTATTGGAGGCCTCTTTCCTATTCCTTATTCACAACATGACAAGGAAGTTATACTTACCGGTGGACGATGTTCTGTCTGTGAAGGAAATGGAGGCCACATGCAATCTCTGCTGTGAAGAATCTTACTATTTCGATGTTTAGACTGCTGTACACTCTGAGTAAAGCCTCCAAGCTGCCGCCGGACAGGTACTCGGTGATGAAGAAGGCATGGTCCTGAGACTGCTGTGCAGCATACAGGTGACACAGGAACGGGCAGTCTCGGGCCAGCAGGAGTATCCGTCGCTCTCTCTGTAGGATTGCTGCATTGTCCGCTGTTTTGGTGATACCTTTGATGGCGACGTAGTTGTTTCGGCCGGGGACTGATGCCAGGCCCACCTGAAAGAAAGCAAAGGGAGCAATTGAGCAAATGAAAGACTATGGGAAATATTATGTATTTCCAATACCATATAGGTTAATTTACAGAGTCATTACAACGAGAAAATCTATGGAATCTCCAACCTAGCATAAATGTACGCCCTACAGCGTTAAGTGACTTTTTTTTTATTCCACTTCCACTTTGATTTAATTTCTGTGAAACAAACAGGGCTCGAGTCCTGCAGGAACGCGCAGGAACAGCGTTCCTTTGTTTTTTCCACAGGAGGAACGCCGTCCCTATTACATTAGTCCTGCAGGACCGACCCGACCTCTCTGTTCTTACTCTCTCTCCGTCTCCTCCCCTGGCCCGGACTGCTAGATGCTGAAGGTGTAGGACCTGTGATGATGTCATCATCACGTGTGGGGGCGGAGCTTAGCTGTGGAGGAGAGAAAAGATTGTGGTTGAAGGACCTGTGTGATGCTGTAGAGGAGGCGGGGCTGAGCTGGAGGAGAGGTCACATGTCAGCCCAGTAAGGTAATTACATGGAAGGAGATTTGTTACAGTGTGTCACCCCAGTAGTAAGGAGATTACATGAGGAGGAGGTTTGTTACAGTGTGTCACCCCAGTAGTAAGTAGATTACATGATGAGGAGGTTTGTTACAGTGTGTCACCCCAGTTGTGAGGAGATTACATGAGGAGGAGGTTTGTTACAGTGTGTCACCCCAGTAGTAAGGAAGTTACATGGGGAGAGGGTTTGTTACAGTGTGTCATCCCAGTAGTAAGGATATTACATGGGGAGTAGATTTGTTACAGTGTCACCCCAGTAGTAAGGAGATTACATGATGAGGAGGTTTGTTACAGTGTGTCATCCCAGTAGTAAGGATATTACATGAGGAGGAGGTTTGTTACAGTGTGTCACCCCAGTAGTAAGGAGATTACATGATGAGGAGGTTTGTTACAGTGTGTCACCCAAGTAGTAAGGAGGTTACATGAGGAGGAAGTTTGTTACTGTGTGTCACCACCGTAGTAAAGAGATTACATGAGGAGAAGGCTTGTTACAGTGTGTCACCCCAGTAGTAAGGAGATTACATGAGGAGGAGGTTTGTTACAGTGTGTCACCCCAGTAGTAAGGAGATTACATGAGGAGAGGGTTGGTTACAGTGTGTCACCCCAGTAGTAAGGAGATTACATGAGGAGGAGGTTTGTTACAGTGTGTCACCCCAGTAGTAAGGAGATTACATGAGGAGAGGGTTGGTTACAGTGTGTCACCCCAGTAGTAAGGAGATTACATGAGGAGGTTTGTTACAGTGTGTCACCCAAGTATTAAGGAGGTTACATGAGGAGGAGGTTTGTTACAGTGTGTCATCCCAGTAGTAAGGATATTGCATGATGAGGAGGTTTGTTACAGTGTGTCACCCCAGTAGTAAGGAGATTACATGAGGAGAGGGATTGTTTCAGTGTGTCACCCCAGTAGTAAGGAGATTACACGAGGAGGAGGTTTGTTACAGTGTGTCACCCCAGTAGTAATGAGATTACATGAGGAGGGGGTTTGTTACAGTGTGTCACCCCAGTAGTAAAGAGATTACATGAGGAGGAGGTTTTTTACAGTGTGTCACCCAAGTAGTAAGGAGATTACATGAGGAGGAGGCTTGTTACAGTGTGTCACCCCAGTAGTAAGGAGATTGCATGAGGAGGGGGTTTGTTACAGTGTGTCACTCCAGTAGTAAGGAGATGACATGAGGAGAAGTTTTGTTACAGTGTGTCACCCCAGTAGTAAGAAGATTACATGAGGAGGAGGTTTGTTACAGTGTGTCACCCCAGTAGTAAGGTAATTACATGAGGAGGAGTTTTGTTACAGTGTGTCACACCAGTAGTAAGGAGATTACATGAGTAGGAGGTTTGTTACAGTGTGTCACCCAAGTAGTAAGGATATTACATGAGGAGGAGGTTTGTTACAGTGTGTCCCCCCAGTAGTAAGTAGATTACATGAGGAGGAGGTTTGTTACAGTGTGTCACCCCAGTAGTAAGGTGATTACATGGGGAGGTTTCTTACAGTGTGTTATCATGATGATAGGGACATAAGGAGGTTTTTGTTACAGTGTATTATCAGAATGATAACCCCTTAAGAACATTGGGGGAGATGTATAAAGACCTGTGCAGAGGAAAAGTGGAGCAGTTGCCCATAGCAACCAATCAGATCGCTGCTTTCATTTTAAAAAAAAATAAAGAAGCAATCTGATTGGTTGCTATGGGCAACTGGTCAACTTATCCTCTGCACAGGTTTTAATAAATCTCTCTCATTAGAGGTAAATATACATCTTGGTGCCCTGGTACTTAAAGGGGTACTCCTACCCTAGACATCTTATCCTCTATCCAAAGGATATGGGATAAGATGTCTGATCGCGGGGGTCCCGGCGCTTGGGACCCCCGCGATCTCGGCTGTGGCACCCCGCTGTCATCACTGCACAGAGCAAACTCGCTGTGTGCGTAATGACTGGCGATACAGGGGCCGGAGTATCATGACTTCACGGCTAATAGTCATTTTTATTACTTTGAGGGGTACAGTTCATATAATGAGTGGGTTCTAACACGTAGGCCCCTCAGATCCACTTCTGAACTGAATTGGTCTCTAAAAATATAACATTTAGAAAATTGTTGCCAAATTTCTAAACCCTGTTAACGTCCTAAAAAAGTAAAATAACATTTAACAAATAATGCCAACAAAGAGTAGACATAGATGCACATAAATACCTAATGTATGTGGCATAAATTATATATATAATCCTATATCTTTCTTACAAGTAAAGAATCTGGAATAAAAAAAAATCCTAACTTTTCACACAACTATTTCAGAGTATTTCACACAAAACTGCAGAATGTAGTTGCCCATAGCAACCAATCATATCACTTCTTTCATTTTGAAAAGGCCTTTGAAAATAAAATAAAAAACGATCTGATTGGTTGCTATGGGCAACTGGGCAACCTTATCTCTGCACAGGTTTTTATCAATCTCCCCTAAGGAAAAAAGAAAAAAAAGAAAAGTATATATATATATTTACTCAGTCAATGCTGCACTACTGAACCAAAAGTGCACAGTGCCAGCACCCCCCGACCAGATCACAGTCCATGCAATAGAAGAAAATGGCGCAGCACTCAAAAAATGTAGAAAAAACTGTGAATTTATTCCTTCATGTCCAACAAAAAAAGCCTTTTGTTGGACATGAAGGAATAAATTCACAGTATTTTCTACATTCCTACAATTTTTGAGCGCTGCGCCATTTTCATATATATATATAAGAAAACCAGGCAGATAAATAACAATGGGGAGATTTATCAAAACCTGTCCAGACGAAAAGTTGCTGAGTTGCCCATAGCAACCAATCAGATCACTTCTTTCATTTTTTACAGGCCTTTTCAAAAATGAAAGAAGCGATCTGATTGGTTGCTATGAGCAACTCAGCAACTTTTCCACCAGACAGGTTTTACTAAATCTCCCCCAATGTATTTTCAAAATTTCTGTCAATAAATGTCCTACAAACTATACCATTAAACATTAAATTCTACAGAAACAAAGAAGACTTCTCAACAACAATCTCAAAAAAAGACATTATTTTATTAAATATACGTAAACAATACATCATAAAATACATAAATGAAGAGAAAAACAACAGAAAATCCCACAGGGCAGTGGTTGAATATACTGGTGCTCAGAGGTGTAACTTGTAGCTTCTGGGCCCCATCTGCCAATTATAATACTGGTCACTTATAGGGCAGATGTGCTTTGGGGTCCCGTTAGACACCAGGGCCCCGGTATAATTACCTCTGCACTCCCTATAGCTTTGCCCTTGCTGGTGCTAAATGAAAAAAAGTTTTACTCCCAAAAACTATATTATGGGGAGGAAAATCCCCGACATCTATATTCTGGCAATAATTTTACCAGACATAGAAAAATCATTATTAAGGTAACTAACTAGTTAAGGAAAATTAGATAGGGATTACTCTCTAATACAGTCTAATACCCCTCTCTAGCAGACCAGATCTAATATGGGGACTTATTACAGTGTAGCGTTATATAAGGGCCCGATATCTGTCACACACAGGGATATAAACATTACTGGAGGTCTCTAGTGCTGCAGATATGTGATATATAGGAGTGATCATGGGGGCTAGTTATTTACTGGACTGTCTGTTATTCACCCCATTATGTACAGCTATCCTCATGAGCATAAGGGCTGATAACAGAAAGCAATAGCCTACATTCAGCTGCACATTAAATACATATGAGATAAAATTACATTGATTGTCCATTCAACATCAAAATAAACTTAAATAAACTTACCACTCCAAAGCTGCCCCTACCCAATACCTGATGGACAGTAAGGTGTTTGATGTTAAATTTGGGGTATTTGCGTGATGTTCCGGGGGCCTGACTGGTGCCTGGTCTTGGCTCCTCATCCTCCAATACTCTGGCATCCTCTCCTCTCCTCTTCTTTTCCTCCTCCTCACTCTCCTTTTCCTTCTTCCTCTCCTCTCCTCTCTTCTCCTCCTCCTCTCTCTTCCTCTTCTTCCCTCTCTTCTCCTCCTCTTCAATCTCCTCTTCTCTCTTCCTCTTCTTCCCTCTCTTCCCCTTCTTGCTCTCATCTTCCTTCTTCCTCTCCTCTTCTCTCTTCTCCTCCTCCTCGTGCTCCTCTTCTCTCTTCCTCTTCGCTCCTCTCTCCTTCTCCACCTCCTCGCTCTCTTCTCTCTTCCTCTTCTTTCCTCTCTTCAGCTCCTCGCTCATCTCTTTCTTCTTCCTCTCCTCTTCTCTCTTCTCCTCCTCCTCGTGCTCCTCTTCTCTCTTCCTCTTCGCTCCTCTCTCCTTCTCCACCTCCTCGCTCTCTTCTCTCTTCCTCTTCTTTCCTCTCTTCAGCTCCTCGCTCACCTCTTTCTTCTTCCTCTCATCTCCTCTCTTCTCCTCCTCCTCGTCCTCCTCTTCTCTCTTCATCTTCTTTCCTCTCTCCTCGCCATCTCCTCTTCCTCCAGTAGCCGCCATCTTTGGGATCCTATAGACGTCCGTCCGCTCGGTCCAACTGACAGTTGTGGGTAAACAACAACAACAGCCGTTGTCCAGGTGACGTGTTGTCATAGCAACATCAGGTGGCACCTGCTGCAAGTGGTCCACCTGTGCATCCATATACACTGTAATGTGGGCATCATGGTGATAGCCTAGTGTCCAGAAAAATGGAGACATTCATGGCTGGTTCTTGTAGTGCTGTTTTATTAGTAGATGGAGCAGAGTGATGTGACTTTTATGTGCTGTATAAGTTGGCAGTGGTGCCCATAGACTCTGCTGGAAGGTTATAACAAAGGTGGTTGTGGGGGAATCCAAATGATCCTGGTGCAGGAATAACCAGATATTGTACCTGCTGTAATGGCAGGAATAATAAAGCCTTTTAAGGGCCTGTAATGTTCTGCTACATGCAATAAGTGGTCATCACCCACATACATTAGGTTGTAGGTCCATAGTCATTAATGTACAGTATATATATGTCATGATACGGCTTCACCACCATTAGGACCTATTTTTTAAGCCGAGCAACATAAATTATTTTTGAGTGTCCAGTCTTAGTTATGGGAGAAGGATAAGTTCTATATAAGATGTAGACAGGTTGACAATTGACTTTGCTGAGCAATCTTCTTTACTAGGTCTCAGATAATAAATGCAAAGTTGTCCATGAACATTGTATGGTTGTCTTTATTTTACACCATAGACAGATTCTAAAAATGGGTAATCTCTAGGGTTTTCCACCACCCAGGATTTACCAATATTTTCCAGAGAGGGTGTTACAGAGTTTGGAAAGTGTTCCTCTAATATTATCTAAGGATCACTATGAGGCACAGGAGAGGATTAAAGGGGAAACTCCAATATTTAAAATGATAATCTGTCCACAGGATCTGTAATAGCTAGCTTATTGGTAGGGATCTGACCAGAATGGAGGTCTCTTTTACCCTGTATGAATAGAGAGGAAGCTCACATAGTCATCCACCACAAGGGGTAATAGGAGAAAAATCCCCCCAAAATTTGTAACCCAATTAATACCTCATATGTGTATGTGAAGTGCTCGGCAAGCACAGTAGGGGGCTCAGAAGGGAAGGAGCAACAATGGGATTTTGGAGAGTGAGTTTTTCTGAAATGGTTTTTGAGGGGCATGTCACATTTAGGAAGCCCCTATGGTGCCAGAACAGCAAAAATAAAAATAAAATAAACCCCACATGGTATACTATTTTGGAAACTACACTCCTCAAGGCATGTAACAAGGGGTCCAGTGAACCTTAACACCCCACAGGTGTTTGACGACTTTTCTTTAAAGTCGGATGTGTAAATGAAAAAAACTATTTTTTTACTAAAGTGCAGTGTTTTTATTTTAAATTTACCATTCTTACAAAGGGTAATGGGAGAAAATGCCCCCCAATATTTGTAACCCTATATCTTCTGAGTATGGAAATACCCCATGTTAGGACGTAAAATGCTCTGCGGGCGAACTGCAATGCTCAGAAGAGAAGGAGTCACATTTGGATTTTGGAAAGCAAATTTTGCTGAAATGGTTTTTGGGGGGAATGTCACATTTAGGAAGCCCCTATTGTGCCAGAACAGCAAAAAAATAAATAAAAAATAAACACATGGCATACTATTTTGGAAACTACAACCCTCAATGAAAAAACATTTTTTTCACTAAAATGCAGTTTTTCCCCACAAATTTTACATTTTTACAAGGGGTAATAGGAGAAAATGCACCCAAAATTTTTGACCCCATGTGCGTTTACAAAGCACCCCGTGGTGCGAGAACAGTGAACCCCCCCCCCACATGTGACCCCATTTTGGAAAATACACACCTCACAGAATTTAATAAGCGGTGCAGTGAGCATTTACATCCCACTGGCGTTTGACAGATCTTTGGAACAGTGGGCTGTGCAAATGAAAAATTACAATTTTCATTTTCATGGACCACTGTTCCAAAAATCAGTCAGACACCAGTGGGGCATAAATGCTCACTGCACCCCTTACAAAATTCCGTGAGGGGTGTAGTTTCCAAAATGGGGTCACATGTGGGGGGGGGGGGGCGGTCCATTGTTCTGGCACTATGGGGGCTTTGTAAACACACGTAGCCTTCAATTCCGGACAAATTTTCTCTCCAAAATCCCAATGGCGCTCCTTCTCATCTGAGCATTGTAGTGCGCCAGCAGAGCACTTGACGTCCACATATGGGGTATGTTCTTACTGGGAAGAAATGGGGTTACAAATTTTGGGGGGCTTTTTTCCTATTTTCCCTTGTGAAAATGAAAAATTTTGGGTAAAACCAGCAATTTTGTGAAAAATTTTCCCATCCAACTTTAATGAAAATTCGTCAGACACCTATGGGGTGTTAAGGCTCACTATACCCCTTGTTACATTCTGTGAGGGGTGTAGTTTCCAAAATGGGATCACATGTGGGTATTTATTTTTTTGCGTTTTTGTCAGAACCACTGTAAAATCAGCCACCCCGTGCAAATCACCAATTTAGGCTTCAAATGTACACAGTGCGCTCACTCCTGAGCCATATTGTGCGCCCGCAGAGCATTTTACCCCCACATATGGGGTATTTCCGTACTCTGGAGAAATTGCGTTACAAATATTGGGGTCTTTTTTTCCTTTTACTTCTTGTGAAAATAAATGTATATGGCAGCACCAGCATGTTAATGTAATTTTTTTTTTTTTTTTACACTAACAGGCTGGTGTAGACCCCAACTTTTCCTTTTCGTAAGGGATAAAAGGAGAAAAAGCCCCACAAAATTTGTATTGCAATTTCTCCCCAGTACGGAAATACCCTATATGTGGCAGTAAACTGTTTCCTTGAGATACGATAGGGCTCCGAAGTGAGAGAGTGCCATGTGTATTTGAAGACTAAATTAGGGATTGCATAGGGGTAGATATAGGGGTATTCTACGCCAGTGATTCCCAAACAGGGTGCCTCAAGTGGCTGTCCGGAAATGCTGGGAGTTGTTTTACAACAGCTGGAGGCTCCATTTTGGAAACACTGCCATACGATACGTTTTCATTTTTATTGGGGGGACAGTGTAAGGGTGTGAATATGTAGTGTTTTACCCTTTATTATGTGTTAGTGTAGTTTAGTGTTTTTAGGGTACATTCGCACTGGCAGCGGTTTATGGTGAGTTTCCCGCTAGGAGTTTGCGCTGCGGTGGAAAATTCAAAAATTTGAAAACTTGAAGCAGGAAACCCTCTGTAAACCCGCAAGTGTGAATGTACCCTATACATTCACATGGGGGGGGGGGGGGGGGAACCTCCAGCTGTTTCAAAACTACAACTCCCAGCATGCACTGACAGATGGTGCTTGCGGGGAGTTGTACTTTTGCAACAGCTAGAGGCAGGGATGCCATCAGACATTTTGGGGCCCCTCACACAGCTCAAGGCCTGGGCCCCCTTGGCCGTCTCCTGGGCATGCCTGCTATCTTCCCCATCATCTATAAAAAAATGTTTTAAACACAGGACAAGAAAAACAAGATCCCGTGAGTTCAATGAGTAAGGAAGGAAAAAGGAAATATCACCATAGATATTACCATCATACTGTTACTGACCTAATTTTGTATACTACAGGGCTTAAAGGGGTACTTTGCTACTTTACTTCTTATCCCCTATACACAAGATAGATTGTTTCTGATTGCAAGAAACCCCTCACCAATTCCTGCATGTCGCTCTCCTAACGCATTCATCTCTATGGAAGAGCCAGAAATACATAACGCTGTAGATAACCCCGCTTCATGTGCAAAGGGAGCCAGGGCACTGTGCCAGGTCCCCTCTGGATCGGACACTTATCCCCTATCCTGTGGATAGGGGATAAGGAGTAAAGTAGCAGAGCACTCCTTTAACAAATTTGTGTTGAATCTAGGAGCCAGGATTAAATTTTTTTTTAAATTTATTTAAACAATCAGCGCAATGTTTCAGTTTTTGAGAGGCGGTTGTTAAAAATGTTTTTACACTATTTTCCCAGTTATATTTTGCACAGGGACCTGAGTAACTAGTCCTGAGACCCACCCCAAGGAATAGTTCCCAGGTGGCGGCAGAATTTATAAATTATGATTACTCTGAAACACCTGGGTGACTTGAGTGTAATTCATATTGTCCCCCAATTAAATGAAAATAAACAGTAGTAACAGCAGGTCTCCCTTCTCCAGCCTCCCCCCCACCTCACACATAGCAGGACTCTCAGCCCCCCTGCCCCCCTTCTCTCCACATAAGAGGCCCCACTATCTAGACCCCCCCAACACATAGCAGGACTCTCAGCCCCCTGCCCCCCTTCTCTCCACATAACAGGCACCCCCTATCCAGACCCCACCTCATACATAGCAGGACTCTCAGCCCCCTTCTCTCCACATAAGAGGCCTCCCCTATCCAGACCCCCCCCCCTAACACATAGCAGGACTCTCAGCCCCTCCTGCCCCATTCTCTCCACATAAGAGGCCCCCCCTATCCAGACCCCCCCCCCCAACACATAGCAGGATTCTCAGCCCCCCCTGCCCCCTTCTCTCCACATAACAGGCCACCCTATCCAGACCCCCCCACCTCACACATAGCAGGACTCTCAGCCCCCCTGCCCCCCTTCTTTCCACATAAGAGGGCCCCCTATCCAGACCCCCCCTAACACATAGCAGGACTCTTAGCCCCCCTGCCCCCCTTCTCTCCACATAAGAGGCACCCCCTATGCAGACCCCCCCCAACACATAGCAGAATTCTCAGCCCCCTCTGCCCCCTTCTCTCCACATAACAGGCCCCCCCATATCCAGACCCCCCCAACACATAGCAGGATTCTCAGCCCCCCCCTGCCCCCCTTCTCTCCACATAACAGGCCCCCCTATCCAGATCCCCCCTAACACATAGCAGGACTCTCAGCCCCCCTTCCCACCTTCTCTCCACATAAGAGGCCCCCCCTATCCAGACCCACCCTAACACATAGCAGGACTCTCATCCCCCCTGACCCCCTTCTCTCCACATAACAGCCCCCCCCATCCAGACCCCCCCACCTAACACATAGCAGGACTCTCAGCCCCCTTCCCACCTTCTCTCCACATAACAGCCCCCCCCTATCCAGACCCCCCCCCCTAATACATAGCAGGACTCTCAGCCCCCCTGACCTCCTTCTCTCCACATAAGAGGCCCACCCTATCCAACCCCCCCTAATACATAGCAGGAGTCTCAGCCCCCCTTCCCACCTTCTCTCCACATAAGAGGCCTCCCCTATCCAGACCCCCACCCCCTTACACATAGCAGGACTCTCAGCCCCTCCTGCCCCATTTTCTCCACATAAGAGGCCCCCCTATCCAGACCCCTCCTCACACATAGCAGGACTCTTAGCCCCCCTGCCCCCCTTCTTTCCACATAAGAGGGCCCCCTATCCAGACCCCCCCAACACATAGCAGGACTCTTAGCCCCCCTGCCCCCTTCTTTCCACATAATAGGCCCCCCTATCCAGACCCCCCCCAACACATAGCAGGACTCAGCCCCCCCTGCCCCCCTTCTCTCCACATAAGAGGCACCCCCCTATCCAGACCCCCCAACACATAGAAGGATTCTCAGCCCCCTCTGCCTCCTTCTCTCCACATAACAGGCCCCCCCATATCCAGACCCCCCCAACACATAGCAGGATTCTCAGCCCCCCTGCCCCCCTTCTCTCCACATAAGAGGGCCCCCTATCCAGACCCCCCCAACACATAGCAGGACTCTTAGCCCCCCTGCCCCCTTCTTTCCACATAATAGGCCCCCCTATCCAGACCCCCCCCCAACACATAGCAGGACTCAGCCCCCCATGCCCCCCTTCTCTCCACATAAGAGGCACCCCCCTATCCAGACCCCCCAACACATAGAAGGATTCTCAGCCCCCTCTGCCTCCTTCTCTCCACATATCAGCCCCCCCATATCCAGACCCCCCCCAACACATAGCAGGATTCTCAGCCCCTCCTGCCCCCCTTCTCTCCACATAAGAGGCCCCCCTATCCAGCCCCCTCCTCATACATAGCAGTACTCTCAGCCCCCCCTGCCCCCTTCTTTCCACATAAGAGGACCCCTATCCAGCCCCCTCCTCACACATAGCAGGACTCTCAGCCCCCCCTGCTCCCCTTCTCTCCACATAAGAGGCCCCCCTATCCAGCCCCCTCCTCACACATAGCAGGACTCTCAGCCCCCCAGCCCCCCTTCTTTCCACATAAGAGGACCCCTATCCAGCCCCCTCCTCACACATAGCAGGACTCTCAGCCCCCCAGCCCCCCTTCTTTCCACATAAGAGGCCCCCCTATCCAGCCCCCTCCTCACACATAGCAGGACTCTCAGCCCCCCCTGCCCCCTTCTTTCCACATAAGAGGACCCCTATCCAGCCCCCTCCTCACACATAGCAGGACTCTCAGCCCCCCCTGCCCCCCTTCTCTCCACATAAGAGGCCCCCCTATCCAGCCCCCTCCTCACACATAGCAGGACTCTCAGCCCCTCCTGCCCCATTCTCTCCACATAAGAGGCCCCCCCTATCCAGACCCCCCCCCCCAACACATAGCAGGATTCTCAGCCCCCCCTGCCCCCTTCTCTCCACATAACAGGCCACCCTATCCAGACCCCCCCACCTCACACATAGCAGGACTCTCAGCCCCCCTGCCCCCCTTCTTTCCACATAAGAGGGCCCCCTATCCAGACCCCCCCTAACACATAGCAGGACTCTTAGCCCCCCTGCCCCCCTTCTCTCCACATAAGAGGCACCCCCTATGCAGACCCCCCCCCAACACATAGCAGAATTCTCAGCCCCCTCTGCCCCCTTCTCTCCACATAACAGGCCCCCCCATATCCAGACCCCCCCAACACATAGCAGGATTCTCAGCCCCCCCCTGCCCCCCTTCTCTCCACATAACAGGCCCCCCTATCCAGATCCCCCCTAACACATAGCAGGACTCTCAGCCCCCCTTCCCACCTTCTCTCCACATAAGAGGCCCCCCCTATCCAGACCCACCCTAACACATAGCAGGACTCTCATCCCCCCTGACCCCCTTCTCTCCACATAACAGCCCCCCCCATCCAGACCCCCCCACCTAACACATAGCAGGACTCTCAGCCCCCTTCCCACCTTCTCTCCACATAACAGCCCCCCCCTATCCAGACCCCCCCCCTAATACATAGCAGGACTCTCAGCCCCCCTGACCTCCTTCTCTCCACATAAGAGGCCCACCCTATCCAACCCCCCCTAATACATAGCAGGAGTCTCAGCCCCCCTTCCCACCTTCTCTCCACATAAGAGGCCTCCCCTATCCAGACCCCCACCCCCTTACACATAGCAGGACTCTCAGCCCCTCCTGCCCCATTTTCTCCACATAAGAGGCCCCCCTATCCAGACCCCTCCTCACACATAGCAGGACTCTTAGCCCCCCTGCCCCCCTTCTTTCCACATAAGAGGGCCCCCTATCCAGACCCCCCCAACACATAGCAGGACTCTTAGCCCCCCTGCCCCCTTCTTTCCACATAATAGGCCCCCCTATCCAGACCCCCCCCAACACATAGCAGGACTCAGCCCCCCCTGCCCCCCTTCTCTCCACATAAGAGGCACCCCCCTATCCAGACCCCCCAACACATAGAAGGATTCTCAGCCCCCTCTGCCTCCTTCTCTCCACATAACAGGCCCCCCCATATCCAGACCCCCCCAACACATAGCAGGATTCTCAGCCCCCCTGCCCCCCTTCTCTCCACATAAGAGGGCCCCCTATCCAGACCCCCCCAACACATAGCAGGACTCTTAGCCCCCCTGCCCCCTTCTTTCCACATAATAGGCCCCCCTATCCAGACCCCCCCCCAACACATAGCAGGACTCAGCCCCCCATGCCCCCCTTCTCTCCACATAAGAGGCACCCCCCTATCCAGACCCCCCAACACATAGAAGGATTCTCAGCCCCCTCTGCCTCCTTCTCTCCACATATCAGCCCCCCCATATCCAGACCCCCCCCAACACATAGCAGGATTCTCAGCCCCTCCTGCCCCCCTTCTCTCCACATAAGAGGCCCCCCTATCCAGCCCCCTCCTCATACATAGCAGTACTCTCAGCCCCCCCTGCCCCCTTCTTTCCACATAAGAGGACCCCTATCCAGCCCCCTCCTCACACATAGCAGGACTCTCAGCCCCCCCTGCTCCCCTTCTCTCCACATAAGAGGCCCCCCTATCCAGCCCCCTCCTCACACATAGCAGGACTCTCAGCCCCCCAGCCCCCCTTCTTTCCACATAAGAGGACCCCTATCCAGCCCCCTCCTCACACATAGCAGGACTCTCAGCCCCCCAGCCCCCCTTCTTTCCACATAAGAGGCCCCCCTATCCAGCCCCCTCCTCACACATAGCAGGACTCTCAGCCCCCCCTGCCCCCTTCTTTCCACATAAGAGGACCCCTATCCAGCCCCCTCCTCACACATAGCAGGACTCTCAGCCCCCCCTGCCCCCCTTCTCTCCACATAAGAGGCCCCCCTATCCAGCCCCCTCCTCACACATAGCAGGACTCTCAGCCCCCCATGCCCCCTTCTCTCCACATAAGAGGCCCCCCTATCCAGCCCCCTCCTCACACATAGCAGGACTCTCAGCCTCCCCTGCCCCCTTCTTTCCACATAAGAGGCCCCCCTATCCAGCCCCCTCCTCACACATAGCAGGACTCTCAGCCCCCCCTGCCCCCTTCTTTCCACATAAGAGGCCCCCCTATCCAGCCCCCTCCTCACACATAGCAGGACTCTCAGCCCCCCTGACCCTCTTCTCTCCACATAACAAGCCCCCCCCATCCAGACCCCCCCCCTTACACATAGCAGGACTCTCAGCCCCCTACCCACCTTCTCTCCACATAAGAGGCCCCCCCTATCCAGACCCCCCCCCCCCAACACATAGCAGGATTCTCAGCCCCCCCTGCCCCCTTCTCTCCACATAACAGGCCACCCTATCCAGACCCCCCCACCTCACACATAGCAGGACTCTCAGCCCCCCTGCCCCCCTTCTTTCCACATAAGAGGGCCCCCTATCCAGACCCCCCCTAACACATAGCAGGACTCTTAGCCCCCCTGCCCCCCTTCTCTCCACATAAGAGGCACCCCCTATGCAGACCCCCCCCCAACACATAGCAGAATTCTCAGCCCCCTCTGCCCCCTTCTCTCCACATAACAGGCCCCCCCATATCCAGACCCCCCCAACACATAGCAGGATTCTCAGCCCCCCCCTGCCCCCCTTCTCTCCACATAACAGGCCCCCCTATCCAGATCCCCCCTAACACATAGCAGGACTCTCAGCCCCCCTTCCCACCTTCTCTCCACATAAGAGGCCCCCCCTATCCAGACCCACCCTAACACATAGCAGGACTCTCATCCCCCCTGACCCCCTTCTCTCCACATAACAGCCCCCCCCATCCAGACCCCCCCACCTAACACATAGCAGGACTCTCAGCCCCCTTCCCACCTTCTCTCCACATAACAGCCCCCCCCTATCCAGACCCCCCCCCCTAATACATAGCAGGACTCTCAGCCCCCCTGACCTCCTTCTCTCCACATAAGAGGCCCACCCTATCCAACCCCCCCTAATACATAGCAGGAGTCTCAGCCCCCCTTCCCACCTTCTCTCCACATAAGAGGCCTCCCCTATCCAGACCCCCACCCCCTTACACATAGCAGGACTCTCAGCCCCTCCTGCCCCATTTTCTCCACATAAGAGGCCCCCCTATCCAGACCCCTCCTCACACATAGCAGGACTCTTAGCCCCCCTGCCCCCCTTCTTTCCACATAAGAGGGCCCCCTATCCAGACCCCCCCAACACATAGCAGGACTCTTAGCCCCCCTGCCCCCTTCTTTCCACATAATAGGCCCCCCTATCCAGACCCCCCCCAACACATAGCAGGA
Source organism: Hyla sarda (assembly GCF_029499605.1). NCBI lineage: Eukaryota > Metazoa > Chordata > Amphibia > Anura > Hylidae > Hyla > Hyla sarda. Next base: position 198,261,008 of record NC_079195.1, read on the forward strand.
CTCAGCCCCCCCTGCCCCCCTTCTCTCCACATAAGAGGCACCCCCCTATCCAGACCCCCCAACACATAGAAGGATTCTCAGCCCCCTCTGCCTCCTTCTCTCCACATAACAGGCCCCCCCATATCCAGACCCCCCCAACACATAGCAGGATTCTCAGCCCCCCTGCCCCCCTTCTCTCCACATAAGAGGGCCCCCTATCCAGACCCCCCCAACACATAGCAGGACTCTTAGCCCCCCTGCCCCCTTCTTTCCACATAATAGGCCCCCCTATCCAGACCCCCCCCCAACACATAGCAGGACTCAGCCCCCCATGCCCCCCTTCTCTCCACATAAGAGGCACCCCCCTATCCAGACCCCCCAACACATAGAAGGATTCTCAGCCCCCTCTGCCTCCTTCTCTCCACATATCAGCCCCCCCATATCCAGACCCCCCCCAACACATAGCAGGATTCTCAGCCCCTCCTGCCCCCCTTCTCTCCACATAAGAGGCCCCCCTATCCAGCCCCCTCCTCATACATAGCAGTACTCTCAGCCCCCCCTGCCCCCTTCTTTCCACATAAGAGGACCCCTATCCAGCCCCCTCCTCACACATAGCAGGACTCTCAGCCCCCCCTGCTCCCCTTCTCTCCACATAAGAGGCCCCCCTATCCAGCCCCCTCCTCACACATAGCAGGACTCTCAGCCCCCCAGCCCCCCTTCTTTCCACATAAGAGGACCCCTATCCAGCCCCCTCCTCACACATAGCAGGACTCTCAGCCCCCCAGCCCCCCTTCTTTCCACATAAGAGGCCCCCCTATCCAGCCCCCTCCTCACACATAGCAGGACTCTCAGCCCCCCCTGCCCCCTTCTTTCCACATAAGAGGACCCCTATCCAGCCCCCTCCTCACACATAGCAGGACTCTCAGCCCCCCCTGCCCCCCTTCTCTCCACATAAGAGGCCCCCCTATCCAGCCCCCTCCTCACACATAGCAGGACTCTCAGCCCCCCATGCCCCCTTCTCTCCACATAAGAGGCCCCCCTATCCAGCCCCCTCCTCACACATAGCAGGACTCTCAGCCTCCCCTGCCCCCTTCTTTCCACATAAGAGGCCCCCCTATCCAGCCCCCTCCTCACACATAGCAGGACTCTCAGCCCCCCCTGCCCCCTTCTTTCCACATAAGAGGCCCCCCTATCCAGCCCCCTCCTCACACATAGCAGGACTCTCAGCCCCCCTGACCCTCTTCTCTCCACATAACAAGCCCCCCCCATCCAGACCCCCCCCTTACACATAGCAGGACTCTCAGCCCCCTACCCACCTTCTCTCCACATAAGAGGCCCCCCTATCCAGACCCCCCCCCAACACATAGCAGGACTCTCATCCCCCCTTACCCCCTTCTCTCCACATAAGAGGCCCCCCTATCCAGACCCCCCCTAACACATAGCAGGATTCTCATCCCCCCTGCAACCTTCTTTCCACATAAGAGGACCCCCTATCCAGCCCCCTCCTCACACATAGCAGGACTCTCAGCCCCCCCTGCCCCTCTTCTCTCCACATAAGAGGCCCCCCTATCCAGCCCCCTCCTCACACATAGCAGGATTCTCAGCCCCCCCCTGCCCCCCTTCTTTCCACATAAGAGGCCCCCCTATCCAGCCCCCTCCTCACACATAGCAGGACTCTCAGCCTCCCTCGCACAGTAATATGATGAGGCTCTCCTCTCACCCAGTGTAGCAGATCTTCCCCTGAGCAGCTCCTGTTCCTGTGTGCCATCAGCAGGAGGAGTCAGAACCAGTGAGGAGGAGGCAGACAGTAGAGGCAGCGGCCAAATTGCGGCCCTCCAGATGTTGCAAAACTACAAATCCCAGCATGCCCAGACAGCGACTGCTGTGCGGGCATGCTGGGAGTTATAGTTTTGCAAGATCTAGAGGGCCACAGTTTAGAGACCACTGCACAGTGATCTCCGAACTGTAGCCCTCCAGCTGTTGCAAAACTACAAATCCCAGAATACCCACACAGCAAACAGCTGTCTGGGCATGCTGGGAGTTGTAGTTTTGCAACATCTGGAGGGCTACAGTTTAGAGACCACTATATAGTGGTCTCAAACTGTAGCCCTCCAGATGTTGCTTGGCAACTCGCCGACCTCCGTAGAATCCAGGGAGCCGCATCGCCGCCCTCTTCTGCCGCCGATGGTCGCCTCTGATGCCGCCGATGGGTAAGTGGATCTTCGGCACCGGTCCCCTTCAGTTTCCCTGTTTTTCCCCGCCTATTGTGGGTGGGCAGAACGGAGAAACCGAAAGTTAACCCCCCCGCCCCCGATCTGCTATTGGTCGTCGCTTCTAGACGACCAATAGCAGGGATAGGAGGGGTTGCACCCCTGTCACCTCACTCCTATCCCTTCAAGGGGATCGTTGGTGTCTTGGACAACCCCGATTCCCCTTATTTGCCGGGTCACCGTAGACCCGTATGACCCGGAATAGCCGCAAATCGCCTGTGTGAGCTCACTGGAGAATTGCGGCCGACATGGGAGGGTCTCAGGACCCCCCTTAGCATTGGCACGGGATGCCTGCTGAATGATTTCAGCAGTCATCCCGATCCGATCACCGCCCAGCGAGCGGCAATGATCGGAAATGCACCCTCCGTCCTTAAGTACCGGGATGCGATGGCGTATCCATACGCCCTCCATCCCCAACAGGTTAAGCAGCTTTTACCCATACATATTACTGATGGTTGGAGCTTCGTTCTACTTGTTTAGACCTCTAATACTGCAATCTGCTGTGTGATATAACCAAATAATACATATAAGGAGGTGATTGGAGCCACAGGGACCTCAATGGCAATAAATATGCATGTAGATGTTGTGTATAGGGGGACATGTAAATAAGCCTGTGCATTGTAAAAAAATAATAATAATGCACCCAGACAGAAATGTCAAATTGAATTGCTGCAAAACTCTGCATGTAGTTATGTATCAGGCAGATATGTAACTAATAACAGGTGTGGTCTTACCACAAGAGGGCATACGAGTACTTTATACCTTGTCCTGTAAAAAGGCTCTCAGAGGCTACTTATGGGTAGTATACCATTGGTGAGTGGAGGCTCATCATTGGATGAGAGAAGCTGGACGGTCATTTTGACAAACTGCTTAACATCTAGGCTGCTGAGACCGAACAGTTTGGTGGTGTTGGGAGCAGTGGTTACATGAGGGGATGCACACATGGCGAACAGGCACCAGCGATTAAATGATCCTGTCTACTGTTGGCCCAGACCACAGATAGAGAGGATCATTTTATCCACCAGTAAATATGAGCAGCTCCCTCAGTTTTCTTGTCCACCATCCAGACACAGGTGGCACCTTCATTATACACTCCTCTTTCTACTCAGACCATTTCCAAACACTTAGTAGATGTAAATTTGGAGTCATGACCAAGAAATCTACAGGGTGGGCCATTTATATGGATACACCTTAATAAAATGGGAATGGTTGGTGATATTAACTTCCTGTTTGTGGAACATTAGTCAATGTAAAGGGGAGGACTTTTCAAGATGGGTGGTGACCATGTGGCCATTTTGAAGTTGGCCATTTTGAATCCAACTTTTGTTTTTTCAATAGGAAGAGGGTCATGTGACACATCAAACTTATTGGGAATTTCACAAGAAAAACAATGATGTGCTTGGTTTAATGTAAGTTTATTCTTTCATGAGTTATTTACAAGTTTCTGACCACTTATAAAATGTGTTCAATGTGCTGCCCATTGTGTTGGATTGTCAATGCAACCCTCTTCTCCCACTCTTCACACACGGATAGCAACACCGCAGGAGAAATACTAGCACAGGCTTCCAGTATCCGTAGTTTCAGGTGCTGCACATCTCGTATCTTCACAGCATAGACAATTGTCTTCAGATGACCCCAAAGATAAAAGTCTAAGGGGGTCAGATCGGGAGACCTTGGGGGCCATTCAACTGGTCCACAATGACCAATCCACTTTCCAGGAAACTGTTCATCTAGGAATGCTCGGACCTGACACCCATAATGTGGTGGCCACCATCTTGCTGGAAAAACTCAGGGAACATGCCAGCTTCAGTGTATAAAGAGGGAAACACATCATCATGTAGCAATTTTGCATATCCAGCGGCCTTAAGGTTTCCATTGATGAAGAATGGCCCCACTATCTTTGTACCCCATATACCACACCATACCATCAATTTTTGTGTTCCAGCAGTCTTGGAGGAATCTATCCAATGTGGGTTAGTGGCAGACCAATAGCGGTGGTTTTGTTTGTTAACTTCACCATTCACATAAAAATTTGCCTCATTACTGAACAAAATCTTCTGCGAACTGAGGGTCCTGTTCCAATTTTAGTTTTGCCCATTCTGCAGCACCTGAAACTACGGATACTGGAAGCCTGTGCTAGCATTTCTCCTGCGGTGTTGCTACCAGTGTGTGAAGAGTGGGAGAAGAGGGTTGCATTGACAATCCAACACAATGGGCAGCAGATTGAACACATTTTATAAGTGGTCAGAAACTTGTAAATAACTCATGAAAGAATAAAGTTACGTTAAAACCAAGCACATCATTGTTTTTCTTGTGAAATTCCCAATAAGTTTGATGTGTCATATGACCCTCTTCCTATTGAAAAAACAAAAGTTGACTTCAAAATGGCCGCCATGGTCACCACCCATCTTGAAAAGTTTCCCCCCTCACATATACTAATTTGCCACAAACAGGAAGTTAATATCATCAACCATTCCCATTTTATTAAGGTATATCCATATAAATGGCCCACCCTGTAGACTGCTACATATATATGTATATACATATATATATATATATATATATATATATATATATTCCATGGAAGAAGAAGATGGCAGCACTCACCGAAATAGTTGAAGGATATTCTTTTATTTTAAAGTGCAGAAGTGAACATCAAGTGCGGCCGGACGCCAAACTTCGATCAGCAGATTGTGTGACAGCTTTTGCGCATGCGCAAAGCACGCTTCATCAGACCCTGCCTCCTTCGTGCATGATGCATACCCATAAACTCTACAGGTGTGACGTCAAACAAAGGTAAGCTTACAGATTAAAAGAAAAGTGCAGTGACATATTAAAAACAATAATCTGTAGAAAAAAATACTTCACAGGAATACACTATAGTCAAGTCTGTCATTTAGACCTAAATTTCCTTGCGTGTTGGTTCGTAATATCCAGCGTGCTTCAGCTTGTAACAGGGTTCTTTGTCTATCTTGACCTTCTTTAGTGTTAACCCTTTCTAAGCCGTGAAAGACTAGACTTCTGGGATCACCGTTGTGACTTATGAAACGGGGAGCACCTTTTTAGAACGGATGAAGTAAATATGTTCATGAAACCTGATGTTCATGGGTCTTTTCGTGCTTCCTATATAGAAGTGCCCACATTTACAGGTAATCGCAAATACAACCCATGGGGTGCGGCAAGTTATAAGGTCATGTAATATTATTCTACAACCCCCGATACAAAAAGCTTTACTAGGCAGTAAAATATGGTATCAATGAGCCCTCATATCGCCGCTTATACGGAAAAATGAAAAAGTTATAGGTCTTCAAAATAGGGGGATTTTAAACGTACTAATTTGGTTAAACAGTTTGCGATTTTTTTTAAGTGCAACAGTAATAGAAAAGTATGTAATAATGGGTATCATTTTAATCGTATTGACCCAAAGAATAAAGAACACACGTCATTTTTACCGTGAATTGTACGTCGTGAAAACAAAACCTTCCAAAATTAGCAAAATTGCGGTTTTCTTTTTAATTTCCCCACATAAATAGTATTTTTTTGTTGCGCCATAAATTTTATGGTAAAGTGAGTGATGGCATTACAACGGACTACTGGTTGCACAAAAAACAAGCCCTCATACTAGTCTGTGGATGAAAATATAAAAGAGTTATGATTTTTTGAAGGCGAGGAGGAAAAAACGAAAACGTAAAAATTAAATTGTGCCCAAATGGACTGAGTCCTTAAAGGGTTAAAGATTGGGTTTTTGACTATATCAGCAAGGGGACTAAATTTTTATGAAAATATGTTATCTTTCTCTTCGTTATTAACCCTTAAGGACGCAGCCCATTTGGGCCTTAAGGACGCAGACAATTTAATTTTTACGTTTTCGTTTTTTCCTCCTCGCCTTCAAAAAATCATAACTCTTTTATATTTTCATCTACAGACTAGTATGAGGGCTTGTTTTTTGCATGACCAATTGTCCGTTGTAATGCCATCACTCACTTTACCATAAAATGTATGGCGCAACCAAAAAAAAATACTATTTGTGTGGTGAAATTAAAAAGAAAATCGCAATTTTGCTAATTTTGGAAGGTTTCGTTTTCACGCCGTACAATTTATGGTAAAAATTACATGTGTTCTTTATTCTTTCGGTCAATACGATTAAAATGATACCCATGATTATATACTTTTCTATTACTGTTGCGCTTAAAAAAAAATCGCAAACTTTTTAACCAAATTAGTACGTTTAAACCCCCCCCTATTTTGAATAGCAACATTTTTTCATTTTTCCGTATAAGCGGCGGTATGTGGGCTAATTTTTTGCGCCATGATCTGTACTTTTTATTGATACCATATTTGCTTATATAGAACTTTTAATCCATTTTTTTAATACATTTTTGGGGGAATAAAATGTTATAAAAAAGCATCTATTTTGGACTTTTTAAATTTTTACGTTCACGCCATTCACCGTACGGTATCATTAACATTTTATTTTAATAGTTCAGATATTTACCAAATATGTATATAAAATATTTTTTTAACACTTTTTGGGGGTGAAATAGGGAAAATGGGACAATTTACCTTTTTATTGGGGGAGGGGGTTTTTCAGATTTTTTTTAACTTTATTTTTTTACTTTTATTTTTACACTTTAATGTCCCACAGGTGACTATTTATAGAAATCACTCGATTGCTAATACTGTTCAGTGCTATGTATAGGACACAGCACTGATCAGCATTATCGGTCATCTTCTGCTCTGGTCTACGGGAAGGCAGATCAGAGCAGAAGACGCCGGGAAGGCAGCGGAGCCAGGTGAGGGGACCTCCGTCTGACGTGCTGGATGACCGGATCGCCGCGGCAGCGCTGGGGGCGATCCGATCATCCATTTTAGTGTCCGCTATGCTGCAGATGCCGTGATCTGTTTTGATCACGGCATCTGAGGGGTTAATGGCGGACATCCGCGGGATCGTGGGTGTCCGCCATCACGGGCGGGTCCCTGGCTGTGGTCAGCAGCCGGGACCTGCCGCACTTGATCCGTGCATCGCTCTGATGCTCGCGGTTATGCTTAGGACGTAAATGTACGTCCTGGTGCGTTAAGTACCACCTCGCCAGGACGTATATCCTCCGTCGTTAAGGGGTTAATTATCGTACTTGTTTTATGTTTTTTCTTATTGTTGTAAAGTAAGTTATTTTTGTCTTGGTTAAGTGCTGGTGTCAATGCTTTATCCAGGATGTATTCCGGATAATTTCTAGCTAGTAATTTCTCCTTCATTTCGCCAGCTTGTTTCATAAAACCATCCAGAGAATTGTTGATGCGGCGAAGGTGTAAAAATTGTCCATAAGGTTCAGCTCGCTTTACATGTTCAGGTTGGTAGCTGGCGAAATGAAGGAGAGAATTACAAGCTGTGGGCTTCCTAAAACCTGAAGTCACAAGCTGCCCATCATTGATCTGTACCAGTACATCTAGAAATTCAATTTTTTCTTCATCTGTTCTTGATGTAAACTTTAGATTCATATTATTAATTACATTTAAATGGGAGACGAAATCGGAGAAGGACGATGAGGTGCCATTCCAGGCTATGAACACGTCGTCCACAAACCTGAGATAGCACCTCATCGACCTCAAAAAGGGATTACTGTAACTAAAAACAAAGCGTTTTTCAAAAGCTGACACATAGAGATTGGCAAAAGTACATGCCACGTGGGTGCCCATGGCCACACCCCCGATTTGTTTGAACCATTCGTTGTCCATGCGTTGTATCCATTGTAATACGAGTAATAATCCATTGCAAATGGGCCCCGTCTGCATCAGCATGTCCCTGACCATATCTACTCCAAGTTCTTGCGGGATACTGGTATGTAAAGATACTATATCTATCAATGCTAGGATACCCTTTTCTGGCCAGTATAAATCCTCTAGACACCCTAGAAATTGGTTGGTGTCTTTTACCAGTGATGGTATTTCCTGCAGAAGGGGCCTAAGGAGCCAATCCAAGTACTTGGAAAGCGGCTCCGTGATCGATCCACACCCCGAGACGTTGGGGTGTCCCGGGGGGAGATCAAGGTCTTATGCACCTTCGGCAGGAAATACCATCGCGGGTAACTGGGGAATGGGGGGGGGGGATACGTTTCTCTGCTTTATTTTTAGATAAGACCCCCTTTTCCATATATCAACGTAGAAAGCTCTGTAGACGAGATTTAATTTTAGGAGTAGGGTTCTCTGCCAGTCTCACGTAGGTTTTCACGTTGCTCAATCGCCGCTTAGCTTCTATTGTATAGTAATCAGTACTCATAATAACTGTATTACCACCCTTTTTGGACTTTTTTATGACAATGTCATCTCTCTGTTTTAAGGCGTCAAGTGCACGACGCTCGCCCAGTGTGAGGTTGGCAGGGTCTTTAGGGACCACGAGGGATTTTATGTCTTCTAATACTCTAGTATGGAACAGATCTAAGTTGCTACCTGGAGATACAAGACAGAATGAGGATTTGACTCCACCCATGAACTCCTGTATCTCCAAAACCTCAGCAGGTGAGACATTTGTACCTTCATTCAGTAAATCATACAGATTGTCAAGACATTCTGAATCAGATGCAGGGGCTTCACTTAGAATGCTGAACCCTAAGGATCCTATAGTTACGGGTATCTCGTCCTCCAATCTCTCGTAAGTTTGGTATCCTTGGAATCGTCCTGACCCATAGACTAAAGTAAACATGTCAGATTTACCGTATTGTGAACATACAATTGCCTATTCCATATTTTTTTTCTATTTTGCCTTACATATATTTTTTTCTGGCTTTGTAATACATTATATAATATAATAAAGTGAGTCAATGAAAAGTAAAACTTGTCCCACAGAAAAATAATAAATAAAACTTGAAATGTGAGGAAGAAAAAAAAATCCCCTATCTTCCCCATTCTAACTTCAGCAAGTTCTCTTGACCATGTCTACATGCCTAAATGCATTGAGTTTTTGCAATGTGATTGGTTGATAAGTTATTTGTGCTAAAGGTGGTACCAGATCTTCCAGGTACGAGGTCTTCCAAGTAGGGGTCCTTCCTGAAGGATGTGCCATAAGTTTAGGATGACTTTTCTGATAGTAGTATGACCACAGCTGAATTGGGTTATAACATTAAACATGTATTCTGATTGATGGGAGTTGCAATTTCTCCCCATTCACTCAAAACCCAATTGTAGGGATCCTGCTACTTTTAAGGGATCACACTTTATGCATCCTTCCTGTCCCTACTACCTTGAACCTCCTCCCTCTCATAACTAGCAGTAGTCAGTATTGAACCCCCCCCCCCTCAACTTACAGTCCATTATGACCCTGTGTAATATGTCAGTGGTCAGTCAACAAACAAGCAAATTACACAATATTTGGACCTACCTACAGATGAGTTGGAGCCAGAAGTTGTCATGGTGGCCCGCACTGCGTGATTGACTCTGATCTGCAATTCAATCAGAGAATACGCCTCCTGTGGTCACTGGATGTTACTGTATGTTATTCATATGACCTGCAGAGATCATTACCTATCTCTATGTCGGTCAGTGTATTGGGGGGAGGGGGAAGGGGTTATATTGGTCTGTGTATTGTTGATTTTATTCAGAGTAAGATAAGATTAGTCAGCATGTGGTGGTAACGGTAGTGGTCATGGTGTGATTGTATTATTTATAAGTTAAAAAATTTACATACAGTATGTAGGGGGGCACTTATCTTTACTTTGCCTCAGGCAGCAGAGAGGTTAGATTCATCCCTGCACATGCCCCCTGGGCTAGTCAGCCAATACATTTTAGGGCTGCCTCTGATATTTGTTGCCATGTTCTGCCCTGCTGCCTGCCAAAGAGGAGCAGCGAAAACCGCCTGCAGAATGGATAGTGTATACTGCCCTTACACTGCAGGTTTAGTGCTTCACGGCCTGACCGCCTGCTGCCAGAGCTGCCCGGCCTGCCATCACTTACAGCAGGGAAGGGGAAAGTCTGCATCCCATAGAGATACTTACTATGGTAAAGAAAAAAGTTTCCTAAGACCACTGGTATATACTATATGCTAATGCACCACACGTCACCAGCTGAAGCAATATATTGCCCTGCCTGCAGTCAGAACACATATGTAGGGAGCAGGTAGGCTGCAGTCCACATAATATACAGTCTGTATATGCTACAGCCTGCAGCCTACCTGTTCCCTTCATACGTGTTCTGACTGCAGGCAGGACAATATACTGGTCCCTGTATTTGGTTCCAGGATGACCATTGTATAGTGAAACCATTGTATGTTGAAACCATAACTCTATGGAAACCTGGTTATTGGTTTTGAAGCCCCAAAATTTCACCTAAAAATAGGAATAAGTGAGGATTAAAGAAAAATAAGTAGATAACTATTACAGATAAAGCAAGTCCTTACATATAAAAGTAATAAAGACCTGCTTGGAGCTGTAAATCATTGTCTACGGAGAGGACAGGAGCTTCTTCAGGGTCCTGTACAGTACACACAATGTCCTAAAAAAATAACATGGAGCCGTCCTCACCTGGTGTCCAAAGGAGCAGCCAACCCTGGTACAGGTAAAGAGTAGTACAGAACATGTAATACATCCCTGTACTGTAGAGGGGGATACCAGACAGCCAGTCAGTGCATGCACTTCAGTAATACAGGGGTTTTACCCATTCTGATTGGTCAGTTCTTCCAGCCAAAGACACAGATCTGGACTGTCCTTAGCATTGTATGTTGTGTATGGTGTCAAGTTACAATGGGCCAAAAATGTGTAAAATTCTACATTGTGTGTTGAAAACATAGAAAGCCCCAGAAGCAACAATCTGGGAGTGGAGGGGGCCCATAACAGGGTTAGGGTTAGGAACATTGGAGGAAGTGGCGGAAGGTAAGGGTAAAGGAAGGGGGCAATAGGTTAGGAGGGGGTGGCCTGTGTGGGAGGCTGTAGGGTGGTTGGAGTGAGTGAGGAGCGGTCAGTATAGCACAGAGCAGGGAACGCGTTGTCCGTCCGCCCACCCTTTTTTAACCTCTTAAGGACTCAGGGCGTACCTGAAAAACGGGGTCACGGAGTGACCCCGCATCACACCGGGTCGGTCCCGGCTGCTAACGATAGCCGGGACCCTGGGCTAACAGCGTGCGGTACCGATCGTTGTGCTGCGCGATGTTAACCCTTCAGACGCAGCGATCAAAGTTGATTGCCGCGTCTGAAAACTAAAGTAAACGCTTACCGGAAGCTCAGTCGGGCTGATTGGGACATCGCGATAAAATCGCAATGTTCCGATCAGCTGGGACGCAGGAGGAGGTCTCCTTACCTGACTCAGCGGCGTCCGATTGGGGTTTGATTGCTCCAAGCCTGAGCTACAGGCTTGAGCAATCAAGCCCCTATCTCGCTGATCCCTGCAAAGCTATGGCTTTGCAGGGATCAGCATAAGAGATCAGTGTGTGCAGTGCTATAGCTCCCTTTGGGAGCTATAGCACTGCAAAAAAAAAAGTGAAAAAAAAAAGTTAACAAAGGTCATTTAAGCCCTTCCCTAATAAAAGTTTGAATTACTCCCCCTTTCCCATAAAAAAAAACTGTGTAAATAAAAATAAACATATGTGGTATCGCCGCGTGCGTAAATGTCCGAACTATAAAATGATATCATTAATTAAACCGCATGGTCAATGGCGTACGCGCAAAAAAATTCTAAAATCCCAAATAGTGTCTTTTTGGTAACTTTTTATATCATAAAATTTTTTTATAAAAAGTGATCAAAAGTCAGATCAACACAAAAATGGTACCGATAAAAACTTCAGAACATGGCACAAAAAATGAGCCCTCATACCAGCCCATATGCGGAAAAATAAAGAAGTTATAGGGGTTAGAAGATGAGAATTTTAAACGTATACATTTTCCTGCATGTAGTTATGATTTTTTTCAGAAGCGCTACAAAATCAAACCTATATAAGTAGTGTATCATTTTAACCATATGGACCTACAGAATAAAGATAAGGTATAATCGACAAAGAAATGCATTGCGTAGAAACGGAAGCCCTCAAAAGTTACAGAATTACATTTTTTCTTCAATTTTGTTGCATAATGATTTTTTTCCATTTCGCCGTGGATTTTTTGGTAAAATTACTAATGTCACTGCAAAGTAGAATTTGTGGCGCAAAAAAGAAGCCATCATATGGATTTTTAGGTGCAAAATTGAAAGCGTTATAAATTTTAGAAGGTGATGAGGAAAAAATCAAAATGCAAAAAAGGAAAAACGCTGAGTCCTTAAGGGTTAAGGGTCACTGCCGACAGGTGGGGTTGTTTTGTTGGAGGAGGGACTTGGCAGGATGAGCTGGAGGAGCTGGATGGGGACTTGGAGGCTCTTGGAGAGAGAGTGTAGTAAGAGGATCAAAGATATTGGTATGTTGAGGCTGGGGTGGTACCCAACAGGTGGTTGAAATCCCTTCGGGTGTGGTTCCTAAAAGGGGAGTGGTCTCCGAACAAGGTTCCCTTGGGTTAGTTGAGTGATGATCAAGGGCATAGTAGGAGACTGAAGATTTGTGCTGCCTTTGAGTCCCCCTTCTGTTGGATGGCATAGTGGTTAGGGTTGTTTTGCATGTTGCAAATGTTATTGGTAATGTTTACCTGCTTATTTATAATAGTTATTTATATGTGTGGTAGCCCTTGGGGGGGTGTATGGTTGTTGGGGTGTTGTTTCAGTAGATGAGGGGTTAAGGTTAACCCTATAGTTCGTGACGCCAGGCTGAGGGCTAGTATGCTGAGGTAATTATACGGCCTATCGCCTCTCTTCCCAGTAATGATAGGTGCATGCATAAAATGACTGAAGGTCCACAAGGTACTTGAACTTGAACTTGGATAACTTTACTTAAATGCTTGCGGTACATCCAATGAACAGTAACAGTCTCAGGAATACAGTCTCTATCTAGTGCAATGACTGACAGTTGTTGCGGACCTTGACTTCTCATAAAAGTCTCTGAATTAGGGAATATTGCGAAGATCCGTCCGGATTTAGGGGATAGATAAGGTCCGGTGATCATGCAGAGTGTTTAGGGATTGACACACTCACAATTTAGCAGATATCAGCAGTCGCCGCAAGGCTCAGGCCTAAACTCACTGAAGACAGCAGCGCAGATCCTTCTCCATCAACAGCCCACGAGGAAAAGAGAGTGAGTAATGGCCGCCTCTCCCTTATATGGGCAGGGACAGGGCTATTTTTACTGGTCCAATCAACTTTCACTCACTGTTACAAGGAGTGATGGGAGATAAACGTCACAGGGACCTCCAAAGGTCCTCAAGCATAAAACCATAGAGTTCAGCCGGTCACGTGACCCGCAGGTCCTGTTACGCTATGCATAGGTAATTAACCATTTATATACACTTGTACAATCCTATATATATATATATATATATATATATATATATACACAAATCCTGAAGAATTATTAGATAACTAATACCTAGATGAGAGGTGACTAGGGGCGGGCTAGTTAAGAAGAACCCCGACGTCCTAGGGACTCTGGCTATGGAGACTTATATACAAAGGTACCGGTTAGGTTGTGGTACCTGGACACCACAAACCCCCTTACTTAAGATAAGTCGACTTCGACGCCTGTCCCCTAAGACAGAGGGACTAGGACTAGAACAGGATGATCTATAAATTTGCTATACATCCTAAATAAACATTGAACACATCTACATTCTCTGATACTCTTACTAGTATCTGGAATAGACAATAGAAATCTATCTAGACATTGGTGCTATCTAGACATAAATGCTATCTAGACATCAACGAAGCTATCTGACCTTTTAGTTTCTAGCTTCTTAAATATTCTATTAAACTTACTATACATTTTAAGGCTTACTAGATAATTAGGCAGCTATCTGACATGTAGTTGCTAGCTCCTAAGACATTTTATTCGCTCTCTACACATTTTTATGAGGCTAACTAAACATTAGTACAGCTCTCTATACTTTTAGTTTCAAGCTGACTAGACATTTTTATTATCTCACACATTTTATTCGCCAACAATAAGTTACCTGTTAGTACACGAAAGGTTATACTGGCTAGCCGGAAGCTAGGTCACAGTAAGGTTGGCTGCTAGGGTCTATTGGCTACACGCTACTTACCCTTAGAGCACTTCACATAACCTACCTAGGTTACTTTAAGAATTACGTGTTTAATTCTATATTTGCAAGAGCACCTACTGGCCAGGCAGAGTATCTCACACACGCAAAGAAGGAGAAGAAGAAGTGTACCTAACAGTGGCAGGAATTGGGTATCAATATGCTACAATCCCTAAAGTGTTTTCTTAAGTGAGATATTTACTTTGGTGTATGTACTAGAGAAACTTGAGGTAGTACATTTAAGTGAGTAATCTAGAGTACTATGTGTGCAAGTACTATTTGAAGAAGAATCTTCCCTATTATTTTTGTTGAGACAGGAGCTTGAGATGGGTGACAGCAATAATACTACCCTCGGAGAAGCCGGGGTGTCACCTGTTGAGTTACCTGCTAAACACCTTTAGCATTCTATACATTTGTATGTACAAGAATTATTTATGTTTTTAGTGTTGAGTGTACACGTGCAGCACGTCGATATTTTCTGTGTGCAGCTCTGACTCACTTTTTATGTACATAGACATTAGACTATTTTTCTATGCACAACCCTTACTTATTTTTTATGTACACAGACACGAGGATACCTTCCTGTGTACAAGAACCATATACATATTTACTACACAATTTACACAATTATCAACACTCCAACATGGTTCAGGCGCATACACCTGATAAGTGCAACATTTAGCATAAGAGTTCTTATGAAGCTGCTGTTATATACATAAAATAGACGTGTAAGGATCAGCAGTCCACCTACACTAGGAGTCCAATTAAAGGGAAATATACAAAGTGGCGTGTAAGGATCAGCAGTCCATCTACACTAAGAGTCCATGGAAGGGAAAGGGAAACACGGTTTTAACGACAACTCAGCTGGGTACAGTCCTTAATGAATCTCCTACAGGCTAGGAGTCTCTTGACTTAATAGTCAGGCACAAGCTTAGTGGTTACGTTGCTGAACTATGAACTGGAACAATCTTTGCACAGTCCTGCTAGGAACAATTCTTGAACTTGGTTGCTGCAAAATAAAAGTGGTTAACATAAGAAACAATAGGACATTACTTTAGAGTCTCTTCAAAGAATATTCTTCTTTACTCTTCTAGTGCCTCTCTGGGTTCCTCTGTATCTGCCAACATCAGGGGCAGGATTAGATTTGACATAGCTTTGCCACACCACATTGGTGAGGATGGAGTGGTGAAAAGCAGCATTAGCAGGGGTTATAGGCTTACTAGCCGGGATCAAAGTGGGGCAATAGGGCTTGAGTACCATCTCCAAACTAGGATGGACCCATGACTCTTTCGTTGGTACCCTGGAAGCAGGCAAACTCTCCATGTCAGAAGAGGGCCTTGGTACATACGTTGGTACCTCTGCAGAAGGCAAACTCTCATTGCTCTGAGAGGGCCTAGGTACGGTCTTTTGTACCCGCAATTTGGGCTTACTTTCCTGAACTTGAGCAGGACTTGACTCTCGACAATCTGTAAAAAATGAAGAACTTGACTCTTTGCTGTACATAGAAGATGATGAACTTGACTCTTTGCTGTACATAGAAGATGATGAACTTGACTCTTTGCTGTACACAGAAGATGATGAACTTGACTGTTGAAGCTCATCCTCCTTGGGTACGCTGGGGGAGGCTTTAGGAGCAGACCTTTTCGGCCTCAAGTTGAAGGGATCGGACTCCCAATCTGTTGACGGGAAATATTTGAAGGGAAGCTGTGTTGGGGCTCTTGGTCTGGTGACCGCTGCAGCCCATTCTCCACGAAGGCTCTGGATGGGGGTGTACTCCTCAAAGGTGTCGAACTTCTTATGGGGATATGGCCTTTGCACTGCTCACAGGTTTACGAGGATGGTCTGCCCAGTGTGGCAGTCAAGGAGTGTCCCATAACCTCTGACCTTGTCGAACTTGGCCACAGTTGCTCTTCTTCTTTCTAATGGCTCCTTCCCTTCTCGGGGGTGATCCCATTTGCGTATGTACAATGCCTCCATTTCTTTGGTATTTTCTTGATTCCGCACTTTTTCTTCATAAGGCAAATGCACGTGCTTGGGGGCATAGAGTTCTTTGTGTCGGGCCTTTAACTTTTCCATCAATTCGGCCAGCTCGGCTTCTTGACGGGCCCTTTCTTTTTCTGCAGTTGGGATTGGTGGGAGTGGCTTCCCAGGTAATGGTTGAAGTACTCTGTGCATGTACTCGATCAGCTCCGGCTCATCTCCGAACACCCATTGCGCCAATTTTGGTGAGCACGGTCGTGCACTTGGCAAGCTTGATCGAGGTATGACCTCAGGGCTGGAGGAGGAAGAATAGGCCGCCTCTGGCGGGGTACTCACTGCAGACTCCTCCGATGGGATCTCGGCCCACGAGCTCCAAGTTCTGTGGTGAGGGGACAGTCTCACCGGCGATGCACCTCCAGGTGTCCCTGCGCTCTCTGCTGGAGGTGTCTCTGGCCAATCGTCGTCATCATCAGGCAGTGGGGGAAGATTGCAGGCTCCCTCTTCGTCTAATGACAACCACTGCAGACGGTCAGCAATTTCTTGGAAAAGTTGGGCTGCGACTGCCACAACTTTCTGCTTTTCCGGTGCCATTTTGCCAACTTCACCACGTGGAACGCTGCTCTCTGCCATGTCTGTACTCTCCGGCTCTCCATGCAGACTGAAGAGGTAGCTGTGCGTGGCGTCTTTTATAGTGGGCTTCTCCAAAATGGCGCCCGGCAGGAAGGACGTTATCGGTGCAGCCCCGACTTCCCTTCCCTCAAGAAATTACTCCTGTATCTCTGAGTTCCCTTTCGGCTGCAACACTGCAATTTGGTGGCCACGCCCAGGGGCAGGGCGTGGTGCAGTGCGGGCTTTCTTTGCGCGCTTTTCCGGCAGTAGTTCGGCTCCGCCTGTGCCAACCGGACCAAAGGATTGCAGCATGAACTCATTGCACAGTTTACACATTTCAGTTGTAGATAAATATTTGCCTCCCCCTTACTTTTCTCGTGGCCCCCTTGTATGGTGCACCACAAACACTGCTCCCGTACACAGCAACACGGTTTACAGCACATGAATAAAGTTTGTTTTCTGGGGGGGGAGTACACTTTCACTAGTGGCGACTGTAGCAGGCACACACCCGAATCCTGTTCGTGCAACGCCAAAAAGGCTTTGTGGTAGCCCTTGGGGGGTGTATGGTAGTTGGGGTGTTGTTTCGTTAGATGAGGGGTTAAGGTTAACCCTATAGTTCGTGACGCCAGGCTGAGGGCTAGTATGCTGAGGTAATTCTCCGTCCTATCGCCGCCCTTCTCAGTAATGATAGGTGCATGCATAAAATGACTGAAGGTCCACAAGGTACTTGAACTTGAACTTGGGTAACTTTACTTAAATGCTTGCGGTACATCCAATGAACAGTAACAGTCTCAGGAATACAGTCTCTATCTAGTGCAATGACTGACAGTTGTTGCAGACCTTGACTTCTCATAAAAGTCTCTGAATTAGGGAATATTGCGCAGATCCGTCCGGATTAAGGGGATAGATAAGGTCCGGTGATCTTGCAGAGTGTTTAGGGATTGACACACTCACAATTTAGCAGATATCAGCCGTTGTCGCAAGGCTCAGGCCTAAACTCACCTAAGACAGCAGCGCAGATCCTTCTCCATCAACAGCCCACGAGGAAAAGAGAGTGAGAAATGGCCGCCGCTCCCTTATGTGGGAAGGGACAGGGCCGTTTTTACTGGTCCAATCAACTGTCACTCATCGTTACAAGGAGTGATGGGAGATAAACGTCACAGGAACCTCCAAAGGTCCTCAAGCATAAAACCATAGAGTTCACCTGGTCACGTGACCCGCAGGTCCTGTTACGCTATGCATAGGTAATTAACCATTTATATACACTTGTACAATCCTATATATATACAAATCCTGAAGAATTATTAGATAACTAATACCTAGATGAGAGGTGACTAGGGGCGGGCTATTTAAAAAGAACCCCGACGTCCTAGGGACTCTGGCTATGGAGACTTATATACAAAGGTACCGGATAGGATGCGGTATCGGGACACCACATATGTTTTGATATTCTGTTATTTAATAAAATTGGGCTTGTGTCAGTGTTAATTTAAGGAAAGAGGGTAGTAGAGGGGGTCACAGTGTATATAGACTATCCCCCTAATCATGTATGTTGAGGCCATAATAAGTTAAGGGACCACTGAATGAGCTAAAGCTGGCCACATGCATGATGCGTTGGTATATACAGACTTAGACTCTGCAGAAGTTCAGTTTAGGGCTTATGAACCTATACAAGAGGCCTATTATAGCCCACACAACATGGAACTGTAATATGGCTGTGTGCATGAGCCCTTAACCTCATTAATGAAGATTAAAAGAGTGCTCCGGCAAAAATATTTAAAAACATGCCCTGGCTCCCTGCTTAAACAAACAAAAAAAACTGTATTTACCTCCCTCCGTCCCCTGCTGCATGCAACACAGATACCATGACAGAACCAGACGGACTTCATTATAAATACTGAGAAGGTACTAGGACAGTGTTTTCCTAACAGTGTGTCTCCAGCTGTTACAAAACTGCAATTATATATGAAAGTGATTAGAATATTAGAGCGAAAAGATAAAACTGTACAATAGTAAGGAGGCTCTAGTACCATGCTGGGTGCCTCTAGCCTGAATACAAAATGAGGTACGGTTGGGCATGGAGGAGTACATTTTCCATATGGCATTCTGTGGCACATTTACTCACAGATGTTGTAGCTGCAAACTGGAAGGTTGCCAAAGCTGACTTACCATAAATGTGTTGGTGAGCACATTCCTGAAAACAAAATACAAGTTGAAAGCCCTACCATGATAAATGATCCTCTCTACTGGTGGTCTGTCTGGGCTGTCCAGAGCCTGTTCACTAGGTGTGTACCACAATGTAACTGTGGTGTCCCGGCACCGGATCGTATTCGTTGCCTTGTGGTGGGGTCCCCAAAGTCAGAGTCCCTAGGGTTAGGTGGGATCCTCTTCCTTAGTTAGCCTTTGTTACCCCTTTTATAATTAAAATTATTTAAATATAATGTATATATATTTACATAGTAGGTGTACTTACCTAGTTAGCGTCGCAGGGCCTGCGGGTCAAGTGATGCGTTCCAATGACTCTATGGTTTGTAGTTCAAGGACCTTTGGAGGAAGTCAGGTGTTTACCCATCAGGCTATGTAACGGTGAGTGACAGCTGACTTGGACCAATCCAAAACGGCCCTGCCCATATAAGGGAGCGGAGGCCATTGCTCACTCTCTTTCCTCGTGGGCTGTTGACAGGGAAGGATCTGCGCTGCTGTCATCAGTGAGTTTAGGCCCGAGTCTTGCGGCGATGGCTGATCTTTATAAACCGTGAGTGTATCAATCTCTAAGCACTCTGCAAGATCACCGGACCTTATCTAACCCCTAAATCCGGACGGATCTTCGCAATTAACCCTAAATTCAGAGACTTATAACAAAAGTCAAGTACCGCAACAACTGTCAGTCACTGAAGTGTATGGAGACTGTATTATTGAGACTGTTACTGTTCATTGGATGTACCGCAAGCCTTTAAGTAAAGTTTATCCAAGTTCAAGTTCAATTACCTTGTGGACCTTCAGTCATTTTATATATGCACCTATCGTTACTTGGAAGGGAGGCGATAGGCCGGAGAATTACCTCAGCATACTAGCCCTCACCCTGGCATCACGAACAATAGGGTTATCCTTAACCCCTGATATACTGAAGCAAAACCCTGACTACACTACCCCTACCCCAGAGGCCTACCACAAAGCCTTTTTGGCGTTGCACGAACAGGATTCGGGTGTGTGCCTACTAGTCGCCACTAGTGAAAGTGTACTCCCCCCCAGAAAACAAACTTTATTCATGTGCTGTAAACAGTGTAGCTGTGTATGGGAGCGGTGTCCGTGGTGCACCATACAAGGGGGCCACGAGAAAAGTAAGGGGGGAGGCGAAAATTAATCTACAACTAAGATGTGTAAACTGCGTAATGAGTTCATGCTGCGATCCTCTGGTCCGGTCAGCACAGGCGGACCTGAACTGCTGCCGGAAAAGTGTGCGAAGAATGCCCGCGCTGCGCCACGTCCCGCCCCTGGGCGTGGCTGCCAAGTTGCTTTGTCTTGCTGACCGTCTGCAGCGGTTGTCATTAGACGAAGAGGGTGCTTCAATCTTCCCCCACTGCCTGATGATGACGACGATTGGCCAGAGACACCTCCAGCGGAGAGCGCAGGGACACCTGGAGGTGCATCGCCGGTGAGACTGTCCCCTCACCACAGAACTTGGAGCTCGTGGGCTGAGATCCCATCGGAGGAGTCTGCAGTGAGTACCCCGCCAGAGGCGGCCTATTCTTCCTCCTCCAGCCCTGAGGTCATACCTCGATCAAGCTTGCCAAGTGCACGACCGTGCTCACCAAAATTGCCGCAATGGGTGTTCGG
Organism: Hyla sarda; assembly: GCF_029499605.1. Lineage (NCBI taxonomy): Eukaryota > Metazoa > Chordata > Amphibia > Anura > Hylidae > Hyla > Hyla sarda. The sequence continues at coordinate 198,281,775 of NC_079195.1, forward strand.
AGATGAGCCGGAGCTGATCGAGTACATGCACAGAGTACTTCAACCATTACCTGGGAAGCCACTCCCACCAATCCCAACTGCAGAAAAAGAAAGGTCCCGTCAAGAAGCCGAGCTGGCCGAATTGATGGAAAAGTTAAATGCCCGACACAAAGAACTCTATGCCCCCAAGCATGTGCATTTTCCCCAAGAAGAGAAAGTACGGTGGCAAGAAAACACCAAAGAAATGGAGGCATTGTACATTCGTAAATGGGATCACCCCCCGAGAAGAGAAGGAGCCATTAGAAAGAAGAAGAGCAACTGTGGCCAAGTTCAACAAGGTCAGAGGTTATGGGACACTCCTTGACTGCCACACTGGGCAGACCATCCTCGTAAACCGGCGAGTAGTGCAAAGGCCATATCTCCATAAGAAGTTCTACACCTTGGAGGTGGGTGAAATTGTGGAGTACACCCCCGTCCAGAGCCTTCGTGGAGAATGGGCTGCAGCGGTCACCAGACCAACAGCGCCAACACAGCTTCCCTTCAAGTATTTCCTGTCAACTGAATGGAAGTCCGATCCCTTCAACTTGAGGCCGAAGAGGTCTGCTCCTAAAGCCTCCACCAGCGTACCCAAGGAGGAGGAGCCTCAACAGCCAAGTTCATCATCTTCTGTGTACAGCAAAGAGTCAAGTTCTTCATTTTCTACATACCGTCGAGAGTCAAGTCCTGCTCAAGTTCAGGAAAGTAAGCCCAAATTGCGGGCACCAAAGACCGTACCTAGACCCTCTCAGAGCAATGAGAGTCTGTTCCAGAGATACCATCGCACGTACCTAGGCCCTCTCGGAGCAATGAGAGTTTGCCTCTTACACAGGTACCAACGTATGTACCAAGGCCCTCTTCTGACATGGAGAGTTTGCCTGCTTCCAGGGTACCGACGAAAGTGTCATGGGGCCATCCTAGTTTGGAGATGGTAATCAAGCCCTATTGCCCCACTTTGATCTCGGCTAGAAAGCCTGTGTCCCCTTCTAATGCTGCCATCCACCACTCCATCCTCACCAATGTGGTGTGGCAAAGCTACGTCAATTCTACACCTGCCCCTGTTGTTGGAAGGTATAGAGGAACCAGGAGAGGCACAAGAGTAAAGAAGAATATTCTTTGAAGAGACTTTAAAGTAATGTCAGATTGTTTCTTGTGTTAACCACTTTATTTTGCAGCAACCTAGTTCAAGAATTGTGCCTAGCAGGACTGTGCTAAGATTGTTCCAGTTCAAAGTTCAGCATCGTAACCACTAAGCTTATGTTTGACTGTTAAGTCAAGAGACTCCTAGCCTGTAGGAGATTCATTAAGGACTGTACCCGGCTGAGTTGTGGTTAAGGCCGTGTTTACCTTTCCCTTCCATTAACTCTTAGTGTAGGTGGACTGCTGATCCTTACACGCCACTTTGTATATTTCTCTTCATTTGGACTCCTAGTGTAGGTGGACTGCTGATCCTTACACGTCTGTTTTATGTATATACAAGCAGCTTCATAAGAACTCTTTGTTACACCGAGCGCTCCAGGTCCCTGCTCCTCCCCAAAGCGCTCACGGCGTCTCTCTCCCTGCAGCGCCCCGGTCAGACCCGCTGACCGGGAGCGCTGCACTGACATTGCCGGCGGGGATGCGATTCGCATAGCGGGACGCGCCCGCTCGCGAATCGCATCCCAAGTCACTTACCCGTCCCGGTCCCCGGCTGTCATGTGCTGGCGCGCGGCTCCGCCCTCTAGGGCGCGCGCGCGCCAGCTCTCTGAGACTTAAAGAGCCAGTGCACCAATGATTGGTGCCTGGCCCAATTAGCTTAATTGGCTTCCACCTGCTCCCTGGCTATATCACATCACTTCCCCTGCACTCCCTTGCGGGATCTTGTTGCCTTGTGCCAGTGAAAGCGTTTAGTGTTGTCCAAGCCTGTGTTACCTGATCTCCTGCTATCCATATTGACTACGAACCTTGCCGCCTGCCCCGACCTTCTGCTACGTCTGACCTTGCCTCTGCCTAGTCCTTCTGTCCCACGCCTTCTCAGCAGTCAGCGAGGTTGAGCCGTTGCTAGTGGATACGACCTGGTTGCTACTGCCGCAGCAAGACCATCCCGCTTTGCGGCGGGCTCTGGTGAACACCAGTAGCCTCTTAGAACTGGTCCACCAGCACAGTCCACGCCAATCCCTCGCTGACACAGTGGATCCACAACCTGTAAGCCGAATCGTGACAGTAGATCCGGCCATGGATCCCGCTGAGGTGCCGCTGCCAAGTCTCGCTGACCTTACCACGGTGGTCGCTCAGCAATCGCAGCAAATTGCCCAACAAGGACAGCATCTGTCGCAGTTGACCGCCACGTTACAGCAACTTCTGCCTCTGCTACAGCAGCAACCATCTCCTCCGCCAGCTCCTGCACCTCCTCCGCAGCGAGTGGCCGCTCCTAGCCTCCGCTTGTCCCTGCCGGACAAATTTGATGGGGACTCTAGACTCTGCCGTGGATTTTTGTCTCAATGTTCCCTGCATATGGAGATGTTGTCGGACTTGTTTCCTACAGAACGGTCTAAGGTGGCGTTCGTAGTGAGCCTTCTTTCAGGAAAGGCCTTGTCTTGGGCCACACCGCTCTGGGACCGCAATGATCCTGCCACAGTCCAGTCCTTCTTCGCTGAAGTCCGTAGTGTCTTCGAGGAACCAGCCCGAGCTTCTTCTGCCGAGACTGCCCTGCTGAACCTGGTCCAGGATAATTCTTCAGTAGGCGAGTACGCCATCCAATTTCGTACTCTTGCTTCCGAATTATCTTGGAATAACGAGGCTCTCTGCGCGACCTTTAAAAAAGGCCTATCCAGTAACATCAAGGATGTGCTGGCCGCACGAGAGATTCCTGCCAACCTGCAAGAACTTATCCATTTGGCCACCCGCATTGACATGCATTTTTCTGAGAGACATCAGGAGCTCCGCCAGGAAAAAGACTTCGATCTCTGGGCACCTCTCCCACAGTATCCTTTGCAATCTACGCCTGGGCCTCCCGCCGAGGAGGCCATGCAAGTGGATCGGTCTCGCCTGACCCAGGAAGAGAGGAATCGCCGTAGGGAAGAAAATCTTTGTCTGTACTGTGCCAGTACCAAGCATTTCTTGGTGGATTGCCCTATTCGTCCTCCACGTCTAGGAAACGCACGCACGCACCCAGCTCACGTGGGTGTGGCGTCTCTTGGTTCAAAGTCTGCTTCTCCACGTCTCACGGTGCCCGTGCGGATTTCTCCTTCTGCCAACTCCTTCCTCTCAGCCGTGGCCTGCTTGGACTCTGGTGCCTCTGGGAATTTTATTTTGGATTCTTTGGTGAATAAATTCTGCATCCCGGTGACCCGTCTCGTCAAGCCGCTCTACATTTCCGCAGTCAACGGAGTTAGATTGGATTGCACCGTGCGTTACTGCACAAAACCCCTCTTAATGTGCATTGGACCCCATCACGAAATGATTGAATTTTTCGTCCTTCCCAACTGCACCTCTGAGGTCCTCCTCGGTCTGCCATGGCTCCAGCTTCATTCTCCCACCCTTGACTGGACCACCGGTGAGATCAAGAACTGGGACTCTGCTTGCCACAAGAAATGCCTCTCCCCCCCTCCCAGTCCCGTCAGGCAAGCCTCAGTGCCTCCTCGTACACCTGGTCCCCCCAAGGCTTATCTGGACTGTGCCTTGCCTCCTCATGGCCCCCGTCCTGGTGACACCCTGTCCCGTGCCATGCTTCACCCCCTGCCCTCCCTCCCCATTCCCACTCCTGCTGTACTGCCTGCCTTTGAGGAAACCCTGCATTCACTCCCGGTGTCCTCGTCCCAGGTTAAGCAGTTGCCGGACAAAAAAAGGGGGAGACCTAAGGGGGGGGTACTGTTACGCCGAGCGCTCCGGGTCCCTACTCCTCCCCGGAGCGCTCACGGCGTCTCTCTCCCTGCAGCGCCCCGGTCAGACTCGCTGACCGGGAGCGCTGCACTGACATTGCCGGCGGGGATGCGATTCGCATAGCGGGACGCGCCTGCTCGCGAATCGCATCCCAAGTCACTTACCCGTCCCGGTCCCCGGCTGTCATGTGCTGGCGCGCGCGGCTCCGCTCTCTAGGGCGCGCGCGCGCCAGATCTCTGAGACTTAAAGGGCCAGTGCACCAATGATTGGTGCCTGGCCCAATTAGCTTAATTGGCTTCCACCTGCTCCCTGGCTATATCACATCACTTCCCCTGCACTCCCTTGCGGGATCTTGTTGCCTTGTGCCAGTGAAAGCGTTTAGTGTTGTCCAAGCCTGTGTTACCTGATCTCCTGCTATCCATATTGACTACGAACCTTGCCACCTGCCCTGACCTTCTGCTACGTCTGACCTTGCCTCTGCCTAGTCCTTCTGTCCCACGCCTTCTCAGCAGTCAGCGAGGTTGAGCCGTTGCTAGTGGATACGACCTGGTTGCTACTGCCGCAGCAAGACCATCCCGCTTTGCGGCGGGCTCTGGTGAACACCAGTAGCCTCTTAGAACCGGTCCACCAGCACGGTCCACGATAATCCCTCGCTGACACAGTGGATCCACAACCTGTAAGCCGAATCGTGACACTCTTATGCTAAATGTAGCACTTATCAGGTGAATGTGCCTGAACCATGTTGGAGTGTTGATAATTGTGTAAATTGTGTAGTGAATATGTATATGGTTCTTGTACACAGGAAGGTATCCTCGTGTCTGTGTACATAAAAAATAGGTAAGGGTTGTACATAGAAAGATAGTCTAATGTCTATGTACATAAAAAGTGAGTCAGAATTGTACACGAAAATGTCAGTGTGCTGCACGTGTACACTCAACACTAAAAATGTAAATGATTCTTGTACATACAAATGTATAGAATGCCAAAGGTGTTTAGTAGTTACTAAATAGGTGACACCCCGACTCCTCCGAGGGTAGTATTATTGCTGTCGCCCATCGCTAGCACCTGTCTCAACAAAAATAATAGGGAAGATTACCCTTAAAATTGTACTTGCACACATAGTACCTTAACTGACTTAAATGTACTACTTCAAGTTTCTTTAGTACATACACCAAAGTAAATATCTCACTTAAGAAAACACTTTAGGGATTGTAGCCTATTGAAATTCAATTCCTACCACTGTTAGGTACACTTCTTCTTCTCCTTCTGTACGTGTGTGAGATGCTCTACCTGGCCAGTAGGTGCTCTTGCGAGCTAACAAATGAAACACATAATTCTTAATGTAACCTAGGTAGGTTATGTGAAGTGCTCTAGGGGTAAGTAGTGTGTAGCCGATAGACCCTAGCAGCCAATCTTACTGTGACCTAGCTTCCAGCTAGCCAGTATACCTTATAAGTACTAACAGGAAACTAATTTTTGGCGACTAAAATGTGTGAGATAATAACATTGTTTAGTCAGCTTGAAACTAAAGGTATAGAGAGCTGTGCTAATGTTTAGTTAGCTTCATAAAGATGTGTAGAGAGCTAATAAAATATCTCAGGAGCTAGAAACTACATGTTTGATAGCTGCCTAATTGTCTAATAAGCTTTAAAATGTGTAGTAAGCTTAATAAAAATGTTTTAGAAGCTAGAAACTAAAGGTCTAGATAGCTTCATAATAATTGCTTAGATAGCTTCATAAGTGTCTTAGAAACCTTCTTAGATGTCTAGTATAGTGTTGAGCGGCATAGGCCATATTCGAATTCGCGAATATTCGCGAATATATGGACGAATATTCGTCATATATTCGCGAATATTCGCATATTCGTTATATTCTAGTTTTATTTTCGCATATGCGGAAATTCGCGTATGCGAAAATTAACATGTGAATATTAGCATATACAAAATTAGCATATGCGACAATTCGCATATGCGAAAATTAGCATATGCTAATTTTCGCATATGCGAATTTTCGCACGCCAGTCTCACACTGTAGTATTACAGCCTTCTTTACACCACACAAGCTGGAAGCAGAGAGGGATGATCACTGTGATGTGTACTGTGAAGAAAAAAAAACAAAAAAAGAACCAATATTCGTAATTACGAATATATAGCGCTATATTCACGAAATTCGCGAATTCGCGAATATGCTATATTCGCGAATAACATTCGAATTGCGAATATTCGTGAGCAACACTAGTCTAGTAAGATTACTAGTCTGCAAAATGTTTAAAATGCCTAGAAAATGTCTAGTAGGTTTAAAAGTACCTAATGTATATAAAAGTTTTTCAGGATATAGATTCTGTCTAGTTAGAGATCCTGCTTAAGTCTGTCCTAGTTCCTCTGCCTTAGGGGACAGGCGTCGGGGGTCGACTTATTTTAAGTAAGGGGGTTTGTGGTGTCCCAGCACAGAATCATATCCGTTGCCTTGTGGGGGGGTCCCCAAAGTCAGAGTCCCTAGGTTTAGATGGGGTCCTCATCCTTAGCCTTTGTCACCCCTTTTATAATTAAAATTATTTAAATATAATGTATATATTTATATAGTAGGTGTGCTTACCTAGTTAGCGTTGCAGGACCTGCGGGTCACGTGATGCGTTCCAAAGACTCTATGGTTTGTAGTTCAAGGACCTTTGGAGGAAGTCAGGTGTTTACCCATCAGGCTATGTAACGGTGAGTGACAGCTGACTTGGACCAATCCAAAACGGCCCTGCCCATATAAAGGAGCAGCGGCCATTGCTCACTCTCTTTCCTCGTGGGCTGTTGACAGGGAAGGATCTGCGCTGCTGTCATCAGTGAGTTTAGGCCCGAGCCTTGCGGTGACGACTGATCTTTATAAACCGTGAGTGTATCAATCCCTAAGCACTCTGCAAGATCACCGGACCTTATCTAACCCCTAAATCCGGATGGAATTTCGCAATTAACCCTAAATTCAGAGACTTATAACAAAAGTCAAGGTCCGCAACAACTGTCAGTCACTGAAGTGTATGGAGACTGTATTAATGAGACTGTTACTGTTCATTGGATGTACCGCAAGCCTTTAACCCCTTAAGGACTCAGGGTTTTTCCGTTTTTGCACTTTCGTTTTTTCCTCCTTACCTTTTAAAAATCATAACCCTCTCATTTTCCACCTAAAAATCCATATTATGGCTTATTTTTTGCGTCACCAATTCTACTTTACAGTGATATTAATCGTTTTACCCAAAAATTCACGTTGAAACTGAAAAAAAAAATCATTGTGCGACAAAATCGAAGAAAAAACGCCATTGTGTAACTTTTGGGGGCTTCTGTTTCTACGCAGTGCATATTTCGGTAAAAATGACACCTTATCATTATTCTGTAGTTCCATACGGTTAAAATGATACCCTACTTATATAGGTTTGATTTTGTAGTACTTCTGGAAAAATCATAACTACATGCAGGAAAATTTATACGTTTAAAAATGTCATCTTCTGACCCCTATAACTTTTTTATTTTTCCACGTACAGGGCGGTATGAGGGCTCATTTTTTGCGCCGTGATCTGAAGTTGTTAACGGCATGATTTTTATTTTGTTCTGACTTTTTGATCACTTTTTATTCTTTTTTTAATGATAAAAAAAGTGACCAAAATACGCTTTTTTGGACTTTGGAATTTTTTTGCGCGTACGCCATTGACCATGCGGTTATAGTTCGGACATTTACGCACGCAGCGATACCACATATGTTTATTTTAATTTTTTTTACACTGTTTTATTTTTTTTATGGGAAAAGGGGGGTGATTCAAACTTTTATTAGGGAAGGGGTTAAATGACCTTTATTAACACTTTTTCTTAAACTTTTTTTTTTGCAGTGTTATAGGTCCCATAGGGACCTATAACACTGCACACACTGATCTCCTATGCTGATCACTGGCGTGTATTAACACGCCTGTGATCAGTGTTATCTGCGCTTGACTGCTCCTGCCTGGATCTCAGGCACGGAGCAGTCATTCGTCGATCGGACACCAAGGAGGCTGGTAAGGGCCCTCCCGGTGTCCTGTAAGCTGTTTGGGACGCCGCAATTTCACCGCGGCGGTCCTCAACAGCCCGACTGTCTAGCCGGGATACTTTCACTTTCGCATAAGAAGCGGCGGTCAGCTTTGACCGCCGCTTCGAAAGGGTTAATACCACACATTGCCGCGATCGGCAATGTGTGGTATTAGCCGCGGGTCCCGGCCGTTGATGAGCGCCGGGACCGACGCGATGTGACCGACGCTTCATATCGCTGGAGCCGGCGCAGGACGTAAATATACGTTCTGCGTCGTTAAGGGGTTAAGTAAAGTTTATCCAAGTTCAAGTTCAATTACCTTGTGGACCTTCAGTCATTTTATGCATGCACCTATCGTTACTGGGAAGGGCGGCGATAGGCCGGAGAATTACCTCAGCATACTAGCCCTCAGCCTGGCGTCACGAACAATAGGGTTAACCTTAACCCCTGATATACTGAAGCAAAACCCTGATTACACTACCCTTACCCCAGAGGCCTACCACGTAACCACTGCTCCCAACACTTCCTAACAGCCTGGTCAAATCGGCTTTTCCTCAGGTACAAGTTGTTATCTATAAAACCTGGCTTTTGAGGTACTTATTCCTAGGGATTTGATGCAGATAGATGTTTTATTTAAAGTAGTGGTTAGTGGGAACTGCCAGTTAAATACAGGGTTTCATGATCAGTGAGGTAAAGAAATATAGAGAAAAATCTACAAAAATCAAGGCTTTCCTGCCAGTTACTGGTACATAAATTTTTAAAAATTGTTTTGCATAATGTTGCTAAGGTTTCATTTTGCTCAAATATTGCAAAAAATGTAAGCACTCTGCAACATTTTTGAATTTGTTGCGCTATTTTTTTCGGTGTAAGCAATAATAAATTCTCCCCCACAATCTCACTAATCCCTATAATAAAGTGCTCTGCTGTGTATGGTCTTTCTGCCACATGCAGATTTGTACTTACAAATGTGAAATCATTAAGAGCCCCCAAATGTTAAAATATATGTAAAATGGGGCTAAATAGGCCATTTTTCAATTTTGTTTATTAATGTTTTCTAATGGCCATTAGAAAGCTGCAAACATCACATTAGCTCGGTACTGTCTAATGGTTATTTAAATGTGTATAGTTGCTTAATCTGATGTTCTCATTATTACCTGAGGCTGAGCGGTGATTGAAGGAGAGATGCATTATTTATGATCTTTAAATCAGGACAACACATTTGCCGCATAGCTATAGCACGTCAGCGTGGAAATGTCATAAACTCACTTTATACAACTCTTTGGGATTTGGATGTGAAACGTTCCCTTTTATTAAACAAACACATGTCTAATGACCCCTATATCTCAATATTTTACCCCCTTCCCGACATTTGAAGTAAATGTACAGTATGGTTGCCTGAGTCTTAAATGGGTACTCCCCCTAAACATCTTATAAGATGTCTGATCTCGGTAAGATGTTCAATCCCAGCAGCCAGACCCCTGCGATCTCCGGCACAGCACCTCAGTCATCCGCTGGTGACCACAACCTACATTCAAGTCTATGAATTTAGTAGGGGCGTGGCTTGATGTCATTAACACAGAAGTCCCAGTTATCTAGTTATCTAGGTGCAGATTACCCCTTTAAGGCACCATGTCATACATTTACGTACGTCATGCAGTGTCTTTTGTTTATGAAAAGTTAGGCCGGACTGAAGCGTAGCTAGGGGGAGGCTCTCATGACAGGGTTTGTCAGGACTGGGATGGAAGGAGTTAATGGTGTTTTGAGGGGATGAGAGTTTGTGAGTTGGGATTAAGGGGTTGGTGTGTGGAGTGAGGAGGCAGGGGGAGCAGCTACTGGCGGAGGCAGTGGGAATTGGATGAATAAGGGGGTGTAATGGAAAAGGGGAGCTGGGGGGGTTAGGTTATATATACGGGAGTGAAAGGGCAGTTGGAGCAACCATTTTGGGGTGTTCCAGCTGGGAAAGGAGAATCTGCTGTGTTACTGGCTTACCTGTGGTTCCTCATGGAGTCTGTGGATGTTTTGCTGGCCCAGTTGAGATGGGAGGCGGAGGGTCGGGGTCCTGGATCTTCTGTCTGGATCCGGAGGTGAGGGGTCTGGAGCTGCTCCTACTGCTGCAGCCTCCACATCGTGCCCGGCTGGGAGGACGGGGCTCTGCTGCTGGGAGACCTGCCAGATCCCATGTGGCGTGGTCTGGGAGGAATCTGGTTGGTTGGCGGGGCCTGAAGCGAGGGGAGACCCCATCTGCCCCTCCAGTGGTGAGCAGCAAGGATTCCGTAGCTGGAGCAGCGAGGTCCCGGTAAGATTTAGCTGGGAGAAGAGCCCAGCGTGCGGCAGGGAGCAAGTCCAGTGATAAGATGGAGGAGGCCGGAGCGCTGCACAGCCCACAGTCGGTGGTGTGGCAGCAGGGAAGGAGCGGGCAGCAGTCGCCTGGCCCTGTCGCAGGAGGCTCCGGAAGGGGGCATGATGTCACTGGTGTGGGACGGCCTTCAGGGCGGGTGCTTGTTTCTGATGCACCGGCCTCTGATGTCATCAGTGATGAACCTGCTGCTGCCGGAGGGTCTGCTGCTGCTGGGCCAGCTGGCCCCCGGGACAGCCCATTCCTTGCTGCTGCGGGTCTTGGTGCCGGTCAGCTTGAGGAACGGGTTCTGGCAGGACCTAGTACAGACGGATGGCTTCTGGGATTCAGATCTTTGGCTGCTGGGACCACAGCACCCAGGCAGCCAAGTGAGCACCCTTGGGTTTTTCCTCCTTTTTTGCCGGGGGCTGGGTGGGAAGCAGTGGTAGCACAGGGGGATTCATTGGAGAGGGGAGTGTCTGAATTTTTTGTGGGTTGGTGGGATTTAATGACGGGGCTTGGTTCTGCTTTGGGGGATAGAGTTAGTTCACCGGTGGTGCCGTGGGGTGGTGTGGGGTCTGTTGGTGTTAGGGTTTGGAGTGATAGTGTGGGGTGGGGGATAGTCTGAGTGGGGGTTCTGGGTCTGGGCTATCAATGTCGGTGCAAACTCAAGAGCCGGGGCATTGTGGGAGTGCTGATAGTGTTGTAACTCGTTTGGTGGTTGCTGCCAAAGGGGAGGTATATGGGTGTTTTGAAGGGCCTTTGGGGGCATATCTTAAACATAATGTGCAGGAGCAAATTTGGTGTGGGGAGTATGTGGAAATTTTTTCCTTGCTTATCTTGGAAAAGTTTACCTGGATGGCAAGCGGATTGAGGAAAAGACTGAGAAGGAGGAGAAGCGGTGGTATCGCTTGATTCTGCATGCTTTTCCTGATTGGTTACAGGCCTTTGCAATTCTTGCTAGTGTTATTGGGGAAAAGGCGCCAGAGAATTGCTCTGCTTTGTTTTGCTGTCTTGATTCCATTGGGGAGGCATATAAAGTTTATGGGGGCCAGGCTTGGCTCTGTTATGATGAGCAATTTCATCAGAGAAAGGCGGTGCGGCCTGCTATCACATGGGATACCAAAGATATTAGTCTTTCGTTGAAGGTGACGGCGCCTGTGAGAGTCACTCCTGGTGGGCAGCCCTTTCAGGGGGGCGCTGGGGGTTCGGGAACATCCGGGCACTCGGCAGCCATACAAAAATGGTTGTGCTTCCTCTTTAATGAGTGTGTGTGTAAGTTCGGATCCAAGTTCAACCAGGAGTGTTTGCGCTGTGGCGGAAGTCATGGATTGTCACAGTCTTTCAAGGGACATCCCAGAGGGAGTGGGGAAGGTTTGGGAAAAGGGGGTGACACCAGTGCGAGTGGTAGAGATGGAGCCATTCCTAAATAGATATCCTGACAGGGCAGCTGCTGGTTTGTTGTTGACGGGTTTTCTTTTGGTTTTGTTATTCTGTCCCTTAGTTGAGGGGGAGTGTTGGGAAAACAGAATTTGCGTTCTGGTTTGGAGCATCCGGAGTAGTGTTGAGGGGCATAGGCCATATTCGAATTCGCGAATATTCGCGAATATATGGACGAATATTCGTCATATATTCGCGAATATTCGCATATTCGTTATACGCTCGTTTTATTTTCGCATATGCGAAAATCCGCGTATGCGAAAATTAACATATGTGAAAATTAACATATGCAAAATCAATATACGTAAAGATTCGCATATGCGAAAATTAGCATATGCTAATTTTCGCATATGCGAATCTTTGCACGCCAGTCTCACACAGTAGTATTACAGCCTTCTTTACACCACACAAGCTGGAAGCAGAGAGGGGTGATCACTGTGATGTGTACTGTGAAGAAAAAAAAAAAACGAATATTCGTAATTACGAATATATAGCACTATATTCGCGAAATTCGCGAATTCGCGAATATGCGATATTCGCGAATAATATTCGAATTGCGAATATTCGCGAGCAACACTAATCCGGAGGTGGTGAGGGATAAGTTGGCTAAAGAAGTGGGCTTAGGTCGTATGTATGATCCTTTTCCTGTGGCTCTAGTGGAAAATTTGAGGGTGTCCCCTTTGGGAGTAGTTCCCAAGAAGGAGCCGTTTAAGTTTCGGCTGATTCATCATCTCTCCTTTCCCCATGGGAACTCCATCAATGATGGGATTGACCCTAGCTTATATTCTGTGAATTATACTTCATTTGATGTGGCAATTAGTTGGATCCGGTCCTAATGGACATAGAATCGGCTTTCCGCCTTTTGCCTGTTCATCCGGATTGTATGTATTTGTTGGGATGTTTTTGGGATGGAGATTATTTTGTAGATAGGTGTTTGCCCATAGTTTGTTCTATTTCCTGTGCATATTTTTAATGTCTCAGTCCAGTTTTAGAATGGGTGGTCTGCGACATGTCCGTCTGGAAGTCGCTCATGGATGATTTTTTGTGTATCGGCCCATCGGGTTCTAATGGGTATTCAGTCCTTTTACACACTTTGGAGTCAGTGGCTAGGCATTTTGTGGTCCCTTTGGTGCCAGACAAGACAGAAGGTCCTAATGTTCTTATTTTTTGGGCATTGAAATTGATTCCGTCTTGATGGAGTATAGATTGCTAGGGGATACGTTGGTGGGTTTGCTGGGAGGAGGAGCAGGTGGCTTGTTAGAGCAAGAAGATTAGATTGCGGGCCCTTCAGTCTCTGCTGGGAAAACTAAACTTCGCTTGTCGGATCATGCCCATGGGGAGAACTTTTTGTAGAAAGTTGTCTAAGGCTACAGCAGGGGTGGCTTCGTTGCATCATTTTGTCAGGTTGTCATGGGAATTGCTAGATGATCTTGGTTTGTGGGTGACTTTTTTTTAGATCAGTATAATGGGAGGTCTTTGATGATTGAGGAGTTGGTGGATGCAGCAGATTTTGGATTGTACACTGATACTGCAGGGGGGGGGGTTGGTGTATGAGTTTTTGGTCAGGGGACTTGAAGTGGGTTGTTGAAGGAGTTTTGAAAAGTTTGGTTTTGCTCGAGTTGTTTCCCATTGTGATGAACTTGGTCATCTTTGGGGGGGGGGGGGGGGGGGATAGGTTCAGGAATAAAAAGATTCGTTTTCATTGAGGCAACATGGGGGTGGTGATGGCTATTCAGAATTTGTCGGCATCTTCGCCTTCAGTGATTCGGTTGTTGCAATACCTTGTGTTTATCTTTCAATGTGTGGGTGGTGGCGGTGCATGTTCCTGGGGTGAAGAATGAGATTGCTGACGCCCTTTCTCATTCACAGTGGTTACAGTTCTGTTTGCTGGTGCCCCAGGCTGATGTAGAGGGGATTCCCATGCCCAGAAGAGTTGTGGGATTTGCCATTTCAGCGGGGAATGGTTTGATTGCGGCTTCTTTGGCCCATTCTACATGGTCTGAATACATGGCTGCGTGGTGGCAGAAGGAGGAATGGCTTGGTCTGTTTGGTGCGGATGTGGGGGCAGATGTGCAACTGTTATTGTTGTTGGGTCATTGCAGGGAGGAGGGGTGGTCGGATGATGGCTGGTGTTTCATTCGGCGGCCAGGCCTGGGGGTTGGGGAATGTAACTAAATCCTTTTAGGTCTGGCAGGCTTTGAGGGTGTTAAGAAGGATTGGAGTATAGCTGATCAGCAGAGGCCAGTATCGTTTCAGCTGTTAGGATTGCTAACTGCTAGATTTGGGGATGTGTGTTCATCTGAAGGGGAGGTTGTTCTTTTCCCGCTAGCTTTTTCTTTTGCATTTTTTGGGGACTTTGCACTAAGGGGAATTAGTTAGCCCCTCTACTAGGAGTGCTGGGGGATTGTGGAATGATGTTGATTTAGGTTGCGCAGCTGCAAGACAGATCAGTTTGGAGAAGGAAAGCGGGTTGTGTTGTTTACAGTTCCAGGGGCTGAAGTGTGTCCGGTTGAATGTTTGGGGAGGTATCGTTCAGGGTCCCCTTTGTTTGATGGCCTCTTCTTGAGGCATGGTGATGGTCCCTTTTTGTCAAGGTTTACATTTCTGGCTGTGTTTCGTCATTGCTTGGTGGCTGAAGGTTTGGATAGTCGAAGATTTAGTGGGCATTCTTTTCGTATCAGGGCTGCTACCGAGGCAGTGCGGTGGGGGCTGAGTGAGGACATGATGAGGCATATTGGGAGGTGGGAACCCATTCGTTTTAGGTCCTAAGTCCGGTTGACCGAGTAGTTTTGGAGGTTCTGTGTTGGTGTGGGTATTCTTGTATCTGTGTATTTGTTCTATTTGAGGTTTTGTTTTTTCTGAAATTCAATGCTTGGTGTGGATTATGGGGCCCTCGTATGTCCATTGGGGGAGCGCTGAGAGCTGTGGTCAGGCTGGATGGGAGGCAACTTGGATTTTTCTCGGCAGGTGGTGGTGGTGAGATGGATTGGTCAGAGGGCATGTTGTGGAGGAGATTATTGGCGAATTTCATTAGGTTTGTCCATCTGGATAGGGTGCCCAATGTCCTGGTGCTTCATATTGGTGGCAGTGATATGAAATTTGATATTCTTCGCATCTGGGCTATGTATCCGCAGACTGTCATGGTCTGGTCGGGCATTGTGCCGAAAAAGGTTTGGAAGCTGGCAAGGTCGGTGGATCGCATAAAGGCCCGGATAAAGGTTAACAGGGTGATGAGTAAATTTGTGGCTCCTAATGGCTCGTAACGGCTCGGTTGCTGTACGCCATTCTGATTTGGAGTCTTGTGAAGGTGCTTTTTGGAGGTGGGATGGGATTCATTTTAATGCCTTAGGTATTGATTTGTGGTGTTTAGCCTTGTGGGATGGCATAGAGGTGGCTTTGGGCGTGTGGAGGGACACTAACACCTAAGGGGCAGGGACAGATTAAGGCTGCCTGGAAGACGGAGCACTTCATTATGATGGGGCCCCCCCCTCACATTAGGTACAGTATAGCTCCCCACATTAGGTGCAGTATAGTTCCCCCCCCCCCGCATTAGGTGCAGTATAGTTCCCCCGCATTAGGTGCAGTATAGTTCCCCCACATTAGATGCAGTATAGTTCCCCCACATTAGGTGCAGTATAGTTCCGCCGGATGTCCCGAATGTGATGGGGCCCCCTGTGGGCACGGGGCCCGGAGCAGGCGCTCCATGAGCGCCAATGATGATCCGGCCCTGCTAAGGGGGTCAGGTGTTTGCGTTTTGGCAGTGGGCCCTCTGAGTTTGGAGCAACAGGAAGATGTTTTAAGGTGGTGGAGGGAACAAAAGTTGGTTCTGGACTCTGGGGCGGAAGAGGTTCATGGCTGGTGGTTCTTAGAAGAGTGAAAGAAGGATGGGAGGCTTAGGCCTCTGTCGGGCATGCAGGTTCATTGTTGTTGTGCCTCCGTGCCAGTGTCTTGGGGCTAAATGGCTATGTTGTGAGATTACCAGAACATTGTGGCTAGCTTTTTGTGAACTGGTATTTCCTGTTTGAGTTTTCTTCCTTTGCCTACAAATCCCACAGTTCCATTTTCCTCTCTCCCACACATCAGCCACCCCACCCCTTGAAAACATAAATGAGCTGCATCCATTCATAAGACCTGTTGTTTTCAATCAGGGGGCCTACAGCTGTTGCATTAGTTGCAGATTGATCCCTCACCCACCAAGCGATCGCTCCACCCATTGAAGCAGACAGGCTCCCTGTCATCAGCTGACTAGTGAGTCAGGTCTCGGCCGCATTGCAACCTGGGAAAAATCTGAGACAACAGTCATTTTGTATGCTGCTAAAAATAAATATTGGGGTGAAAAATCACATAAGAATTGTGAGACCCCATCACACACAGGTACAGACACTATATTATGAACTACACTAACTTTACAGCCCCTGTAGCATAGTCAAATAAAAAATCCTAAAATACCGCTTTAATAATTGATAAGGACTGTAGGTTCAAACTTGCCACTAGATGTCAGGCTTCCTGCACACTCGTTCAAGAAAACCCAGCTAATAGGAATCTGTGCTATGAATTGTTAAAATCTCTTTTTTTAAATAAAGAAAAGAAGCAGGTGCGCGGCGTCTCAGTTAATGCTACATCTAAATGTGATTCGTTGTGGCGTGGTACAGGCTTGTTCCAATAAATTGTATGCAGACCTACTCATCTGCTTATGTAGACCTATTTACTCCTCATTTAATACAGTCAGGAACATTACCCTATGTTCTCTTGTTTTTATGTACAAAGTAGCATATTTTAGGTAAAGAAATAATCGGCTCAGCAGAACACAGATTGTATGTGTCCTTGTGGTTAAACACCTTAGAGTGTACCCGATACACAATAGAATACACTGGGGAACATAATCAAAATGAATCAAGTTGTTTTTTTTTGTGGCTTTCACCCATAATGAAGGCATGAAACATTTACATAACATTTTCAAACGGTGTTACAAAAAAAATAAAAAAAAATAAAAAAAAATAAAAAAAAATAATAATAAATACATTCAAAAAAAAGTTGAGTTTGGGGCTAATTGTGACACCAGCTTTAAAATTAAACAAATGCTTTAAACTTGTCATTTATTTTAATTTTTATGTAATTCGTTTTTGCATGGATGGGTGAGAAGGACAGTGTTGGGTTTTGTGTGGTTAGATCAGTGTTTCCCAAGCACGGTGCCTCCATCTGTTACAAAACTACAACTCCCAGCATGCTCGGACAGCCTTCGGCTGCAACAGCCGGAGGCACACTGATTGGGAAACACTGGGTTACACGGTGGGATGCTTAGTTTGGTAGGGGGTGGGAAGTTTTTTAAATTATCTAACCTTTTTAATTTTTGTTGTTTAAAGGGGTGTTCCAGGAAAACACTTTTATATATATATATATATATATATATATATATATATCTCAACTGGCTCCAGAAAGTTAAACAGATTTGTAAATTACTTCTATTAAAAAACGTAATCCTTCCAATAATTATCAGCTGCTGAAGTTGAGTTATTTTCTGTCTCGCAACAGTGCTCTCTGCTGACATCTCTGCTTGTCTTGGGAATTGCACAGAGTAGAAGAGGTTTGCTATGGGGATATGCTTCTACTCTGGATAGTTCCCGAGACAGGTGTCATCAGCACTTAGAAAAGAACAACTCAACTTCTGCAGCTCATAAGTACTGAAAGGATTAAGATTTTTTAATAGAAGTAATTTACAAATCTGTTTAACTTTCAGTTGATATATATATATATATATATATATATATATATATATATACCGGTATATATAAAATTCCTGGATAACCCCTTTAATGTCATTTAGTTTTATTCTAGTCTAGTTTATTTAGCTTGTAGCGTAAGTCCAAAGCTGCCCTTCCACCTGATCTAATAGATTGGTGGGGAGAGACACAGTTGACGCTGGACAGTGCACTTGCCGAGGCACCGGTATGACATCCAGCAAGTTTCGGGGGGGGGGGGGGGGGGGGGGGGCTGGCCGCGGGGACTCCGGGAGGCACTCTGGCATTCTGAACATTTTTGTTCAAAATGCTAGGATTGGGTGCCCCTGGTCATCACGCCACGCACACTGCATTCATGTCTATGGGAGGAGGCATGGCAGCTGTGGTCGTCACGCCCCCTCCCAAAAACATGATTGGAAAGTTCTTGACATCACAACCACAAGCGTCCGAACCCAGCGTTCTGAACAAAAAAAATTTCAGAATGCCAGAATGCCTCAAGGAGGTTGTGGAGGGTCCCAGTGGCCAGACCCCCCACGATCAGACATCTTAGGCCCTATTCTTTGCACCATCGAGTGGATTCTCCCAAAAGAATGAACTTGATCATTCTTTTGGGGAAGTCCAGAATTTGAATTTTGTGGCCTAAATTCAGCAGTGTGCATGGTGCAACAGAATCTCAAGGAAAGGGGGACTGTTGCATCACAACAATAGGGAAAAACAGTGGGGGGAATTCCCGGGTGTTTCAGGGTAAATAATAGTGTTCATTGTTCCATGTACCAGTTTTATGTCACCATTGGTTTGGGCGGCATAAATAAGGTGACAGGTTCCCTTACCGTACAGTATAGTATCCCTTAGGGTACGTCCACACTTACTATATATGATGCAGATTTTATGCTGATAAATTAATAATAAAAATCCATAACAGAAAATCTGCAGCATTACATTTACTGCAGAAAATCCACAGCATATGTAGTACATGTGACTGTACCCTATGGATAGATTCATTGCAGATATGCTGTCTAATCCACTGAAGAATAAGTGAGCAGTCAATGGATTTAAAGGGGTTAGATCCTGGGGGAGCTTCTGGGGACCCCCGCGTTCTCCATCCCAACAGCAGAGGCGTCTGGAACATGGAAACTTGCAGCTTCTGCGTTCGTGACATCACGCCAGGGCCCTTACATTCATGTCTATGGGAGGGGGCGTGACAGCTAATACATAGCCATCATGTCTCCTCCCATAGATGTGAATGGAGGGGGTGTGGCGGCTGGCATCGCCAGAGTTCCGTGCCCGATTGACAGGGATTTCACGCCGGAGATCACTGGTTTCCCACAGGCGGGACCTCGGTGATCTAACATTTTATCCCTAACATCTTAGATGTTTTCACCGGAGTACCCCTTTAACTTAAAAAAAAAAGTAGTCTGAAATCCACTACTATTCTGCAGCATTTCTGCACCAAATCAGCATCAAAAGCCATACAGATTTTCATGTGAATTCTGTGTAATCTTTCTAGTGTGCATTATTTTAGTGCACAGAATGAACAGTTCTGTTTCAGCTCTGCTACATGTACAGGGCTGTAATAACTCACACTTGTACTTTTCTTGAGTATTTATAGGAAATAAACTCGAATAATTTCACCCCATAGCGATCTTATTATTCATTTTTGAGCAGGTGCTGGGTGCTGAAATGTGACCGACGCTGCGTATAAATGAATGAAATCTAAATAATCTGAAAGAAAAATGAGATCTTGATGGAAACGAAGAATATTGTCTTAAACGTAGATGACTACTGAACCCTTGAAACAGCCGAGAGTAAAATATGGTAAGAGCGACTCCAAATCTCCCAGACTCACTGGAAATCAATGGGACCCGACAGACCAATTATTCCAATTTGTATGCGGTCAAGGGAAGAGATTGGTAAGAAGATCATTGTAAGTACCGTATATGTGGATGACAGGACAGTGAAATGACTAGTACCACCGCGCTCCATCTGTAGGTCATATATGAAATAGACCAAGACCTCATAAATCTACAGTCATTCAAATACATTACATACAGTGAAATGACCTATTCAGAAGAAGATTTAATATAAGACACATAGTATAAAATAATATATTTGGTGCAAGGCCACCAAACATTGATCAGTATGTCATATATATATATATATATATATATATATATATATATATACAATGGTCCCTCAACATATGATGGTAATCCGTTCCAAATGGACCATCGTTTGTTGAAACCATCGTATGTTGAGGGATCTGTGCAATGTAAAGTATAGGACAGTGGTCTACAACCTGCGGACCTCCAGATGTTGCAAAACTACAACACCCAGCATGCCCGGACAGCCAACGGCTGTCCGGGCATGCTGGGAGTTGTAGTTTTGCAACATCTGGAGGTCCGCAGGTTGAAGACCACTGGTATAGGAAGTTGTACTCACCTGTCCCCGCCGCTCCGGACCGTCACCGCTCGTCACCGCTGCCCTGGGTGTCGCCATCCATCGCTGTCGCCGCGTCCCTGGGTGTCCCCGACGCTCCAGCAAGGCCTCTGCTTCCCAGGCATCCTCGCTCTCCGTCGCCGCCATCACGTCGCTACGCACGCCGCTCCTATTGGATGACGGGACGGCGTGCGCAGCGACGTGATGACGACGATGGAGAGCGCCGACGATGCAGGGGATCCTGAAGAGGACGCGCCGGAGCCCCGAGGACAGGTAAGTGATCGTCAGCGGACCACACGGGGCACCGTAAATGGCTATCCGGTGGCAGCTGAAGAAGTCTGCGCTGCCGGATAGCCGTTTATGTGATGGCCCCGACATACAAAAGCATCGTATGTTGATGCTGCCTTCAACATGCGATGGCCTCTGAGAGATCGTAAGTTGAAATGATCGTATGTCAGGGCCATTGTAGGTCGGGGGATCACTGTATATATATATATTGCAGGCAAAAAATGCTCCTATGCATTAACCAATGGCACATAATGTGGTCAGGATTATCGACAACATTACACGGCCATTGGTGAAGACATGGGAGCGTAGTTCTGGCTGCATTGGCATGTGGGAATGCGAATAGGAAAAAAAGTTGCTTTCTTTCAAAAACAGGTCCACACCTGTCTATGGGCTGCATGTGGTATTGCAGCTCAGGCGCATGTTGCCGAGCTGCATTACTCATAGACATTGTGGGTAGAGTTGAGCGAACTTACAGTAAATTGGCTCGTAGCGAACCTTGCAACTCGGCTGTTGATTGCTTTAGTCTGCATAAATTAGTTCAGCTTTCCAAGGGCTCCAGTTGCCTGGAAAAGGTGGACACAGACCTAGGAGACCTGAGACTGTCATCCTGGACTTTTCCAGGCAACCAGAGCCCTTGGAAAGCTGAACTAATTTACACAGACTAAAGTAATCAACAGCCGAGCTGCAAGGTTTGCTATGAGCCAATTTACTGTAACTTCGCTCAACTCAAATTGTGGGGCTATTTCTGGAAAACATGGATTCTTGGCAGAAAATTTTTGTAACAGTTCATATAGCCTAGACTCGAACTATGGGGGACGTCCAAATCAGTATTTAAAGGGGTACTCTGGCGCTAAGACATCTTATCCCTTATCCAAAGGATAGGGGATAAGATGCCTGATTGCAGGGGTCCCATCGCTGGGGACCCCCGTGATCTTCCACGCCGCACCCCGTTAGAATCAGCCCCCGGAGCGTGCTTGGTTCGGGTCTGATTACTGGCGATCACGGGGACGGAGCATAGTGATGTCATGGATCTGCCCCCGTGTGACATCACGCTCCGCCCCCTCAATGCAAGCCTATGGAGGGGGCGTGTCACGCCCCCTCCATAGGCTTGCATTGAGGCGGCGGAGCATGACGTCATGGATCCGCCCCCGTGTGATGTCACGCTCCTCCCCCTCAATGCAAGCCTATGGAGGAAGCGTGACACGCCCCCTCCATAGGCTTGCATTGAGGGGCCGAGCGTGACGTCACACAGGGGCGGATCTGTGACGTCACTTTGCTCCGTCCCCGTGATCGCCAGTAATCAGATCCGGAGCGAGCACGCTCTGGGGGCTGATTCTAACGGGGTGCGGCATGGAAGATCACGGGGGTCCCCAGCGGCGGGACCCCCGCGATCAGGCATCTTATTCCCTATCCTTTGGATAGGGGATAAGATGTCTTAGCGCCGGAGTACCCCTTTAAATCCTGCAATATAATTGGACATTAAAAAAATGGCTAATATCTCAGGAACTCTACCAAACTTGGAAACTCAGCATTGGTTGAAAGTAGAGATGAGCGAATTTACAGTAAATTCGATTCGTCACGAACTTCTCGGCTCGGCAGTTGATGGCTTATCCTGCATAAATTAGTTCAGCTTTCAGGTGCTCCGGTGGTCTGGAAAAGGTGGATACAGTCCCAGGAAAGAGTCTCCTAGGACTGTATCCACCTTTTCCAGCCCACCGGAGCACCTGAAAGCTGAACTAATTTACGCAGGATAAGCCATCAACTGCCGAGCCGAGAAGTTCGTGACGAATCGAATTTACTGTAAATTCGCTCATCTCTAGTTGAAAGCATACAAGGCCCTTGAAACATTACATTCATGTGGGTTGAATATTTCTTTGTCATATCTTTTATCACTTCGGCAACAAGTTTCACTTCAGGCTGTAAATGATGAGACTGCAGCACATCAATGCTATTACAGTAATAAGGTTATTATCCAGCAGTTGTTTATTTCGGCACCGCTATACGCTACTGTGCTACCTACAGTCTGTAATAGTAATTGCTGCCTTTTAATTTACCTCCTATGTATTTGTTTGCGGTGCTGTTGATTACTTTGCTTTCCTATTAATTCCTTCCTTGTGCTGGAACAGCAAAACAAACGTTATTTTTTTGAATTATTTACTTTAATTTCTAGTTGCCTATTATTATTCTACTTTTTCTTATTTTCCTGCGCTATCTTCAGCTTTGCATTTTACTAATATTCATATCCTTTGAAGCCATAATATAGGAATATTCGCATCTTTATCAGCCATTCACTTTTTTTCCTCATACTTCCTTTCTAGTTTTCCCTTTTCTAGTATCCGCTCATAAACCAGGCTTAGTTTGTTTATAGTACTTAAGAAAGTAGGATTTTCTAAGAGAAGAGGGGGGTTTTCTGGGAAATTGTCATATACAGTGCCAGACGCCAGGAAAAAATTGTGTTTGGGGGCCCTCTCTTGCTCTCTCTAAGAATAGAACCCAATTCAGAATCCTATTTTTTGCGCCACTAATTTTACTTTGTAATGCCATTAATCTTTTCAACACAAAAGCTACCAGAAAAAAAAAATATCTGTTGGGCAAAATAGAAAACATTTTTTTTTGTAAATTTTGGGGGCGTTTTGGGGTTTATTTATCATTTTTTGCAGGTAATTACAATCTGGAGTGAGTACAGAACAGTATTCCATCATTTAGAAAGATGTTTAAGCTTTTTTTCCCAATCGTGGACATTTTTTTATTCCCCGTGAGTGTCCGCTATTGGGAGATTCTACTGTGTATATATATATATATATATATATATATATATATATATATATATTTTTTTTTATATAACGTATTTTTCGCCGTATAAGACGCACTTTTTCTTCCCCAAAACTGGGGTGAAAAAGTCGGTGCGTCTTATACGGCGAATACACCCCTATCGCGGCGGTCCCTGCGGCCATCAACGGCCGGAACCCGCGGCTAATACAGGACATCACCGATCGTGGTGATGCCCTGTATTAACCCTTCAGACGCAGCGATCAAAGCTGACCGCCGCGTCTGAAGGGAAAGTGACACTAACCCGGCTGTTCAGTCGGGCTGTTCGGGACCGCAGTGATCTCACCGCGGCGGTCCCGAACAGCCTGACTGAATAGCCGGGTTAGTGCTTACAGGACACTGGGAGGGACCTTACCTGCCTCCTCGGTGTCTTCTCCGTTCAGGGATCCCCTGTATGCCGGCGCTCTCCTTCCTCGTCGTCGCGTACGTGCGTCGGCGTGCGTAACGACGTGATGGCGGCGACGGAGAGCGAGGATACCAGGCCGGCAGCAGAGACGTTCCGGAGCGACGGGGACACGGCGACAGCGATGGAGCGACATCCAGGGCAGCGGTGACGGATCCGGAGCGGCGGGGACACGTGAGTATTACCTCCTATGCAGTGGTCTTCAATCTGCGGACCTCCAGATGTTGCAAAACTACAACTCCCAGCATGCCCGGACAGCCAACGGCTGTCCGGGCATGCTGGGAGTTGTAGTTTTGCAACATCTGGAGGTCCGCAGATTGAAGACCACTGCATAGGAGGTAATACTCACGTGTCCCCGCCGCTCCGGATCCGTCACCGCTGCCCTGGATGTCGCTCCATCGCTGTCGCCGTGTCCCCGTCGCTGGGAGTTGTAGTTTTGCAACATCTGGAGGTCCGCAGGTTGAAGACCACTATTGGGTTCAAAATCTTAATTTTTTTAGATTTTGCCCCTAAAAATTGGGTGCGTCTTATATGCCGGTGCGTCCTATAGGATGAAAAATACGGTATATAACAAGGTGATCTGCTTATATTAAGTAGTGTTATAGTTGAGTAGTGTTGCTCGCGAATATTCGCAATGCAAATTTTATTTGCGAATATTCGCGAATATAGCACTATATATTCGTAATTTTTTATTTTTCACAGTACTCATCACAGTGATCACCCCTGTCTGCTTCCAGCTTGTGTGGTCTAAAGAAGGCTCTAATACTACTGTGTGAGACTGGCGTACGAATATTCGCATATGGGAAAATTTGCATATGCAAATTTTCGCATATGCAAATGTTCTCTTACGTAAATTTTCGCATATGCAAATTTTCAGTGCATGCAAATTTTTGTTTATGTTAATTTTTGCATATGCAAATTTTGGTATATGCGAATTTTTGCACATGCGAAAATATAACGCGAATATTACGAATATGCGAATTTAGCGAATATATGACGAATATTCGTTCATATATATCGTGAATTCGAATATGGCCTATGCTGCTCAACACTATTAATGAGTAGTGTTGCTCACGAATATTCGTAATGCAAATTTTATTCGCGAATATCGCATATTCGCGAATTCGCGAATATTCGCAAATATAGCACTATATATCCGTAATTACGAATATTCGTGTTTTTTTTTCACAATACACATCACAGTGATCACCCCTCTCTGCTTCCAGCTTGTGTGGTGTAAAGAAGGCTCTAATACTACTGTGTGAGACTGGCGTACGAATTTTTCCACAGGTGAAAATTTGCATATGCAAATTTTCGCCTATGCAAATTTTCACATATGTTAATTTTTCGCACATGCAAATTTTCGTGTATGCTAATTTTTGCATATGCGAAAATATATCGCGAATATTACGAATATGTGAATTTAGCGAATATATGATGAATATTCGTTCATATATTCGCGAAATATCGCGAATTCGAATACGGCCTATGCTGCTCAACACTATTAATGAGTATGTTCAACTAATTGTTGTATTGTGTATTTTCTATGCCACTTTTTTATGGAGGGGATTTGCGACTTTTTAAAGGGTTTGCGACAAATTTTGCGCCTTTTTAAAAAGTCACATTTTCATAAATCCCTGACCACTGCAAAAACTTGACTCAAAACACGCGTACCACAGCCAAACACTGGAATGCGCATATATGCACAGAAAACGTTGCAAAAAATGCACTGCGACAAAAATGTGCAACAATTTTGCCCAAGAAAACAAGTATGTTTAAAATTTTCATCTTCTGACCCCTATAACTTTTATTTTTCTGTATACAGGGATGTGTGAGGGCTAATTTTTTGCGCCATGATCTGTAGTTTTTATCGGTTTTGTTTTGATGGGGCTTTATCACTGTTTACACTTTTTTAGGGAATGCAAAGTGACCAAAAATACGCAATTTTGGGACATTGGTATTTTCTTACGCAAACATCATTGACCGTGTTGTTTAATTAACTTTATATTTTTATATAAACCTACAATACGCTAAAAAAGAGCGTAAACCTTATGCCCCAATAATGAAATACAAGTAATATAAAAATATATATGTAAATTTTATTAAATACAAAGACATAAATTAAAAATATATAATATAAAATAGGAAAAGAAAATTCATACACAGTCAATATAAATCCATAGATATAAGTTGATAAAAATTCATCTCAATTTACAACATGTAATAATTGATGATAATAAAAGCAGGATAAAAAAAGGTATATATAAAAG
The DNA here is from genome assembly GCF_029499605.1 of Hyla sarda. NCBI lineage: Eukaryota > Metazoa > Chordata > Amphibia > Anura > Hylidae > Hyla > Hyla sarda. Next base: position 198,307,431 of record NC_079195.1, read on the forward strand.
GGAGAGTTGAGTCCGGTAGATGGATTAAAGTGTATATATATATGTATTAAATCTATATGTGCATACAGGAGATAGGATAAATGTGCAGGAGTAACTTAGATTAAAGTGCAAGTGCTAAAAAACTGTAAACACTTCTTATATAGTGAAAAATATCACACAGTAAATAACTAAGCAAAGTGCAACGTGCTAGGAAAGCAATAGTGTTTAAGCAACATAGCATGTGATGTGTAGAATACAAAAACAAAAGTGCACAATAGAAGTGACAGTTAGAAAAAGTAAAAATAAAAAGCAGAGGACATATAGATACCAGACTGGACCCTACACCTGCTATGAGACCATATCTACAGTGCTCATGTGCCTTAGCGTTTGCAAAGTGCTACTGCAACCTTTTCTTTTGTATGTTTTGCATTTGCCATAGCAGAGTGTACCTGCACGTTTATCTTCATCTTATCAATGGGGATGCTGACAATTTCAATTTTTTGTACTTTACGTATGATACCAGGGGTAGATAGTGGTAATCAGTCCAGGGATCATTCATAATAATTATAACTAATATAATTGTCAGAAGAAACAAACAGCCTTCAGGTGTTTTTACAGGCTGGGCTGGTGGTAACTGCTGGGTGGCAATTCAAGCCCATGCTCTTAGCATCTTTTATTACATGAGGTATTACAATGTTTCTACAGAAGAATAAGGTACCTGTCATGTCCAGTGTAGGAAACAGAGCAAACCTGTTAGAGTTCTGGGGTGTCAGAGTAATCAGAGGGGCTAGGCAAAGCAAGTTGGCAAAACAGTACAAAATTACCAGGCACAAGGTAAACCATAGACATGTCAGAAGTCAGAAATCAAATGAACAGTGAAGTACAAAATCACCAACCAGAGGCAGAGTCAGGACAAGCAATGGGTCAAACCTAAGTAGCGGCAGAGTACAAAGTCAGCAGGCAGAGCGTAATCACGTCACAGGTAAAAGTTAGGATACACAGGTCTGGTCACAGAGAAACAAGCACCAAGGAACACTAGTTAAAGGGTAAGAACCTCTATCACAGGCAGTGTAGGAGTGCAGCTACTCAATATATCCCACCTCCTAGTGCTCTCACCCCTGATTGGCTGGCAGGTCACTTTACTCACTGAAAAACGGCCCTACATTGTGCAAAGCCATTGTCAGGATGATAAAAGAAGCTGCCAGGTGTAGGGCTGCCATCAGGGGGGGGGGGGGGGGGGGGTACAGCCAGTACCCCAGTAAGGGGCCCGAGCTCCCAAGGAGGCCCGGCCCCGCTGCATCCCCCTGCAGTGGCTGGAGGACACATACAGATCAGCCACTGTGTCAGCCTGTCAGAACTCAGGACCTGCGCACCGCAGCTACAGCTGCACACACAGGTCCTGCAGCTAACAGAGTGATACAGTGACCAGAGGTCCGGAGGATACAGAGTCTACTATATACTGTACAGACAGGACACTCACTGCTGCCTCTACTGTCTGCCTCCTCCTCACTGGTTCTGACTCCTCCTGCTGATGGCACACAGGAACAGGAGCTGCTCAGGGGAAGATCTGCTACACTGGGTGAGAGGAGAGCCTCATCATATTACTGTGCGAGGGAGGCTGAGAGTCCTGCTATGTGTGAGGAGGGGGCTGGATAGGGGGGGGCCTCTTATGTGGAAAGAAGGGGGGCAGGGGGGGCTGAGAGTCCTGCTATGTGTGAGGAGGGGGCTGGATAGGGGGGGCTATTATGTGGAAAGAAGGGGGGCAGGTGGGGTGCTTAGAGTCCTGCTATGTGTGAGGAGGGGGCTGGATAGGGGGGGCCTCTTATGTGGAAAGAAGGGGGCAGGGGGGCTGAGAGTCCTGCTATGTGTAAGGAGGGGGCTGGATAGGGGGGCCTCTTATGTGGAAAGAAGGGGGCAGGGGGGCTGAGAGTCCTGCTATGTGTGAGGAGGGGGCTGGCTAGGGGGTCCTCTTATGTGGAAAGAAGGGGGGCAGGGGAGGCTGAGAGTCCTGCTATGTGTGAGGAGGGGGCTGAATAGGGGGGCCTCTTATGTGGAAAGAAGGGGGCAGGGGGGGCTGAGAGTCCTGCTATGTATAAGGAGGGGGTTGGATAGGGGGTCCTCTTATGTGGAAAGAAGGGGGCAGGGGGGGCTGAGAGTCCTGCTATGTGTGAGGAGGGGGCTGGATAGGGGGTCCTCTTATGTGGAAAGAAGGGGGCAGGGGGGGCTGAGAGTCCTGCTATGTGTGAGGAGGGGGCTGGATAGGGGGTCCTCTTATGTGGAAAGAAGGGGGCAGGGGGGGCTGAGAGTCCTGCTATGTGTGAGGAGGGGGCTGGATAGGGGGGGCCTGTTATGTGGAAAGAAGGGGGCAGGGGGGGCTGAGAGTCCTGCTATGTGTGAGGAGGGGGCTGGATAGGGGGTCCTCTTATGTGGAAAGAAGGGGGCAGGGGGGGCTGAGAGTCCTGCTATGTGTTAGGGGGGGTCTGGATAGGGGGTCCTCTTATGTGGAAAGAAGGGGGCAGGGGGGGCTGAGAGTCCTGCTTTGTGTGAGGAGGGGTCTGGATAGGGGGGGCCTCTTATGTGGAAAGAAGGGGGGCAGGGGGCTGAGAGTCCTGCTATGTGTTAGGGGGGGTCTGGATAGGGGGGGGCTCTTATGTGGAGAGAAGGGGGGCAGGGGGGGCTGAGAGTCCTGCTATGTGTGAGGAGGGGGCTGGATAGGGGGGCCTCATATGTGGAAAGAAGGGGGGCAGGGGGCTGAGAGTCCTGCTATGTGTGAGGGGGGGTCTGGATAGGGGGGGCCTCTTATGTGGAGAGAAGGTGGGAAGGGGGGGCTGAGAGTCCTGCTATGTGTTAGGGGGGGGTCTGGATAGGGGGTGCCTGTTATGTGGCGAGAAGGGGGTCAGGGGGGCTGAGAGTCCTGCTATGTGTGAGTGGGGGGCTGGATAGGGGGGTGCCTGTTATGTGGAGAGAAGGGGGGCAGGGGGCTGAGAGTCCTGCTATGTGTTAGGGGGGGTCTGGATAGGGGGGGCCTCTTCTGTGGAGAGAAGGAAGGCAGGGGGGGCTGAGAGTCCTGCTATGTGTGAGGGGGGGGGGTCTGGATAGGGGGGGCCTCTTATGTGGAGAGAAGGTGGGAAGGGGGGCTGAGAATCCTGCTATGTGTTAGGGGGGGTCTGGATAGGGGGGGCCTCTTATGTGGAGAGAAGGTGGGAAGGGGGGATGAGAGTCCTGCTATGTGTGAGGAGGGGGCTGGATAGGGGGGCCTGTTATGTGGAAAGAAGGGGGCAGGGGGGGCTGAGAGTCCTGCTATGTGTGAGGAGGGGGCTGGATAGGGGGTCCTCTTATGTGGAAAGAAGGGGGCAGGGGGGGCTGAGAGTCCTGCTATGTGTTAGGGGGGGGGGTCTGTATAGGGGGTCCTCTTATGTGGAAAGAAGGGGGCAGGGGGGGCTGAGAGTCCTGCTTTGTGTGAGGAGGGGTCTGGATAGGGGGGGCCTCTTATGTGGAAAGAAGGGGGGCAGGGGGCTGAGAGTCCTGCTATGTGTTAGGGGGGTCTGGATAGGGGGGGGCCTCTTATGTGGAGAGAAGGGGGGCAGGGGGGGGCTGAGAGTCCTGCTATGTGTGAGGAGGGGGCTGGATAGGGGGGCCTCATATGTGGAAAGAAGGGGGGCAGGGGGCTGAGAGTCCTGCTTTGTGTGAGGGGGGGTCTGGATAGGGGGGGGGCCTCTTATGTGGAGAGAAGGTGGGAAGGGGGGGGCTGAGAGTCCTGCTATGTGTTAGGGGGGGGGGTCTGGATAGGGGGTGCCTGTTATGTGGAGAGAAGGGGGGCAGGGGGCTGAGAGTCCTGCTATGTGTTAGGGGGGGTCTGGATAGGGGGGGCCTCTTCTGTGGAGAGAAGGAAGGCAGTGGGGGCTGAGAGTCCTGCTATGTGTGAGGGGGGGGGTCTGGATAGGGGGGGCCTCTTATGTGGAGAGAAGGTGGGAAGGGGGGACTGAGAGTCCTGCTATGTGTTAGGGGGGGTCTGGATAGGGGGGGGGGGCCCTCTTATGTGGAGAGAAGGTGGGAAGGGGGGCTGAAAGTCCGGCTATGTGTTAGGGGGGGGGGGGAGGGTCTGGATAGGGGGGGGGGGCTCTTATGTGGAGAGAAGGTGGGAAGGGGGGCTGAGAGTCCTGCTATGTGTTGGGGGGGGTCTGGATAGGGGGGTGCCTCTTATGTGGAGAGAAGGTGGGAAGGGGGGGGGGCTGAGAGTCCTGCTATGTGTTGGGGGGGGTCTGGATAGGGGGGCATCTTATGTGGAGAGAAGGGGGGCAGGGGGGCTGAGAGTCCTGCTATGTGTTTGGGGGGGGGGGTCTAGATAGTGGGGCTTCTTATGTGGAGAGAAGGGGGACAGGGGGGCTGAGAGTCCTGCTATGTGTGAGGTGGGGGGGGGGGTCTAGATAGTGGGGCCTGTTATGTGGAGAGAAGGGGGTCAGGGGGGCTGAGAGTCCTGCTATGTGTTGGGGGGGTCTAGATAGTGGGGCTTCTTATGTGGAGAGAAGGGGGGCAGGGGGGCTGAGAGTCCTGCTATGTGTGAGGTGGGGGGGGGTCTAGATAGTGGGGCCTGTTATGTGGAGAGAAGGGGGGCGGGGGGGGGGGGGCTGAGAGTCCTGCTATGTGTTGGGGGGGTCTAGATAGTGGGGCCTGTTATGTGGAGAGAAGGGGGTCAGAGGGGCTGAGAGTCCTGCTATGTGTGAGGTGGGGGGGAGGCTGGAGAAGGGAGACCTGCTGTTACTACTGTTTATTGTCTTTTAATTGGGGGACAATATGAATTACACTCCTGTCACCCAGGTGTTTCAGAGTAATGATAATTTATAAATTCTGCCGCTACCTGGGAACTATTCCTTGGGGTGGGTCTCAGGACTAGTTACTCAGGTCCCTGTGCAAAATATAACTGGGAAAATAGTGTAAAAACATTTTTAACAACCGCCTCTCAAAATCTGAAACATTGCGCTGATTATTTAAATAAAAAATATATTTTTTTTTAATCCTGGCTCCTAGATTCAACACAAATTTGTTAAAGGAGTGCTCTGCTACTTTACTCCTTATCCCCTATCCACAGGATAGAGGATAAGTGTCCGATCCAGAGGGGACCTGGCACAGTGCCCTGGCTCCCTTTGCACATGAAGCGGGGTTATCTACAGCGTTATGTATTTCTGGCTCTTCCATAGAGATGAATGCGTTAGGAGAGCGACATGCAGGAATTCGGGAGGGGTTTCTGTGGTCGGACCCCGTGCAATCAGAAACGATCTATCTTGTGTATAGGGGATAAGAAGTAAAGTAGCAAAGTACCCCTTTAAGCCCTGTAGTATACAGAATTAGGTCAGTAACAGTATGATGGTAATATCTATGGTGATATTTCCTTTTTCCTTCCTTACTCATTGAACTCACGGGATCTTGTTTTTCTTGTCCTGTGTTTAAAACATTTTTTTCATAGATGATGGGGAAGATAGCAGGCATGCCCAGGAGACGGCCAAGGGGGCCCAGGCCTTGATCTGTGTGAGGGGCCCCAAAATGTCTGATGGCAGCTCTGGCCATGTGTGATGAACAGAGGACAAAGGTGCTGCTGGAGCCTGGCGTGGTACGTATGTAACAGTATGAATGTGGAGGCACTATATGCCTATGGTATAATATGGAGCTGTAGGAAATACATGTACCACTGTAGTCCACTTCCATCTATGATTTTGCCATAGGCATGAGGCCTAGCAGGTGTTAGGTGGTCTACAAATGTCTCATCTCTAATAACGCAGCTTTAGGATCAGGATATGTACACAGGTACCCAGACATTAGTGTTAGTCACAAAAATAAATAAACATATCTATCTATCTATCTATCTATCTATCTATCTATCGAGAGATAGTCCCTATTAGAGATGAGCGAACTTACAGTAAATTCGATTCGTCACGAACTTCTCGGCTCGGCAGTTGATAACTTATCCTGCATAAATTAGTTCAGCTTTCAGGTGCTCCGGTGGGCTGGAAAAGGTGGATACATTCCTAGGAAAGAGTCTCCTAGGACTGTATCCACCTTTTCCAACCCACCGGAGCGCCTGAAAGCTGAACTAATTTATGCAGGAAAAGTCATCAACTGCCGAGCCGAGAAGTTCGTGACGAATCGAATTTACTGTAAGTTCGCTCATCTCTAGTCCCTATAATTACAAGCATTTTGTCAAAAACGTTTAAATTCACAAGCAGACGCCATCACCTTCTTCCCATTAGTTTTCACATTTAACATCTACGCCTAAACCATGATTATGCTGAATAAATATCATATGCTCCAAAAAGTGTGAAACTACAGAAAAAATATTCTGAACTTGTTTAACTTTATATCCAAAGTTTCTGATAAAATTATGAGAGAATATTTATGAATAATTCACATTCTGTGATGAGCGCTCGGCGGAAGAGCAAGGATCCTGCAGAAAATCTAATGTCTGGGAGGATAAAATGACTTTATATGCAAAGGCGACACATAAAAAAAAATAACATTTATTCTTTGGGTTCGGATAATTGAGCTAGTAAAATTTTATGGGCGTGCTCGTGTCCGCTAAATTCCACAGTCAAATATTTATTTTTATTGTTACCATTTTGCATAAAAGCTAACTTCTACTGTCATTAAAGTGCCCTCCGTATGTATAAATGACTCCGCCAAACCTGAGTGTCTCGTATGAGCAAGTAGAGCTGTTACTGTCGCAACACATGTCATTGGCAGCTTATTACTGCAAAAGATAAGTCATTGATTAGGCTATGTTCACACAAGGAAAATTTCGACTGCTATAGATAACCTCTTCATATATTTTGGGGAAAAAAGTATGTGCAGATTATTCTCCGTACTGCAGGGCACAAAAATTCATGCTCCTTGTGGTATAGCTCATATATGGTTTTAGGGAAACAACCTCTTTTAAAGGGGTACTCCTGAGGAAAAAAAAAAAAAAACATTTTCAAATTGACTGGTACCAGAATGTTATACAGATTTGTAAATTACTTTTATTTCCAAATCTTAATCTTTACAATACTTATCAGCTGCTGTATACTCCACAGGAAGTTGTGTAGTTCTTTCTGGTGAAACGTAGTGCTCTCTGCTGCCACCCTTGTTCTGGTCGGGAACGGGAGAGGTTTTCTACGGGGATTTGCTCCTACTCTGCACAGTTCATGGCATGGACAGAGGTGGCAGCAGAGAGCACTGTGTCTGACTAGAAATACTACATGACTTCCTCCAGGACATACAGCAGCTGATAAGTACTGGAAGACTTGAGATTTTTAAATAAATTTTATACACAAATCTGTTTAATTTGCTGGCACTTGTTGATTTTAAGCCTAGTCGTGGCATATACAGCATGCACTGTCAGACCATAAACTGTGCTTGGTCCACATAGATGGCTGCAATAAAAATCCTTCACTAAATAAATTAAAAAAAAATTAAGTTTCTTGAAACATTACATTAAACTCATACAATAAAAAAAAAAAAAACAAGACTATCATGTTGTCGTAAAGATAACAAGTTATGGTTTTTGAAAGGCAAAGGTGAAAAATAAGAATTGGCTGCATCTCTAATGCTGTCGGCCAAACAGTCAGAGACATTGGGGCCGTTATGCTCTGGGACTACACCGCCTCTCTCCGCTTACACCATGATGTTGATGCGCATGTGATGTTGATGCGCAAGCCCTGTGTGTCAATCAATAGTGTGATGTAGCTGGAGAAAGACAGTGCGGCCCCAGAGCAAAGTAGACCCCGAGCCCCACCTCTCTCCGACTGTATGGCCGACTCCCTGAGGGATTACAAAGGGGTTACCCGGGAATTTTTTCGTTTACACTAAACCACATATCATTTAGTCTGTGAGAACATAGAAAAACAAAGCTTATTTCTTTTAAGCACAGCACCACACTTGTCCTCAGGTTGTGTATGGTAATACAACTTGGCTCCATTCACTTCAATGGCACAGAGCTGCAATACCACACACAACCCGAGGACACTGATCATCTCTGTCCATCTACTTCTGAATAACACCTTTAAAAATGTCACATGGTGGCTATAGATTCATGTTGAGGGTACGTTCCCACCTGGCGTATTTTGCTGCGTATTTGCTGCTGCATATTTTTTTTCCCATTGAAGTAAATGGGAACGTACCCTTACACACAACAAGGTCATGAGGATCAATGATTATTCTTACATCCACATAAATGATTATTCGCACAGTTGTTAAGTCGCTTCAACTATTTTCATAAAGCTACAGTTCACACGGCGTATTTTCAGGCGTCTGTATAATGGGGTAAAAGTAGCCTCCTTTTTGCAAAATGTATGTGTTCTATGAAAATTTTTGGGAAAGTGGTTGTCTGTGTGCAAAATTTGGGTCATGTGATACCTGGAGTTCACTGGGTCAGAATTTACAAGTCTGCTGACCAATGAGCTTTGTCCCACCCCTTAATATATAAGGGGCTGCAGCCAGTAAATTCTCTCTCTTGAGACCTGTACATGAAAGCAAGCACATCATCATCTCATCAGCACAAATATCAAATCAGGCTAGGCCTCAAGCCTACAGTCCAGCATCCACAAAACCGTGAGTTACTTCAAGCTCATTCTACTGAATCCTGTGTGACTACTACAAATCCAATTCTTCTAAAAATAGTAGCACGGTGGCTAGCACCAAAGCTCATTGATCCCGAAGTCGCAGCAAACCTGTGAGGAACCTGTACTACGGTTCTCTCTCTCAAAAGACTGTTATGTTCCATGCCATTGCATAAAATATGCAGTAAAGTTACTTCAAGTTTGCTTCATAAAATCTGCTGTGGACATTCCGTTATTTCTCCCTGCCGTTTGTGGGATGGTTGGTGGTGGGAGTATTACATTGAGGAAACCGCACCCTGGTGTCACGACTCACGACAATTAAGCGTTAACACCAATATACCCTACACTAAAACCGCAACACCCCAGACACCATTACTCTCTCCTGGCACCACAACTCTTTTTGGCATCTCACGAACAGGATACGGGTGTGTGCCTTAAAGAACTTTGCTACCCCGACAAAAGCCATTGTCCTCCCCCTATACAGAAATGTGCTATATGAACTGTCCGGAATTATGTAGCGATTAAAATCAAGCCCAGAAGTGTACAGGACTTTGCTGTTGAGATTGTGCTTAACTGGGGCAAACAAAAAAGTAAGTGGGGAGGTGAAGGTTGTCTTTCTGTGGCCATGTGTAAAATTTGTAGCGAAGCCATGCTGCGCTCTCCACTGCAACAAGTACCTCAAAGGGTTAAAGATTTACCAGAGACGCCCACGAAAATGTCCTGCGCTGGTCTGCGACCCACCCTGGGCGTGGACACCAAGTACACGTTGCAATGCCGAAGTGGAACTGTAATCTTTTGCTTATGTTTGACGGGGGACAGGAAGTCAGAGCTGCACCGATGACGTCCTTCCGGGTGGCAGCCATCTTGTGGGAGCCCCATATAAGAGAAGCCACACGGCTAGACCTCTACAGTCTGTAGATGGCAGAGAGGTGTCCAGACATGGCGGAGCCCAGTGCTACACGTGAAGCGAGTCCTAAGATGGTGCCGACCGCTTGCAGTAGTTGTCCCTTGGGACCGAGGAGGCCTACAACCTACCCCCACTACCGGAAGATGACGAGTGGTTGGCTACCCCGAAAGGGGCATCACCCGGGACATCGGAGATGGCATCACCGGTGAGACTGTCCCCTCACCACCGGACAAGCTAGGCCTCAAGCCTAAAGTCCAGCATCTACAAAACCGTGAGTTACTCCAATCTACTGAATCCTACAAATCCAGTGACTACTACAAATCCAATTCTACTAAAAATAGTAGCACAGTGGCTAGCACCAAAGCTCATTGATCCCGGACCTGGGAGCAACCTGTACCACAGTTCTCTCTCTCGCAAAGACTGTTATGTTCCATGCCGTTGCATAAAATATGCAGTAAAGTTACTTCAAGTTTGCTTCATAAAATCTGCTGTGGACATTCCGTTATTTCTCCCTGCCGTTTGTTGGACGTTTGGCGGTAGGAGTATTACATTGAGGAAACCTCACCCTGGCATCACGACAATTAAGGGTTAACACCAATATACCCTACACTATCACCGCAACACCCCAGACACCATTACTCTCTCCTGACACCACAGTAACAAAACTGCATATGGTCCAAAAATCAGCCGACCAGAGTCACTATCTGACTCCATCCGGCTCATTCAAATGAATGGGGTGGGGCACAGGTGTGGCGGAGATACGGCAGCGGACAGTTTTTAAATTCTCCCGCTGGATCCGACGGCAATGTTGCAAAAACGTGGTGTGAATGCACCCTTACTTATTTTTTTTTAATGCAATAAATAAGTGAATGAGTCATTACTTTTAGATAAGGGTTTCATGATTTAAATGAATGAGCAAAAATATGTTAAAATAATGAATAATTACATTTTACATTTAACATTAAATAGATTAAAATAATGAATATTTTTCAAAGACATCTAAATAGTTTCTATTGCAATTCAGCTGTACAATTTGTGCTCAATCATTGGGGAGATTTATCAAAACCTGTGCAAAGGAAAAGTTGCCCAGTTGCCCATAGCAACCAATCAGATCGCTTCTTTCATTTTTAACAAGGCCTCTGCAAAATGAAAGAAGTGAGCTAATTGGTTGCTATGGGCAACTCAGCAACTTTTCCTTTGCACAGGTTTTGATAAATGTTCCCCAAATACTTGTCTTCAATGAGTCAATCTTCTAAACCAGAGCGACAGGTAGTCAAAATGCCTCCGGTCAGTTTATCCTCTAGTTTCATCGAAGGCCTCGTTCACGCGACGGAACATTTGCGGAAAACATGGGCCAACATTCCACAAAAAGGACTGTTTAGAAATGTTCTGTCTCAATAGAGGGCAAAGCATGTCTGAGCAGATTCCTCCAAAAGAGGTGACTTGATAATTCTTTCAGTCAAATCCGGAATCCGGATTTCTGTGGCAAACGTTTCTGCCGCGGAAATTGCGCTTTGTGCACAGTGCAGCAGAATCTCATTGAAAGCAATGGGATTCTGCTGCAACGGAATTTTCAAGTATAATTTTTCTGAAGGATTCAGCGTGCAAATTACGTTGTGGGAACGTAACATTAAAGGGGTGGCAGAAAGTTAAACAGATTTGTAAATTACTTTTATAAAAAAAAAATCTTAATTCTTCCAGTACTTATTAGCTGCTGAATGCTACAGAGGAAATTATTTTCTTTTTGGAACACAGAACTCTCTGCTGACATCACGAGCACAGTGCTCTCTGCTGACATCTCTGTCCATTTTAAGAACTGTCCAGAGTAGGAGAAAATCCCCATATCAAACATTTGCTGCTCTGGAGAGTTCCTAAAATGGACAGAGATGTCAGCAGAGAGCACTGTGGTCATGATGTCAGCAGAGAGCACTGTGTTCCAAAAAGAAAATAATTTCCTCTGTAGTATTCAGCAGCTAATAAGTACTAGAAGGATTAAGATTTTTTAATATAAGTAATTTACAAATCTGTTTAACTTTCTGGCACCAGTTGATTTAAAAAAAAAAAAAAAGTTTTCCACCGGAGTACCCCTTTTAAAAGGCGATTTTAAAACTTGGTCCCTGGGAGCCGGTTTAGGCAAAGAAAATAAAAGTTTCCTTTTTGCAGAGTGGTGGTCCATACAGTTGGCCACAAGCTTTGTGATTCAACAATGAAAAAGCATCTATGTGGAAAAATATGAACAAATCCAATTTTATTTGAAGCTGCGGTCTCCTACAGCGCTCGGGAAAACTATTTTCTGAGCAAATGTTAATATAAAAAAAAATGTCATAACAGAAAAGACGAAACAAAATAGATACAAGGTGGAAGAAAAAGTATTGCAAACATAAAATGCTTATACAAGAACATTTTCCTGTTCTAAATGAGAATATATAAAATATGTGAATGTCATAGAGGGGGTCGGCTGCGGTGGACCTAGCTGTTAGCTGGAGTAAGAAGCCACTATTTAGTTAAAGGGGTATTCCAGGAATTTCTTTTTATGTGACTATGCTACAGGGGCTGTAAAGTTAGTGTAGTTTGTAATATAGTGTCTGTACCTGTGTGTGACGGTTTTCTCACAATTTTTCTGTGATTTTTACCCCAATATTTATTTTTAACAGCATACAAAATGACTGTTGTCTCAGATTTTTCCCAGGTTGCAATGTGGTCGAGACCTGACTCACTAGTCAGCTGATGACAGGGAGCCTGTCTGCTCCAATGGGTGGAGGAATAAATCTGCAACTAATGCAACAGCTGTAGGCACCCTGATTGAAAACCACAGGTCTTTTGAATGGATGCAGCTCATTTATGTTTCAATGGGTGGGGGGGGATGATGTGTGGGAGGGAGGAAAATGGAATTGTGGGATTTGTAGTAAAAAAAAAAAAAGAAAAGTCAAACAGGAAATACCAATTCACAAAAAGTTAGCCACAATGTTATGGTAATCTCACAACATAGCCATTTATCCCCAAGACAAGCGCAGATCCTTCCTAAGCATGTCCATTACTGCCTGCCAGGTACGTACTAAAATCACCTTATGGTGGAGAACCCCTTTAACTTCACATGTTTTTTTTTCCTGCTGTAAAGCCATTAGATTTTTGCTGCAAAACCAAGGAATATATTGGCAGAGAATATGAAAGGGTGTGGGATATTCTGTGCGGGCATGCTGCGAGTTGTAGCTTTGCCACAACTGGAGGCACCCTGGTTGGGAAGCACTGCCCTAAGGTTACGTTCACAGAGGCACAAGGGGGGGGGGGGGGGGAGATTTATCAAAACCAAAACTTGCCCAGTTGCCCATAGCAACCAATCAGCTTTCTTCTTTCATTTTTAGGAAGGCCTGTGAAAAATGAAAGTAGCAATCTGATCGGTTGCTATGGGCAACTGAGTAACTAGACAACTTTTCCTTAGCACAGGTTTTGATAAATCTCCCCCAAAATGTTATTTTGGATGCGGCAAACACAGCGATTTCTGCATTCAAAACAGCGCAGTATCTCGATTAAAAACATTTATAATGGGAGTAGGAGACATTTTCTGAGAAGAAGTGACCTGTAGCTTTTTTTCCGCACGGTTTAGCGCTAAAGCTTAAGTTGAGGTCAATTTGAGCTTCAGGGCTGCTCCCCATTTTCTCACATTGCCCGCTTCTTAGAAATAACTGCGATGTGGGACTTGGTTTTGTGCCCATGGAAACCCACTCTAGGAGTGTTATTATTGCCATCAGTCCTGCAACCCTTTAACCCCTTAAGGACCAGTTTTTTTTTTTCCATTTTTGCACTTTCATTTTTTCCTCCTTACCTTTAAAAAATCATAACTCATCATTTCAATTTTGCACCTAAAAATCCATATGATGGCTTATTTTTTGCGCCACCAATTTTACTTTGTAATGACATTAGTCATTTTACCCAAAAATCTATGGCGAAACAGAAAAAAAAATCATTGTGAGAAAAAATTTAAAAAACAAAAACAAAATGCCATTTCGTAACTTTTGGGGGCTTCTGTTTCTTCACCGTACATTTTTTGGTAAAAATGACACCTTATCTTTATTCTGTAGGTCCATATAATTAAAATGATCCCCTACTTATATAGGTTTGATTTTGTCGCACTTCTGAAAAAAATCATAACTACATGCAGGAAAATGTATATATTTTAAATTGTCATCTTCTGACCCCTATAACTTTTTTTGTTTCCGCATATGGGGCTCATTTTCTGCGCCATGATCTGAAGTTTTTAGCGGTACCATTTTTGTATTGATCGGACTTGTTGATCACTTTTTATTCATTTTTTCATGATATTAAAAGTCACCAAAATACACTATTTTGGACTTTTGCGCCATTGACCGTGCGGTTTAATTAATGATATATTTTTATAATTCGGACATTTCCACACGTGGCGATACCACATATGTTTATTTTTATTTACACTGTGTTTTTTTTTAATGGGAAAAGGGGGGTGATCGAAACTTTTATTAGGAGAGGGGTTAAATGATCTTTGAGGCCTGAAGAAGGATGTTCCTACGTCCGAAACTACCGGCTCTGAGCGCCCCTTACCGTCCTTGTCCATGCCACGGTGATCCCGGACCTCGGGCCTGCAGCAGTATACCTGAGGGGAGTGCACGCTACCCTTTCTTATTGTATTGCTTGATACTTTATCTAGTGTATGCACCCCGCAGGTGCTGCATATGTTACACATCGGGTCTGGATGCTGCCAGTGATTACCAGCGATATCGTATATTTGCATGTTTAGCTGTATGGTGTGCTCTCTCCTTCTTATGCAGTTAAATGATCTTTATTCCCTTTTTTTTTTTTCCCTTTTTTTTTTTTCAGTGTTATAGCTCCCATAGGGACCTATAACACTGCACACACTGATCATAGGATCATTTCTCATAGGAAACCAGTGATCAATGATTCTGCCACTTGACTGCTCATGCCTGGATCTCAGGCACTGAGCAGTCATTTGGCAATCGGACACCAGGATGCAAGGCAGGAGACCCTCCTCTTGTTCCAGAGCTGTTTGGGATGCCGCGATTTCGCCGCGGAAATCCTGAACAGCCCCCTGAGCTAGCCGGCAGCGATTTACTTTCACTTTAGACGTGGCGTTCAAAGTCTAAAGGGTTAATAGCGAGCGGCACTGCGATCATTGCCGGGCACTATTAGCCACCTGGTCCCGGCCGTCGTGGCCACGCGTTATATAAAGGGAAAGGACTCAGGACGTACCGGTACGTCCTTGGTCCTTAAGAGGTTAAAGGGGTATTCCATCAAAAAACTTTTTTTTTTATATCAACTGGTTCCAGAAAGTTAAACAGATTGGTAAATTACTTCTATTAAAAAATCTTAATCCTTTCAATAATTATCAGCTGCTGAAGTTGAGTTTTTTTTTCTGTCTGGCAACAGTGCTCTCTGCTGACATCTCTGCTCGTCTCGGAAACTGCACAGAGTAGAAGAAGTTTGCTATGGGGATTTGCTTCTAAACTGGGCTGTTCCCGAGACACGTGTCATCAGACAGCACTTAGACAGAAAAGAACAACTCAACTTAAGCAGCTCATAAGTCCTGAAAGGATTAATATTTTTTAATTGAAGTCATTTACATATCTGTTTAATTGGCTGGAGTCAGTTGAGATTATATATATATATATATATATATATATATATATATATATATACACACATATATATATAAATGTTTTTCCTTGATAACCCCTTTAACCTTATTAACCTCTTCTTAACATTTCACACACACACACACACACACACACACGTCAAATGCTGTGTCAATGGGGGAGATTTATCAAAACCGCTGCAGAGGAAGAGTGGTGCAGTTGCCCATAGTAACCAATTAGATTGCTCCTTTTATTTTTAGTAAGGCTTCTGAAAAATAAAATAAGCGATCTGATTGGTTGATATAGACAACTGGTAAACTTTTACTCTCCACTGTTTTTGATAAATCTCCCCAAATGAGTATACGGCTAATGCCAGCTGCATGGGATGTTGGAGAGACAGACCACCATTTTTTTTAGTCATTCATATTAAAAAGGCTTTAATACTTTAGTACTTACCTGCCAGACAGTAATGTACATGCTTGGGAAAGATCACTGCTAGTCTTGGGGCTAAATGGCTGTGTTGTGATCTACCATAACACTGCTGTTTACTTTTTGTGAAATGGCTATTTCCTTTTGGAGTTCCTTCCCTCACACTACAAGTCCCAGGATCCCTTTTTTGTGTAAGATCACGTTTCTTCCTTCCACACATCAGCCACCTCACCCATTGCAGCACAGCTAAGCTGCCTTGCATTCTTTGCTGTGCTTGAAACTACAATCCCCTGCAGCCCTGAGGAGAATGATCTCCTTCCCACCCAGCAGTTGCTCCACCCATTAAAACACAGACACACTCCCTTTCAACACCTGGCCAATGATGCAATGTCTCGTGCGCACTGCAACCTGGGAAAAGCTGAGACAACACTCATTTTGTATGCTGCTTACAATGAACATCAGGGCAAATATCACTTGAGAATTATGAGAGCAGCCATCAAACTGGTACAGACACTGTATTATAAACTACACTAACTTTACAATGTAGCACTGACTGCACTATTGTCTGATCCTAATGTTATTTCACTGGGCCGCAAGAATGCAGCAAAGTCCACCCTTAAATGGGGACTATCAGATTCAACCTTTTCCTATGTTGTACATCCTGGCAAAACATAAAATTTTCTAAAAATACTTCATAAAAAAAATGATCTCCTTTTTATAAAAATAGGGCTTATAAAAAAAGACCACTAGGGGTCTCCATAATGTCCAGAACATAATCCTGTCCAGCTGAAGAATCATCTTTGTCTTGGGACAAATCCAGGAAGGAGGGCAGGACTGGCACACCTCTGTGCTCACTCCTGCAGCAGAGCAGCCTGCCGTGATTAGATGAAGAGACCCAGAACAGCACAGCAGACTTAAATGGGCACGGTCATGAAAAATTATTTTTGATATGTTGTAGTACTTAAGTACTACAACATATCTCTAATATACTTTCATTTAAAAAAAAATGCTTTTAAAACATTTTAAAAGCAATTTGAAATTCGGCCACTAGGGGGCGCCCTCCTGGTGGCCGAATGCAGTGCGGAGTGACGTCACTGCAAAATTCCGACTGATTCCTGCAGGGCATCAGTCGAAATTTTGCGCAGGCGCAGTAACAGCCAGGCCTGCGCATCGGCTTCCCGCACTCGCCGATGGCCCTGCTGCAAGGTGCGGGTGGCAAGGGGGGGCTGCTCCTGCAAGGTACGGGGGGCGCGGGGGGTTGGCTGCTCCTGCAAGGTGCGGGGGGGGGGGGGTGCTGCTGCAAGGTACGGGGGGCGCGGGGGGTTGGCTGCTCCTGCAAGCTGCGGAGGGGGTGCTGCTGGAAGGTACGGGGGGCGCTGCTGCAAGGTGCGGGGGGGATGGGGGGCGCTGCTGCAAGGTACCGGGGGCGCTGCTGCAAGGTACGGGGGGGGGGGATGGGGGGCACTGCTGCAAGGTACGGGGGGCGGGGGGGGGGGGGTGTTTGGGTGTTACTTACCGAACGGCAGGAAGAGGCTCCCCCGCACCCGTCCCTCCCGCATCAGCTCCTGGCTCACTCCTTCCCCCATGAAACTCCTGTCCTAGGTGCCTCCAGTTGTTTTACCACTACAACTCCCAGCATGCCCTGACAGCCAATAGATGTAAGGGCATGCAGGGAGTTGTAGTGGTGAAACAGCTGGAGGCACCCTGTTAGGAGAACTAAGGGCGGAAGTGCCGGCCCCAGCAGGCATCAGTGACGTGGTGCCTGCTGGGGAAGTCTGCCTGGTAGTGAGCACACTACCAGGCAGACTAAATGCTATTTTAAAAATAGTAAAAAAAAAAAAAAAGGCAGGGAGGGAGTTAGGGATAGAAGGGCAATAGGCAGGGACAGAAAAAAAATCATGATGGTGGGAGCTACCCTTTTAAGGAGGAAGTGAATGCATGGTAACTGGCGGGCTCAGTGCTTGTCTTGGACACGCCCCTTTCTGAGCAGTGGATGTCAGAATGAGTGAGCAGCAGAACAGAGGATTTTGTGTGTCAAATACAGAAGCTAGACACATAAACACACACGTAAAGCATCTGCATGACCTAAAGAGTAACATAAATAAGCATTATTTCTTCTGTGATAATACAGACATGCTTTGAAGGATATTGCTGTGGGACATACACTTATCCTAAGACCCAAGGTCAATTGTCCTTCAAAACAAGTCAGCAAAAGCATGCATGCTTATCCATCGCTCAATTCATTTTTTATGAGCAGAGGCGGCTCTAGACTGTGAGGCCTTAGGCGAAACTTGATCATGAGGCCCCACCACAACTGGGCCTGTGAATTTCAGAGAATGGCGGTGTATACAGTGTATGCATCGACACTAATCCGGGGAGCACGCAGGAGTTTCTCAAGGGTTAGGGTTTAGAAACATAAAATAATACCTCCACCCCAGGAAGACAGTAACACTACTACAATGACTGATACTCTCATATGTTATTATATAAAAACACTTTACAGAGATCAATAACACCGCCATATAAGGGACAAATAATAGTGCAACATCATAACCACTACCATTACCACATATATTAACTGGATAATATTACCATACTGATAGCGAATAAAACCATTATACACAGACCAGTTTCACCAATAACGCCACTATACAAACATTTTAGGCACCTATATTCCAAACAGTAATAATAACAACCCGCTTAGTGTCTCACACAGTAGAGTGGGTAGATAAGTGGGTTGGGGAAGAATAGGCAGGGCCCCCACATTTGGTAGTTAGGTCGCTTTAGTAGGTAGTCAGGTTCCTTCACATTGTTTCCCCCATAGCACAGGTGCCCCGAATAGGTAGGTACCACCTGTAGATAGGTCCTCCTGTAGATAGCTGCAGCCCCCCAAATATAGTAGTAGAAGTGGCCCCCCTTGAGGTAGTAGCAGCAGCCCCATTTAGGTAGTAATAGTAGCCCCCTTTAGGTGGTAGTAATAGGAACCCCCTTTAAGTGGCAATAGTAGCCCCCTTTAGGTAATAAAAACAGCAGTAGCCCCCTTTAGGTAGTAAAACAGCAGCATCCCCCTTTAGACCCCAAAATGAATTAAGAGTCAGAGCATATGAATGACCCGTGGCCCGTTCATGTGCTCAGCTTCTTAATTCATTCTAGGGACAGTTGACCTGTTCTTGGTATTGGTGAAGACTAGGTTTCCACTTGGTTTTTTCTCTCACAGTTTTTGGAGATCTGCCACTGCAGTTTTTGAGCCAAAGCCGGAAATGTATTCAAAAGGAATAGGACATGTAAAGGAAGGATTTACACTTCTCCTCCCCTATGGATCCACTTCTGACTTTGGCTCAAAAACTGCAGTGGCAGAAATCCAAAAACTGCCAGAAAAAAAACAAGTGGAAACTTAGCCAAAGGGTTTAGCAAATGAACCCCAACTTTCTATGTGGTTACAGGATAACTGTTCATCTTAGGATAACCCCTATAAATACAGCTGTGATTAAATACTAACATCTATGTAGAAAATAATCTTCCTGTGAATGGAAACAGTGGCGCTATTATTTTTATCCTTTTCAGAGTTATTAAAAAGTCACATGAGATCCAGATCTAATTTGATGGAGAGAGCATGAGATTACTGGGAGAAACAGTTTCTTGCATTATGCTGCTAAGTGGAATTGTGTGTCACATGCTGAAAAGTAGATCTAGCCTTTACCTCATGTATATGAATACTTATGAACATGGTTTATAACTACGGCTGCTCATATTGTTGCTTTTGTCCTGTTTAAAAAAAAAAAATTTGTGTTGAAGAACCCTCAGGTCACCCTATATGGCTGTGTTCACATATTGCAGAACTGTTGCGGTACTGTGTAATCCAGTGTTTCCCATACAGGGTGTCTCATGCTTTTGCAAATCTACAACTCCCAGCATGCCCCAACAGCCTTTGGCTTGAAAAAAGGATGCCTTCAGATCGGCACTCACCACAATGTCTGATTGAGGAATTAGTTGTGTCAGGAGAAGTATTTTCTTAATTAAAAAGAATTTATGGCAACACATACATACATTCAGATGACGCGTTTAGAGTGTAATGCTACCTCTTTCTCAGGAGAACAAAGTTGCAATTGTTTGGTAAACAATATAAAATTGTGTACTAGAGTAAAATTTAAGAAAGATTGTACATGCGCAAAATTTTTCAAATGCACCACCAAAATAAAGGTGGACAAAATGTATTCCCTTAGATCAGCAATGATAAATTCCCCCAATAGTGTTTTCTATGGACAAAGCAGAAGGGATCTGTAGACTGTTCAACGTTAACCCCTTAGTGACTACCATGATGCCTTTTTTCAGCAGTCACTCGTAATGGGGGTGTTTCCCTCCACCCCTTCATCAATATTCACCTCTCCTCCTAATGCCTCCTCTGTCAGGAGAGGTGAATATTGATGAAAGGGCGGGCTGGACGGGAGGAAGTTGGCAGTGTTATCATTGTTAATACATCCATAGTAACGCTCCGTTGCTAGTTTCTGCAATAAATTCATTTTTGCTCATATCTACTGAACAACTGGATGTATTTGGATGAGGTAAACATTGTTAGAATGAATGTCACACACTTGTATATTCAGGTTAGTGCAAATGACCATTCTGTCAGTTTTCTTTTATGTTCCTTAAAGGGGTACTCTGCCCCTAGACATCTTATCCCCTATCCAAAGGGTAGAGAATAAGATGTCGGATCGCCGCTGGGTACCCCCACGATCTCCCTGCTGCACCCAGCGTTTGTTTAGAGTGTTGGGTGCAGCTCTGGAGGCTTGTGACGTCAAGGCTGTGGCCCGCTCATGATGTCATGGCCATTTCCCCTAAATGCAAGTCTATGGGAGGGGGCGTGATGGTCGTCATGCCTCCTCCCATAGACTTGTATTGAGGGGGCATGGCCATGACATCACGAGCGGGGCATGACCGTAACATCAAGAGCCTCCACCCTGCATTGCCAGTTACCCGCCACAGAGCGAAGTTCGCTTACTGCACCGGATGTTTGCGGTGCCGCAGCCGAGATCGCGGGGGTCCCCAGCGGCGTGACCCCCACGATCAGACATCTTATCCCCTTTAAACTTTTTAGGCAGGGAGATGGTAGCCTGGCACAGGTGTCCTATGGTAGGTGGAGCATCATAGGTGGTAAATGTGTAGGACATCTTGACAAACAGCTATTGTAAATAATTTGAAAATCATTTACTCGTAAGAAAGTAGTAATGAAGCACTCACCGTGGACTTTGTAGAAAATGTCAGGCTTTATTCGTAGTTAAAATGCATAAACCAACACGACAGGTACAAAGGGAGCTGGGGATAAAACAGGTGAGGCTGGGGGTGGTACGGAAGTGGCGACATGTTTCGCGCGCATTACGCAAAACTTGTCTTCTGTACTATACAAGTATGACTGTACCTGATTACTGGCAGCACAGAATACACATAAATAATGTACATGATGTACACATTACACATTCAATAATCGGTAATATCCTATGTAAAGTCATTAGTATAACAAGCTGAAATGAATACTTTTTTTTTTTTTGACAACCTTATTCTGTACTCACTGTTGGGGTCTTCTATGGCGCGTGGATGTTATGGGGATAGAATTCTTCTTTTCTTGCCTGTAAATGACCCTGCATTGTCATTGCCTGGTAAATGAGCCCTCACCAGCCGTTTTGCTCTGTGATAACCGACCAACCTAGACAACCCCTTTAAATTATCACCAGTTTTAATTTTATCCTATGACTTCTTTATGAGCACAGCGCAGGATATTTTCTACAGAATGACACTAATAGTCACTAACATAACCATTAGCATCTTATAAAATGAATTGTCTGTGTATATCGTTAGGTAAATCACTGCTGGATAATTAGCAGAATGATGTAATAATAACATCATCTATAAAGGCATTGCTACAAGACAAAGCTAAGATAACTTACATGATGCTGTTTATATAGCAGGCAAGGTTATCGTAAGATCAATAGTGATCCCCTTACCACAAAAGATTATTGTAAGATCAAATATGATCCCAACGGCAATGTTTTTTTTTTTTTTAGTCCAGCAATAAAACCGAAACGGTCAAAAAAGAAGCCGACTAGCTGACACCGGTCAGTTCATTCAAATGAATGGGATGTGGCATGGGTCCGGCGGGGGTACAGCAGTGGCTAGTTTTAAAATGTTCCCGTCAGATCCGGCAGCCATATGGCATAATCGTGGTGTGAATGCACCCTTATGGGAATCATGGCTTATAAAAAAGACCAATAGGGGTCCCCACACCATCCAGAACATAATCCTGTCTGGCTGCAGCATCATCTTTTTCCCAGCTAAAGCACAGGCATTGACAAAGTCCAGGAAGTGAGGGCGGGAATTGCTCTCTTCTGTGCTCACTCCTGTCTGATCTATCAGACTGCAGCATGAAAACAGAGAGGAGGGGGTTATACAGCTGCCTGCAGTGATTGGATGAAGAGACCCAGCACATCACAGAAGACTCAGGGAAGAAGTGAAAGCATGGTGATTGAGGGCGGGCTCAGTGCTTGCCTTGGACATATGAGAATATGCGAATATTCGCGCATATCATCACTAAAATTAGGTAGATAGATAGTGACGATATTCGCGAATATGACAAAATGTCATAGACCCATTATCACTTCTGTATAGACCAAGAATTAGGAGATAGATAGATAGATAGATGGATAGATAGATAATATACATAGATAGGTAGATAGTTATCTAAACAGAGAGTTATTTTGCAAATTCTGCGAATATAGGATAAATATTCGTGAAATATCGCGAATTCCAATATGGCATATGCCGTTCATCACTAGGGTTGACCACCTTTTAAAAACATTTTTGCAGCTCCCTTAACCATAATATGACTTTCTATTGAAGAGCATGTATTTTTTTCTGTGGTATGACAGGGACGCCTTAAAGAAGTTGACCACCTTTTTAAAAAAATAATTGCAGATCCCTTGTTATGGAAGAGCATGTGAGGATACACATCCCTCTGTATGTCACAGGCCTACATTGTCAGCCATGTATATTGGCAAAGGACACAACAGAGTGCGGAACAGTCAAATTAGCCCCTGTATGGCAGCTCTTACCTCTCTGAACACAAAAGGAACAAGCAGTTAAAATTTAACATGCCCGATTCTTCTCTCCCCTGACACAATCAGGGGAAACTGGAGCCCCTATACACATAAGACAGATGTCCGGTCTTGCTGAAATGGGCCAATTTGGCCACTTTTTTTTGTAAGGTGTTTGGGGGCCTTTAAATTTTTTCACCCCGGCATTCACTACTCGGCATTATCTTGACTGTCTAGTCTACTTGATCAATCCAGCGATGGGTGAATGAGATTTGTGCAGTAAAGAAGATGATTAAAGGGAACCTATCATCACCTTCATGCTGCCAGAACCAAGAGTCATCACAGTTGTCCCATGTTGCTTTTCCCCACCCCCACCTGTCTTGATTGATAGAGCTCTCTCTGTTTAGGTATAGGGAGAGATTTATCAATCAAACCTGGTTGGGCGGGGAGAAGCCTCTAAGGACCGCTCCGATGATTTGTGGTTCAGGCAGTATGAAGGTGATGGCAGGTTCCCTTTAAAGGGGTACTCGACTGGAATTTTTTTTTATTTTTTTTAATCAAAAGGTGCCAGAAAGTTAAACAGATTTGTAAATGACTAATTCTATTTAAAAATCTTAATCCTTCCAGTACTTATCAGCTGCTGTATACTCCACAGGAAGTTCTTTTCTTTTTGAATTTACTTTAAAATTTATTGGATCTGAAAGGACCAAACAATTAAAAACATTTTTAATTGGAGGAGAGGGGGAGGTTTTGTTACTAGCTGGCTATGCAGGGAACCAGCTGTATGTCATTTTTTTATGTGAATTTTGCAAATTGATATTGTAAAACAACTTGAAATACAACATGTCCTGGTTGAAAATGTTTTAACTTCCCTTCTTTTGTAAATTGAAATAAATAATAACAAGATTAAAAAAATAAAAATAAATAAATAAAACAGTATTAGGCTGGGTTCACACTACGTTTTGTTAAATACGGTTCCCGTATACCGCTGGGAGGAGGGGGGCGGGGCTCAATCTCGGCGCCCGCACTCAGCCGTATTCGGGAACCGTAGTTAATGTATGTCTATGAGCCGACCGGAGTGAACCGCAGCCTCCGGTCGGCTTCGTTTTCGGCCGTATGTGGTTTCCTGACCACAGGCAAAAACGTGGTCGACCGCGTTTTTGCCTACGGTCGGGAAACCGCATACGGCCGAAAACGAAGCCGAACGGAGGCTGCGGTTCACTCCGGTCGGCTCATAGACATGCATTAAATACGGTTCCCGATTACGGCTGAGTGCGGGCGCCGCGATTAAGCCCCGCCCCCCTCCTCCCAGCCGTATACGAGAGCCGTATTTAACAAAACGTGGTGTGAACCCAGCCTTACACACAAAAAATATCCAATAAGCAGATATATTCCGTAAGCATCTGGCTGACATCACAGATTACTTTTCGCATTATGAACAGTAATAACCTTGCAACAATTAAATTGCGCCATTTTCAGAGGACATAATGCGCGATAAAACACTAAAGCTATAGTGATAGTTGTCCCTTGTACCTAAAGATGCTTTTCTTAGCAATAATTTCTTGGTTTCAAAGCAATTTCGGTGAGAGATTCCTGCCTGGTTTTTAATACCATTCTGTAAAGGTCACAGACGTTTAATGACTATTTATGATAAAGAAGAGCAATACTGCCTTTTATTTATCCACTTACGTTTTACTCTCGCTATAAAATTATAACTCTATAACATCTCTGTTTTTTTATGGAACATTTTTATGCTCTCTGACTTTTTTTTTTTCATGCTTTGTCATCATAGGTATCTTAAAGAAAATTTTAGGGGATGGGGTAAAGAGAGCTTTTTCCACTTAAGGGCACAGTCCATTTTTATTTTTTTATTTACTATTTTTCTATCAACAGATTTTTTTTCTACTTTTTCTTACTGTGCAGTAAAATGACATGTTAACTTTATTCTGCAGGTCAATGATTACAGAAATACAAAATGTGTACAGTTTCTGTTGTTTAATTTAAAAAAAAAAATTATTATTATTTGCATCACATTCTGGCTCCTGTAACTTTTTGTTATTTCATTGTCTATAAAGCTATTTGCTATTTTTTTTTGTTGGTGATCAGTAGTTTTTATAGGTACACTTTTGGGATAGACTGGACTTGCTGATCGCTTTTTATTCCATGTTTTGTAGAGTAGAAGTTGACAATTCTAGCATTGTTTTTTTTTTTTTCATTTATGCGCAGAGAAAATCGAACATTCTATATTAATAGTTTTGACTTTTCTCCATGCAGTGATACAAATTCCGTTTTTTTTTTTTATATGTGGGATTTATTTTTAGATTGTTTATTTTTATTATATTTCTAGCTCGATAATGGGATCCCTTGATGACTTACCGTATACAGAACATTAATATAGTAGATCTATAATACAGCGGCATTCAGAAGGGCCCTGGCTGTCATGGCAGCTGATCATCACCTTTAACAGTATTGCATGAGACGTATTTTACATGGGACAGGACCAGCACCTGTCAAATAACCTCCTTGATAGCATGAAGATCTATGATGCTGGTTACTGACGGTGAGTGTTGGCTGCTAATAGTGTGAAGGCCCAGTATGGGAGTTGTTATCGGGCATGCTGGGAGTTGTAGTTTGGCAACATCTGGAGGTCCGCAGGTTGAAGACAACTGGTATAGGAAGTTGTACTCACCTGTCCCCGCCGCTCCGGACCATCACCGCTCGTCACCGCTGCCCGGGATGTCGCCTTCCATCGCTGTCGCCGCGTCCCCGGGATGTCTCCGATGCTCCGGCAAGGCCTCTGCTTCCCCGGCATCCTCGCTCTCAGTCGCCGCCATCACGTCGTTACGCACGCTGCTACTATTGGATGACGGGACGGCATGCGCAGCGACATGATGACGACGGTGGAGAGCGCCGACGATGCAGGGGATCCCGAAGAGGACGCGCCGGAGCCCCGAGGACAAGTAAGTGATGGTGAGCGGACCACACGGGGCACCGTAAACGGCTATCCGGTGGCAGCTGAAGCAGTCTGCGCTGCCGGATAGCCGTTTATGCGATGGCCCCGACATACAAAAGCATCGTATGTTGATGCTGCCTTCAACATGCGATGGCCTCTCAGAGGCCATCCTATGTTGAAATGATCGTATGTCGGGGCCATCGTAGGTCGAGGGGGTCACTGTAATTGTATATTATCCCCTATTTTATGTATATAAGAATGTTGTATCTTTAAGAAAGGTTAACATATGATCACCAGTTGTCATGTGAGTTGTCATGTGATTGTTACCCAGGAGGTATCAGTGACCAGGTGACTTAAGGGTGACCAATGGGACCCCACCAGAGTCTTCCCCATAAAAGTCCTGGAAGGAGTCTCTTCTCTCTCTTAGTTTCTGAGTCTTTGCTGAGGTGCAGTCGAGCCTACGAGTGTGTGTGTGGAGTCATAGGAGCCTCAAGTCAAGTCTGCAGCCACAAGTCTACAAGTCTACAAGTAAGCTAAAGTCACAGCTTAGTCAGTCTCAAGTCAAGTCAGTCACTGTCATCTATTGTCAAGTCAGAGTGGCCTGTACTAAAATTGTCCAAATCTACTGCAAGTCCCAGCAAGCCCTTAAGGTCTCTGAAGTCACTGGTCTCCTCCGTGGGCCTGGCTACACTGTATAGACTTTACCATCTGTCACTCAGTAAAGCTACCGTTGTCCGTAACTTGGTGTCATTGTTGCCCCCGTGCCTAGCCCAGGATCCAGCGGTATACCTTTGGGTGGTATTGAGGATAAACCACGCCCTGGCATCACAAATACAAGGGGTTAATGCCATCTGCCCCTATGGTAATTCCATCTGCCCTGCATATCACACCCCATACCACAACAGCATCTGCCATGTATGGAATGAGCTCAGCCTCCTTGAGTGCATGTTTGCCATAATTGTATGGTGGACCTCACCAAGTGGTAAATAAAAATCGAAGCATTCTTACAGGGCCGGATTCTCTGTGAGTATCTACTAATAAATAATTACAGTAGAGAGTACCAAACCTCCTCTCCTGGGGATATGGGTGGACCTGAACCAATTCTAGAGTAGTTTTGGGCTTGATCTTTACTAGTGTTGCTCGCGAATATTCGCAATTCGAATATTATTCACGAATATCGCATATTCGCGAATTCGCGAATTTCGCGAATATAGCGCTATATATTCGTAATTACGAATATTCGTTTTTTTTTTTTTTTTTCTTCACAGTACACATCACAGTGATCACCCCTCTCTGCTTCCAGCTTGTGTGGTGTAAAGAAGGCTCTAATACTACTGTGTGAGACTGGCGTGCGAAAATTCGCATATACGAAAATTAGCATATGCACATTTTCGCATATGCGAATTTTCGCGTATGCTAATTTTGTATATGCTAATTTTCACATATGTAAATTTCCGCACACACGAATTTTCGCATATGCGAAAATAAAACGAGGATATAACGAATATGCGAATATTCGCGAATATATGACGAATATTCGTCCATATATTCGCGAATATTCGCGAATTCGAATATGGCTTATGCCGCTCAACACTAATCTTTACCACAGCCGCTTGTGCTTTACTTTGCTCCGGTCTTTGCTAGGCCCACATACATCTAGGCTCTAAGGCAATGTTCATACGACAGAATGTACGGCAGAATCTCCGTGTGGACATTCCGGACACTGCATGGGCCAGCATAATACACTGGCGATAGGACCGCACAGGAATGTTTGAACTTTGTGCGAAAATGGAAAATGGAATTTCCGCGCCAGAAACATCTGGCAGGGAAATTCTGCACAGCATCTTGTGCACAGCTAAGTAGAGTCCTGTTAAATTCAACAGGACTCTGCTTCGCTGTGCACACAGCAGAATTTCCCTGCCAGATGTTTCTGGCGCGGAAATTCCATTTTCCATTTTCGCACAAAGTTCACTCTTTGTGCAGAGTCCGCACAGAATGCATAGCCGTCTATGAGATGCCGCATTCCTGTACGGTCCTAGCGCCAGCGTATTATGCTGGCACCTGCAGTGTCCGGAATGTCCACATAAGAGATCAGTATTATAAATGGCGCATGGGGTCCTGTTGCAGATTTTGAATTGGATCCCGAAGCTACAAGTTACACCTCTACTAGGGCCAATTTCTTATGGGTCAAGAACTCAATAGACTTTATTGATATGCCCTGCATTGACATGCATAGACTCTTTATAGAAACTTTTCCTCAGGTGGGTCCAGAGTAGTGTTGCTCGCGAATATTCGCAACGCAACGCAAATTACGAATATTCTTTTTTTTATATTTTTTTTCACAGTACACATCACAGTGATCACCCCTCTTTGCTTCCAGCTTGTGTGGTGTAAAGAAGGCTCTAATACTACTGTGTAGTGTTGAGCGGCATAGGCCATATTCAAATTCGCGATATTTCATGAATATATGGACGAATATTCGTCATATATTTGCTAAATTCGCACATTCGTAATAATTGCGGTTTATTTTCGCATATGTGCAAATTCGCGTATGCGAAAATTTGCATATGCGAAAATTAACATAAACCAAAATTTGCATAATCGAAAATTCGCAAATGCGAAAATTTGCATACACAAATGCGTAAATTCGCACGCCAGTCTCACGCAGTAGTATTAGAGCCTTCTTTACACCACACAAGCTGGAAGCAGAGAGGGATGATCACTGTGATGAGTACTGTGAAAAAAAAACAAAAAAAACAACAACAACAATATTCGTAATTACGAATATATAGTGCTATATTCGCGAATTCTCGAATATGCGATATGCGCGAATAAAATTCGCATTACGAATATTCGCGAGCAACACTACTACTGTGTGAGACTGGCGTGCTAATTTTCATATATGCGAATTTTCGCTTATGCGAATTTTCGCATATGCTCATTTACACGTACGCGACTTTTCGCATATGCGAAAATAAAACTTACGAATATGCGAATATTGGGGAATATATGACGAATATTCGTCCATATATTCGCAAATTTTTGCGAATTCGAATATGACCTATGCTGCTGAACACTAGTCCAGAGATATCAGTATAGGTCATGTAGTATAAAGTAAAGAAATCTCTTGTTGACCTGCCCTTTAATGGGGTACTCCACTGGCCAGCGGTCAGAACATTTAGTTAAGAACGGTGCGTGCGTGCTGCTGGAGTTGGCCATGCCCCCTCATGACATCACGCCACGCCCCCTCAATGCACGTCTATGGGAGGGGGTGTGGTGGCCGTCAGTGGCATGACATCACCAGAGGGCGTGGCCGACCCTTACAGTGCACTAAATATTCCGAACACTTGCCAGTGGATTACTAGTGTTGCTCGCGAATATTCGCAATTCGAATATTATTCGCGAATTTCGCATATTCGCGAATTTCGCGAATATAGCGCTATACATTCGTAATTACGAATATTCGTTTTTTTTTTTTTTTTTTCTTCACAGTACACATCACAGTGATGATCCCTCTCTTCTTCCAGCTTGTGTGGTGTAAAGAAGGCTCTAATACTACTGTGCGAGACTGCCGGGCGAAAATGCGCATATGCGAAAATTAACATATGCGAAAATTAGCATATGCAAATCTTCGCATATGCAAATCTTCGCATATGCAAAGTTTCGCGTATGTTAATTTTTAATGTTAATTTTCGCATATGTTAATTTTCGCATACGTGAATGTTCGCATATGCGGAAATAAAACGATATTACGAATATGCGAATATTCGCGAATATATGACGAATATTCGTCCATATATTCGCGAATATTCGCGAATTCGAATATGGCCTATGCCGCTCAACACTATGGATTACCCCTTTAAGGCCTCATTCGCATAGCGGAATTCCTGTGTGGAAGACGGCAGAAAGAATTCTGCTAAGAGATTGCTGCAGCAAAGTCCTTTTGTTTTCAATGAGATTCTGCTGTGCCGCGCACACTGCAGAATTTCGGTGTCGGAAACATCTATCAAGGAAATTTCTATTCCAGCTTCCGCAGAAAGAATTGGCCTGTGAATTCTTTCTGCGGAATCCACTTGGAAACGTATTGCCATCAATGGACATGGCTCATAATGGAGAGGTCCTGGTTGCCCTGCTGTCTGCAAAATGCTCGGGAAAAATTTTCCATGAGAATATTCTACAAAAAAATCCAGCATGTGAACATACCCTTATGCTGCTATAGCAGGATTGTTTTTATCTTAAAAGGATATGTACAGACTGCGGAATGTCCGTGCAGAATTCCCGCCATAATATTCAGCTGCAGCGGAAGTCCTATTGATTGCAATAGGATTCTACTGCACTATTTAAACGGTGGAATTTTCCGCAGACTTGACTATTCATTTTGTCGATTTGGCTCAGAAATGCATTGCCGTCTAAGAGACCGCGCTCTTTTGATCGGTTCTAGCACCGGCATGTTGTACTGCCGGTGCTCCGCTTTACGGAGATTTTCCATGCGGACATTCCACCATGTGAACATAGCCTAAAAGTAACAACTACAGAGACTAGAGCAGTGGTCTCCAAACTGTGGACCTTCAGCTGTTGCAAAACTACAACTCTCAGTATGCCCGGACAGCCAACGGCTGTCCGGGCATGCTGGGAGTCGTAGTTTTGCAACAGCTGGAGGCCCCCAGTTTGGAAACCACTGTACTAGAGATATCTATTCAGGATTTTTATATATTTGTAAGTAAATCTTTCGAATTCTGAAGACCTCCTTGTACTACCAAGCAGCCACTGATCCTAAGTCACGGCACAGGCTGTTCACTGTAATTAAGAAAACAGCTTCGTAATCCCCAAAGGCGATTCTGAGATCCAATGTCAGGAAGGAAATGTTGGTGACACATATAAATTAGCATAAACATATCTACTGCTGCGCCGTATGGTTTCCTATGCAATCTCTCAGCAATAATGCATCCCTGATGGCTTTTTTGGTCCAAATGAAAAGTGCGTAGCGCATACATTTCTATTGATTTTTAACAAAAAACGTCATTATTATTCCATTAATGTGGGGGCTGCGTAAAAGATTTAAAAAAATGCAATTTAGTATCTTGGGTGCCAAAAACCTTGTCATACAAAACAGTTGATTAAAACTGTAATTGAAAAAAAAGTTTAAGAAAAAAAAATATATATATATAATAATAATAATTATATATATATATATATATATATATATATATATATATATATATATTAATATATATAATTTTTCTATTATTAATTAATTTTTATTTTTTGCACAGCGAAAAATGTATTCTACCGCTCATTAAAATCTAAAACTTCACATTTACATCTGCAATTTAGCATCTTGGGCTCCAAAGACCTTGTCATTCAAAACAGTTGATTAAAACTGTAATTGAAACTGCTCGTTAAAGAAAAAATAATATATATATATAGAGACTCTTTCCTAGGACTGTATCCACCTTTTCCAGCCCACCGGAGCACCTGAAAGCTGAACTAATTTATGCAGGAAAAGTCAGTAACTGCCGAGCCGAGAAGTTCGTGACGAATCGAATTTACTGTACGTTCGCTCATCTCTAATATATATATTTTAATAAATATACATTTTTTTATTATTTAATTTTTTTATTTATTTTTTCGCCCAGCGAGAATGTATTCTGCCGCTCATTAAAATCTCCAACTTTACCTTGAGTAGTCTATATTGCTCTCGGGAGATATGAGGTGTGAAATCAGCATCCACACTACTTGTTAAGAAAATAAATTTCTCCTAACCTTTAAAAAATGTGCATTCTGTTCTTCGCATGTGGCTTTACCTTGAACGTTTCGCCACGCTGCGTAGGCCAATATAATCTTAAAACAGACGCCTGGTAGTAAAATATCCCGCCTCATTGAACTTGATTACTTAGCGCTGATTAAAGCCCTGCATTTCTCGGATAGGGAAAAAATACACAGGGTTAGAGAAGGAGGAAGGAATGAGTTAAAAATCATCGGCCGGACGTGTACCCCAGGCTGGCCCAGTGAGCCATGAATGAACATGGACTTGGATCTCTTGCCAGTTCTCTCCTGGACACTCATCGAAATTGGCATTAAAATCTAAAATTCCGGGGGCATGAAGAAATACACAGCAGCAACTGTAGTACAGTATGGTGTAGTGTGACACTACTGGTTTCCATGTGTGGACATCTGGCCATGTCACCCACTCATTGCTTCTAAGTGACATATTTGGATTGCTCCCTAAAATTATATAAAACTAGCTTGGGGTAACATAGATTGGGGTAATTTGGGGAAACATAGATTTACTTTTTACGATCCTATAGTAATGAGGCCGCTCTGGGTAAAGTCTACAGGCATCCAAACAACCCGAAACATTACATCTGCTGTTTCATGGAATTGAAGATCGACATCCTTTGAGGACTTTTTCCGAGTCTGCGCACAGGGGAACCCGCCTTCTTGCGCTGCTTATATACTGCCAACAGTCCTCATATCCCATCCTCATATCCCGTCCTCCTGTCCTGTCCTCCTATCTCGACCTCCTATCTCGACCACTTATCCCGTCCTCCTATCCCGACCTCCTATCCCGTCCTCATATCCTGTCCTCCTATCCTGTCCTCCTCTCCAGTCCTCCTATCACGACCTCCTATCTCGACCTCCTATCCCGACCTGCTATCCCGACCTCCTATCCCGACCTCCTATCACTTCCTCCTATCTCGACCTCCTATCTTTACCTCCTATCCCGACCTCCTATCCCGTCCTCCTATCCCGTCCTCCTATCCCGACCTATCTCAACCTCCTATCCCGACCATCTCGTCCTCCTATCTCGACTTCTTATCCCGACCTCCTATCCCGTCCTCCTATATCGACCTCCTAACTCGACCTCCTATCCCGACCTCCTATCCCGACCTCCTATCCTGTCCTCCTATCTTGACCTCATATCCCATCCTCCTAACTCGACCTCCTATCTTGACCTTCTATCCCGACCTCCTATCCCGATCATCTCATCCTCCTATCTCGACCTCCTATTTCGACCTGCTATCTCGACCTCCTATCCCGACCTCATATCCCAACCTCCCATCCCATCCTCATATCCTGACCCGTAATATGTCTACCAGGTATTAAAATATCTCCAGCCGTACGGAAGTTATGTGGGAACATACATTTCCCATTGATTTGCACAGGAATTTAAACAAAAACCCCAACACTCACAAATGGGGGTAGTTACGGGTTAAATTAACTATCCTACTTTTTAAGTGGACATATAAGTAACATGTGACCAAGTATTATTGAAATATCTCGAGCTGTACGGAAGTTATTTGGGAACATACATTTCCCATTGATTTACATGGAACTTTAAACAAAAACCCTGACCCTCACAAATAGGTGGTAGTTAAGGGTTAAATTAACTATCCTATATTTTAAGTGGACATATAAGTAACATGTGACCAAGTATTATCGAAATATCTCCAGCCGTTTGGAAGTTATGCAGTAACATATATTTCCCATAGACTTGTATGGGACTTTCAAAAAAAAAAACAACAACCCCTTTTTCACCCCCTTAAGGGTGGAATTTCGAAAAATCCTTTCTTATTCCTTGTCTACGTCTTAAAAACAACACCTGTGCAAAAATTCTGGTTTCTAGGTCCAAGGGTTTAGGCTGGGCGTTGATGAGTCAGTGAGTCAGGTCTTCTTTTATATATAGGATAACTAGTAGAATACCCGGTGTTGTACCTAAATCTTGTGAGAGAAGAAAAGCAACAATAAAGCTCTCATCCTGCTATCCCGTCCTCATATCCTGTCCTCATATTCCATCCTGATATCTCGTCCTCATATCCCGTCTAGGGTTGCCACCTTTCCTGCCAAAAAATACCGGCCATGCTCATTTGCATAATTAATTATGTATGCGTGACATCACAGGATACACATATGTGGGGGGGGGGGGGGGGATTTTGTCCTATTTTGACCCATATAACTTTTTTTTCTCTCCTTATACAGGGCTGTGTGACTTTTTGATCCTTTTTTTTTTTATTAAATTCGGGAGTTGCAGTTAGTTACTAACTACAACTCCCAGCATGCCCTGATACAGCCCCTGGCTCAGCAGCTGCCCCAAATGAAAACTACAACTTCCAGCATGTTCCACTATATAGTAGCATATAGTATAGATCAGTGTTTCCCAACCAGGGGTGCCTGCAGCTGTTGCAAAGCTACCACTCCCAGCATGCCCGGACAGCCAACAGCCACTTACGCGGTAGGAGATTCGTAAGTGTGTGCCCGGCTAGAGCTGGTAGCCGTGACGTTTAGACTCTTAGTGCAGGTGGACTGCTGATCCTTGCACGCTTGTTTACGTGTATATACCTCAATAGTAACGTGACATTTTTGAAAGTTGCACTTATCAGGTGAATGCACCTGAACCCTGTTGGAGTGTTTAATAAATGTTTATGCTAGAGAAACTAAATGTAAATGGTTATTGTACACAGAAAAATTAGCCTTGTACACGTGTACATAAAAAATGTAAATAATAGGTGCTAGTAGTTGCTAGTAGGTGGCTTCTTCAGCTCCTCTGAGGAATAACAATTTTGTCACCCATCACTAACATCTTCTCAAAGGTCCACTCAAGGGAAACTACCCCTAAGGTATCAAGACTGACCTTACACATAATACTACACACATAGTGCCTAAAAATAAAAACAATCACTTAAGTGTACTTACCTCACTTAAGCCGAGTTCACCCAAAAATAAACAAACAAAAATGTCTCACATTAAAGTAAATGCCTTGGGAATTGTAGCTAATTTCATTTTCCAATTCCTGCCACTGTTATGTACACTAATTCTCTCTTTTCTTATACGTGCGCAAGATGTCCTGCCTGGCCAGTAGGTGCTCTTGCAAGCTAAAAGTAATACACGTAATTAAAGGTAACCTAGGTAAGGTTTATCTGTTGTGTTCTAGGGATAAGAACCAATAGACCCTAGGGCCAATAGACCCTAGTAGCCAGTCTTATTGGTAGAAAGCCTCAGGCAAGCCAATATACTCTCAGTGTACTAAACAGGTAGCTAACATGGCAAAAATGTATAGTGAAATTTAAATTGTCTAGTGCGCTTAGGAAAAATGTTAAGTAGGATGCATCTCATGTGAATAATATCATCCTGTTACTAAATTCATGAACCAACAATATTGTTTGTGAGTTTACCCAAACCTATGTATGTACATCAAATAAAATGTTAAGTAGCTTTATAGTGTTGTACGCTACCTTCACTTCGTCCCTCTGTCTTAGGGGACTGAGGTCGAGGCCGACTTATCTTAAGTAAGGGGGTTCGTGGTGTCCCGGTATAGTATTGCATACCGTACCTAGTGTAGAGGTCCCCAAAATCAGAGTAAGTACGTTCAGGTAGGGTTCCTCAGGTGGGACAACACCTAGTTGCCTCTCCTCAAGTCTATCTCTAGTGATAATATATGTATATATTTAATAATTATATATGTTTTAGTAATGTATAGTGCTTACCTTGTTCAGCGTCGCAGGACCTTCGGTCATGTGACCATGCTAATAACATCTATGGTATGTTGGAGGACATTTGGAGGTCCTTGGGTCATGTGTTACCCACAAATCTTTGTAATGGTGATTGACATCAGTATGGACCAATTAGCATTAGTCCAGCCCCTGCCGATATAAGGGAGCTGCGTCCAATTATCGCTCTCTTGGGTTGCTGCTCTCGTGGAAGCCGGACTAACAGGGCGGTGCTACGCAACTTTCAAAGACACACTAGACCTCAAAAACCTGCCGGCCTCAGCTGAACCAAAACCGTGAGTTCAAATCTAAATCCCCGCTAGCGTGACTACTGGACTGCAACTAATCCCCTAAATACAGTAGAACAATGCACAGTACTAAAAGACTCTAAATGCTAAAGTCCCAACCTTTGTCAATCTCCAAGGAAAGCCGTTGTTATGCTTAGAGACTGTTGTGTTATTGAAGCTTGCAGAAAACCTTCAGTAAAAGTTAATACTGTTTCAGAAAACTCTCCGGTTGTGGACAATCTATTATTATTTACCTCCCTATCGCTCTTGGGAAGGCTGGCGGTAGGGCAAGCATTACTGAGGAGCCCTCACCCTGGCGTCACGAATAGCAAGGGTTAACAAGCACCCTTTAATAACCGCACAGCTACACTCCCCATACCCTACATCCCCCATGCTATCACAATAAAAATACTGGCAGGGTGGCCAAAATACCAGCTGTGCCAGTAAAATACCAGCAAGGTGGCAACCCTAATCCCGTCCTCCTATCCTGTCCTCATATGTCATCCTGATATCCCGTCCTCATATCTGATCCTCATATCTCATCCTCATACCCTATCCTCATATCTCGTCCTCATATCTCATCCTCATACCCTATCCTCATATCTCGTTGTCATATCTTGTCCTCATATCTCGTCCTCATATCCTGTCCTCATATCTCGTCCTCATGTCCTGTCCTCATATCTCATCCTCATACCCTGTCCTCATATCTCGTCCTCATATCATGTCCTCATATCTCGTCCTCATATCCTGTCCTCATATCCCGTCCTCATATCCCGTCCTCATATCCTGTCCTCATATCTCGTCCTCATATCCTGTCCTCATATCTCGTCCTCATATCCTGTCCTCATATCCTGACCTCATACCCTGTCCTCATATCTCGTCCTCATATCCCGTCCTCATATCCCGTCCTCATATCTCGTCCTCATATCCCAACCTCATATTTCTACCTCATATCCCATCCTCACTTGCGGTCCTCACATATCGTCCATATATCCTGACCCTATTGTGCAAATGTCCAGTATCAATTCTACAAAAAGTCACATTGCGGACCATGCCTTATCTTGCACAGGGATCTGTAGTCTATAAAACCTTTTACTACACTGAAGCCCTGCAATAATCATTAGGCTGAAAAGAAATACTGAATTTTTGTAAAAAACACCCCCCCAAAAAATGGCATACTGACCACAGTTGTCCCTCAATATTGCGGTACCACACATGCTCCAGATTCTTCATGTGTATAACATCTTATGCAGACTTATGTTCACCATTTAATCATCCGTGCGCTCTGTCCTACATAGACAAAACCGCACAGACATTTTAGAAGATAAATCACATTAGTGCTGTTGCCTGTGTGATAACCTCTAATCAGGATTTTGTGGCCCTTAGTCGGATTTAACATATCACCACCTTTTATAATGAGTACAAGAGAGACATGAAAAAGTGCCATTTTTTCAAGCTGCCATAAATGTTTGTTTGTCTTTACGTTTTTTCATAATGTCATTTCTCACCAGTTTATCTCCTATACTTTTACCTTTTTTATATGTAAACATGGGGGAATCTAGAAACAATAATCCATACTTTTTGTCTGTATATAACAACTTCCAATACTTCCTAATAGTATGTTGGATGATAGACGAACGTTTATCATATTTCCCAGCATACATAACACATTTGTTTTTTCGTTTGTTGACACCACTGCTTTTACTCTGTCTTAATTCCTCTCTACTAGTTTTTCCAACTTCAATCCCCATCTTTTCCACTATTTTTTAATTACTGTATTTTTCGCCGTATAAGACGCACTTTTTCTTCCCCAAAACTGGGGGGAAAAAGTCGGTGCGTCTTATATGGCGAATACACACCTATTGCGGCGGTCCCTGCGGCCATCAATGGCCGGGACCCGCGGCTAATACAGGACATCACCGATCGCGGTGATGCCCTGTATTAACCCTTCAGACGCGGCGATCAAAGCTGACCGCCGCGTCTGAAGGGAAAGTGACACTAACCCGGCTGTTCAGTCGGGCTGTTCGGGACCGCCACGATTTCACCGCGGTGGTCCCGAACAGCCCGACTGAATAGCCGGATTAGTGCTTACAGGACACCGGAAGGGACCTTACCTGCCTCCTCGGTGTCTTCTCCGTTCAGGGATCCCCTGTATGGCCGGCGCTCTCCTTCCTCGTCATCACGTCGTCGCGTACGTGCGTCGGCGTGCGTAACAACGTGATGACGGCGACGGAGAGCGAGGATACCCGGCTGGCAGCAGAGACGTTCCGGAGCAACGGGAACAGCAATGGAGCGACATCCAGGGCAGCGGTGACGGGTCCGGAGCGGCGGGGACACGTGAGTATTAAATCCTATGCAGTGGTCTTCAATCTGCGGACCTCCAGATGTTGCAAAACTACAACTCCCAGCATGCCCGGACAGCCAACGGCTGTCCGGGCATGCTGGGAGTTGTAGTTTTGCAACATCTGGAGGTCCGCAGGTTGAAGACCACTATTGGGTTCAAAATCTTTATTTTTTTAGATTTTGCCCCTAAAAATTGCGTGCGTCTTATACGCCGGTGCGTCCTATAGGGCGAAAAATACGGTATATCCTTTAAATACGAATTTCTCAACCATCTTACTTCTATTTTTTAGCCAATTAGCCAAACAGCTGTCACGCCCCTCGCATAGGCTTGCATTGAGGGGGGCAGAGCGAGAGGTCACACAGGGCGGAGCCTTGACATCACAACACTCCGGCCCCGTGATCGACAGTAATCAGACCCGGAGCGAACACGCTCCGGGGACTGATTTTAAACGGGCTGCGGCGTGCAAGATCACGGGGGTCCCCAGCAGCGGGACCCCCGCGTTCAGGCATCTTATCCACTATCCTTTGGATAGGGGATAAGATGTCTAAGCACCAAAGTACCCCTTTAATGTGTCTATATCAGTGTTTCTCAACCAGGGTGCCTATCCTAAAATAACATTTGCTGTCTGGCCGCGGGAGCGCGCATAATATGCTCCTTTATTCATTATAGCAATAAACCCATAATTCTATTATACTTGTTAAGCATCCATTATAAAAACGGGTACAAATGAAGATAGCGGTAATGTTATGTCCACATCAACCAATCTGACGTGCCCTTGTCATTTCTCTACGTTACTCTAGAAAATAATGGCAGTAATTTCATGGGTTGCTAGAGGCCACTTCTTCTAATTTTCTAGGACTCCTGTTTTATCATTAAGAGATGAGACCCATACAATACATGGATGGCAGATCACATGACTCCGGGTAAGGATAAATAGCAATATATATATATATATATATATATATATATATATATATATATATATATATATATATATATACACACATACACTGTGGGGGGAATTTATCATTGTATATAGAGCTGTTTTGTGTCAAGTGTTTTTTTGCGTCTTTTTTCCCCGCAAATTATTATTGAATTCTTCATCACCTTTATTACGGTTAAGTTTACCATAGAGCATTTTCTACTGTAGAATCAATTTACTAACTGCGGTTTTTTTGGGGGGAAAAAATGCGGAAACAGCATTTTCTTGCGCAAATATACACCACCTAGGAGGACACCAAAGTGTCTATTTTGGCACAGCAAGGACGTCTACTCCCATCATGGACAGACACTGCCCATGATGGGAGTTGTAGTCCAGGGGCTGAGGTGCAGATCGCAGCAGGTCATTATCCAGAGACCTGCTGCGATCTGCATTTCTTAACTATACAAGCCGGCACTATATGCGGCTACACTGCGCTGCCACCGACTCCTGTATACACTGTCATAATTCATAATCCCCACCGCCGGGAGAGGGGAGCTCTGATTGGTGAAAAGCTATTGACCAATCAGAGCTCCCGTCTCCCGGCGGGGATTATGAATTATAAGAACTGTATATAGGAGCCGGCGGGCAGCGCAGTGTAGCCACATGTACCGCCGGCTTGTATAGTTAAGAAATGCAGATTGCAGCAGGTCTCTGGAGAATGAACTGCTGCGATCTGCCCCTCTGCCCTTGGACTACTACTCCCATCATGGGACAGAGTCTGTCCCATGATGGGAGTAGTTATAGTACCACGGTGCTGCTGAGGGATGGCACTTGCACATCCCCCGGCTGCGGGACATTTAGAACTACTACTCCCATCATAGACAGACTCAGCCCATGATGGGAGTTGTAGTCCAGGGGCTGAGGTGCAGATCGCACCGGGTTATTCTGCAGAGACCCGCTGCGATCCGCATTTATTAACTGTAAAAGTCAGCGGTACATGCGGCTACTATATACACTGTCATAATTCATAATCCGCTGCCGGGAGAGAGGAGCTCTGATTGGTCAATAGCTATCCACCAATCAGAGCCCCCGTCTCCTGGCGGGGAATATGAATTATGACAGCTGTGTATAGAAGCCAGCGGCAGCGAGATGTAGCCGCATGTACCACCGCCTTTTTAATTTAAATGTGGATTGCAGCAGATCATTCTAGAGATCTGCTGTGATCCGCATTGCATAATGCCGTTGACGGCGGATTGCGCAGGTCCTTTGCGCATTCCGCCATTTATAAACGGCATTCAGTTAACCTGGCGATGCGCGGCATTGCACGGGTTAAATGGCAGAAGTCCTGCTGTTTCCAGCAAGGGACAACTTCTGCGAAACCCCCCAGGACCATATGTGGATGGTCCTGGTCAGTGATCACTGTGATTGGTCCCTGTGGACCAATCATAGTGAATGAGCTGACTGAGGGGTAAAGATCATTTCCCCTGCTCTGCCCACCGCTAGAAGTCCGGGCAGAGCAGGGGAAGATGACGCCGCGAGCTGCCGCGGGGACCACGGCACTTACCAAGTACCGGCGTGACAGTGGGGACCGGCGGCAGGCTCTCAACAGCTGGAGGCACACGGGTTGGCGGCAGCCGGTAAGTGGAGGCGGCGGCATCTGCATCAGAGGCAGCAGCGACTGCTTCTGGTAGTTTCAAAACTACAACTCCCAGCATGCCCAGACAGCCAAAGGCTGTGCAGTGGTCTCCAATCTGTGTTCTTCAAGATGTTGCAAAACTACAACTCCCAGCATGCCCAGACAGTCCAGGCATGCTGGGAGTTGTAGTTCTGTAACATCTGGCCCTTCCGATATTGTCGAACTACAATTCACCAGCATGCCTTGGTAGTCTGGGCATGCTGAGAGTTGTAGTTTTGCAACATCTAGAGGGCTACAGTTTGGACACCACTACACTGTGGTCTCCAAACTGTTCTCCTCCAGTTGTTGCAAAACTACAACTCTCAGCTGCCTTCGGCTGTCTGGGCATGATGGGAATTGTATTTTTGCAACAACTGGAGGCACACTGGTTGGGAAACATTGTCTGTTTCCTAACTCAGTGTTTCCCTACCTGTGTGCCTCCAGCTGTTGCAAAACTATAACTCCCGCGCATTACATATGGAGTTTACACACCTCCAAGTATAAAATGTAAACAACAACAAAAAATGTGGTCTCAAATGGCTGGAGGTGCTCAACCCCAAATGCAGTTGTGCATTTATACTGGGGGAGCAGATCCTGCCCTTGTAGTCCGTTGCTAAGGACGAACCCCAGCATAGAAATGCATACAATGGAGGATGCCTGCAGCGGACTACAAGTGCCACAATAGAATCCTACACCAGATAAACGGTGTGGATGTGTAACAATTAGAATACAATACAGAAATGTAGGTGCACTACTGTGGTAGATGTATACAATGACATTGGCTAATCCCTCAACACTGATGTTAAAATTGAGACATTCGCCAGTATGTCCTTATATGAAGGACACACCAGAGCCCGCACACCAACGCCAAGGTTTCTCAAA
Source organism: Hyla sarda (assembly GCF_029499605.1). Lineage (NCBI taxonomy): Eukaryota > Metazoa > Chordata > Amphibia > Anura > Hylidae > Hyla > Hyla sarda. The sequence continues at coordinate 198,348,594 of NC_079195.1, forward strand.
TGGCGCGGGACCTAGCGCTAAACCTAGAAACGGACTACAAGGGCAGGATCTGCTCCCCAGTATAAATGCACAACCGCATTTGGGGTTGAGCACCTCCAGCCATTTGAGACCACGTTTTTTGTTGTTGTTTAAATTTTATACTTGGAGGTGTGTAAACTCTATATGTAATGCACCTTTAACATTTTCAAGGCAGCATTATGGTAGCCCCTGTGAGGCCATGCACCTATATTAGCCAACTCAGGTGGGGCTTGCAGTTTGCCTCCCTCCTCCCATTGTATGTGTGTTTAGCCACACTGGAGGGTGCCTGGGAGGACTCTGTGAGCCGACCGAATGCTACCGTAATTGCCCACTGGCCGCTGTTTTGCTTATCACGCACAGGTAGGTTTAGCGCTAGGTCCCGTGCCATTTGAGAAACCTTGGCGTTGGTGTGCGGGCTCTGGTGTGTCCTTCATATAAAGATATACTGGCGAATGTCTCAATTTTAACATCAGTGTTGAGGGATAGCCAATGTCACTGTATACATCTACCACAGTAGTGCACCTAAATTCCTGTATTGTTACACATCCACACCGTCTATCTGGTGTAGGATTCTATTGTGGCACTTGTAGTCCGCTGCAGGCATCCTCCATTGTATGCATTTTTATGCTGGGGATCGCCCCTAGCAACGGACTACAAGGGCAGGATCTGCTCCCCCAGTGTAAATGCACAACCGCATTTTGGGGTTGAGCACCTCCAACCATTTGAGACCACGCTTTTTGTTGTTGGTTGGTATCTGGCTGATACTGAAAATAGGGGGAACCCTATGCATTTTTTTTTCTTTTTATAAATAAATAAATAAATAAAAGTGTGTGGTTCCCTCATTTTTTCAGTATCAGCCAGATACCAACCAAGCAGCAACAGCCTGATGTTACCAGGGTGGGTGAGGACCATTGTTACTGGCCCTACCCAGCCTAAATAAAGCCAGCCTGTTACTGCCTAGGCGTAGGAGCGCCATTTTTAACGCTCCGGGCCTGTTGGTACCGGCTCTTCCCGGCACCCCTGTGGTGGTGGGTATCGGGGTAATAATTGGGGGTTAGTGCTAGCTAATTTGGGGGCTAATGCTAAGCCCCAGCTCAGTAATGGATTCCGTCTACAAGAAGCCTTCCACTACTAAGCCTGAAAATTCAATTATAAAAAACACAACACATTGAAAACATTTTTTATAAAAAAAAACATCCCCCACAGCCCTCGTTAACCCTTTTATTGACATTTTAAAAAAAAAACGCTGTTCATCGTCGCAATCCACCAAATCTGACATAGTCCTCCGCATTCACGTATCTAAACTTCGAAGAAAAAAAACAACAAAAAGTTTAGTAAATTTTTTTTGTTTCCAAACACCAGCAAAAACGCAAGAAAGAAATGCAAGAAAAACTGACAAAACGCAGGAAAAAGCTGGGACAGTTTTTCTGGCATTTTTGCTGATGGACAAAAAACCTCAATGTAATCCGAGCCACAAAGCAATAGAACAAAATCCCTATGTCCACTTTTCCTGTGAGGTAGAGCGAGGGGGGGGGGGGGGCATTTCTATATTTGCACAAGATTTTTCAAAGAAGTGTACAATAGACAAGAGTGTAAAGGGGTAGAACTGTGTCTACAGTAGACACATAATGATAAATTCCCCCCTGTATGTATATATATATATATATATATATATATAATGTAGTAAATTTGAGTAGCCGTATTAGTCCAATGATGCAGATGCAAATCAAAAAATGTTGCAGTATCTTGTCATACTTTTTTATAGTCGGCTGGAAGGGGGGGGCATGCCGTACCCCACACTGAGCGCCGGCCGACACGGCCCTCCATGTACCCCATAGAGATACATGGAGGGGGTGTGCCGGATGCGGCTTCCTGCGGGGTACAGACATCAGCTTCCAGCAAACTGCCGGGGCCTGTGCAGAAGATCGCGGGGGGGGAGTGGGTGAGAACTGGTGAGAACCCCACGATCACCTCAGTTGAAGTGGTTCTCCAGCTGTTGGAAAGCTAAAACTCCCATCATGTATGAAGAGCCTCTGGCATTATGGGAGTTATAGTTTTGTAACAGCTGGAGAGACGCAGATTGGACACAGTTTTACCCATCATCACTGCAGAACTTACAAGTGACTACATCTCTGATGGGACAGTCAGGAGAATACACAATGATATCAGTGACCTGAGTGACGTCTTCTCTGTTATCTTTTCTTCTTCATCTGGTCCAGAGACCAGGTCTTCCTCCAGTTCCATCTTCTCTGCAGAGTCTGACATCCAGACATCATTGGCTCCTCACTTTGTCAGCAGATCCTCATCCTCTGCATGAAGACAGTAATCATTATAACCTTGCCAGAAAGTGTACCCAAAATAAAATACTGCCCCACACTGTACCCTGAATATAATACTGCTGTACACTGTACCCTAAATAAAATACTACTATGCACTGTACCCACTAAATATAATCCTGCCACACACTGTACCCTGAATATAATACTGCTACACACTGTACCCTGAATATACTACTGCTACACACTGTACCCACTGAATATAATACTGTAATACACTGTAACCTGAATATAATGCTGCCCCACACTGTACCCTTAATATAATACTGCTGTACACTGTACCCTAAATAAAATATTACTATGCACTGTACCCACTAAATATAATCCTGCCACACACTGTACCCTGAATATAATACTGCTACACACTGTACCCTGAATATACTACTGCTACACACTGTACCCACTGAATATAATACTGTAATACACTGTAACCTGAATATAATGCTGCCCCACACTGTACCCTGAATATAATACTGCTACACACTGTACCCACTGAATATAATACTGCCACACACTGTACCCTGAATATAATACTGTAATACACTGTAACCTGAATATAATGCTGCCCCACACTGTACCCTGAATATAATACTGCTATACACTGTACCCACTAAATATAATCCTTCCACACACTGTACCCTGAATATAATACTGCTATACACTGTACCCACTGAATATAATCCTGCCAAACACGGTACCCTGAATATAATACTGCTATACACTGTACCCTAAGGAAAATACTGACCCACACTGTACCCTGAATATAATACTGCTATACACTGTACCCTAAAGAAAATACTGACCCACACTGTACCCTGAATATAATACTGCTATACACAGTACCCACTAAATATAATTCTGTCACACACTGTACCCTGAATATAATACTGCCACACACTGTACCCTCAATATAATGCTGCCCCACACTGTATCCACTGAATATAATACTGTTATACACTGTACCCCCTGAATATAATTCTGACATACATGCATACACATCATATATACATATACACCCCATCTTATCCTCTGTGTCCTCATCACCCCCAAAAACCCCTCAAACCCCTCCTCATCACTAATATTACCCCCTCTCCTCATCACCCCCATAACGCCCCCTGCACCTCTCATCCACTCCATAACACCCCTGCACCTCTCATTACCCCCATGCACCTCTTATCACTACCATATCCCCCCCTGCACCTTTTATTACCCTCCTGCACCTCATCACCCCCATAACCCCACTGCACCTGTCATCACCCCCCTGTACCTCTCATCACCCTCATAACCCCCCTGCACCTCTTATCACCCCCTGCACGTCTCATCACCCCCATAGCCCCCCTACACCTCTCATCACCCCCCTGTACCTCTCATCACCCTCATAACCCCCCTGCACCTCTTATCACCCCCTGCACCTCTCATCACCCCCATAACCCCCCTGAACCTCTCTTCACCCCCATAACCCCCCTGCACCTCTCATCACCCCCATAACCCCCATGTACCTCTCATCACCCCCATAACTCCCCCTGCACCTCTAATCATCCCCATAACCCCCCTGCACCTCTCATCTCCCCCATAACCCCCCCTGCACCTCTCATCACCCCCATAACCCCCCTGCACCTCTCATCACCCCCATAACCCCCCTGCACCTCTCATCACCCCCATGCACCTCTCATCACCCCCATAACACCCCCTGCACCTCTCATCACCCCCATAACCCCCCTGCACCTCTCAGCACCCCCATAACCCCCATGCACCTCTCATCACGCCCACAACCCCCCTGCACCTCTCATCACCCCCATAACCCCCCAGCACCTCTCATCACCCCCATGCACCTCTCATCACCCCCATAACCCCCCTGCACCTTTCATCACCCCCATAACCCCCCTGCACCTCTCATCACCCCCATGCACCTCTCATCACCCCCATAACACCCCCTGCACCTCTCATCACCCCCATAACCCCCCCTGCACGTCTCATTACCTCATAACCCCCATGCACCTCTCATCACCCCTATAACCCCCATGCACCTCTCATCACCCCCATAACCCCCCTGCACCTCTCATCACCCCCATAACCCCCCTGCACCTCTCATCACCCCCATAACCCCCCTGCACCTCTCATCAACCCCATAACCCCCCTGCACGTCTCGTCACCCCCATAACTCCCATGCACCTCTCATCACCCCCATAACCCCCATGCACCTCTCATCACCCCCAAACCCCCCCCCCCGCACCTCTCATCACCCCCATTACTCCCATGCACCTCTCATCACCCCCATAACTCCCATGCACCTCTCATCACCCCCATTACTCCCATGCACCTCTCATCACCCCCATAACCCCCATGCACCTCTCATCACCCCCCAAAAAAAACGCACCTCTCATCACCCCCATTACTCCCATGCACATCTCATCACCCCCATAACCCCCATGCACCTCTCGTCACCCCCCTGCACCTCTCACCCCCCCCCCCCGCACCTCTCATCACCCCCATAACTCCCCCATCACCTCCACAACCATCCCCCACCCCTGCAAGTTTACTTACTCTGCCAGGGATCGATGCATCAGCGTGAGGCTGCTGCTCCTGTCACTGCACGGGGGAGGATGAAGAAGATCGCGCAGGACGTAGGCAGGGACAGGTCAGGTGATTGGAGTAGACGTGCGTGCCTGCGCAGGGCACGTGACGTCTCTACTCCAATCAGCCCTTGGCCTGTCCGGTGTGAGGTGAAAAATTCAGGCCCTGCAATGATTCTTAAGGGGCCCGCGCCCTAGAAGTAGGAAGTAGGTAAATTAATAGAAATGTGCGGGTCCCCCGGATTATGAGGCCATAGTCTTTGCGGGCACCCAGCGCCAGCGGTCAGTGAGTGACAGTCGCAGTCACTCACTGACAAGCCAGTTAAAAAAAAAAGAGCGAGCTGTGTCGGCCGCCGGGCGCCCCTGTTGCTATGGCGCCCAGTGCGGCCGCACAGCTCGCACACCCCAAAGGCCAGCCCTGAACAGAATATTGTAGAGACAAGCTTTCGGGATTCCTCCCTTTATCAAGTCTAAAGAAAATCTAAGCTCACAAGTAGAAGACACAGAAGATGTAACCTGTGTCTTCTGCTTGTGAGTTTAGATTTGCTTTGATGAAGGGAGGAATCCCGAAAGCTTGTCTCTACAATATTCTGTTAGTCCAATAAAAAAGGTATTACAAGATACTGCAACATTTTTTGATTTGCATCTATATATATATATATATATATATATATATATGTATGTGTGTATGTACTGTATGTGTGCGTGTGTGTGTGTATGTGTGTTCGAGCATGTATGTTCCAAATGGCTGGAGATATTTCGATAAAACTTGGTACACATGTAGGTAAATTAACCCTAACCCATCCCCATTTGCTAGGGTTAGGATTTTTTGTCTAATGTTCCATGCAAGTCTATGGGACTTCCGGTACCTTACTCCACAAATTCTGCTCTGCATTTCCTGGTGGGTGTGTTGGTCCAGCTTGTAAGCCACGCCACCCACAAGCAACACCCCTTTTATTTTTTGTTTCGTCTAAAGACCAAAAACACAATTTTCAGCCAATACACCCACATCACAGGTTCTTTGACCACAATCTCTTCATCACAGTTCAGCCCCACCTTACACAAGTTTCGCATCTCCAGGAAAATGAGGATGGCATATGAGGTCGGGATGTGAGGTCCAGATATGAGGCTGGCATATGAGGTTATGATGTTGCTTTATAAGAACGGGATATGAGGTCAGTATATGAGGTCAGGATGTGAGGACGGGATAGGAGGATGGGACATAAGGTTGGGATATGAGCACGGGATATAAGGTCGGGATATGAGGATGGGATAAAAGGTTGTGATATGAGCACGGGATATAAGGTCGGATATGAGGTCAGGACATGAGGACGGTATATAAGGTCGGGATATGAGCACGGGATATAAGGTCGGGATATGAGGATGGGATATGAGATCAGGATATGAAGTCAGGATGTGAGGTCCGGATAGGAGGATGGCATATGAGGTCGGGATATAAGGATGGGATATGAGGATGGGATGCGAGCACGGATATGAGGTCAGGATATGAGGACGGGATGCGAGCACGGATATGAAGTCCGGATATAAAGACGAGATATTAGACAGGATGCGAGAACAAATATAAGGTCAGGATATATGGACGGGATATGAGGTCAGTATGTGAGGTTTAGATGGAAAGACTGCATATGAGGCAGGGATATGAAGACGGGGTATGAGGACAGGATATGAGGTTTGAGATATAAGGATGAGATATGGGGTCCGGATTTGAGATTGGCATATGGGGTTGGGATATAAAGACATGATAGGATATGAGGACGAGATGCGAGCACGGATATGAGGTTGGGATATAAGCACGGGATATGAGGTCAGTATGTGAGGTCTGGATGGAAGGACTGAATATGAGGATGGGATATGAGATCGGGATATAAGGATGAGATGTGAGGTTGGGATATAAGGATGGAATATGAGGTCAGTATGTGAGGTCTGGATGGAAGGACTGAATATGAGGATGGGATATGAGATCGGGATATAAGGATGAGATGTGAGGTTGGGATATAAGGATGGAATATGAGGTCAGTATGTGAGGTCTGGATGGAAGGACTGGATATGAGGACGGGATATGAGGATCTGATATGAGGTCAGGATATGAGCTGGGAATATGAATACGGGGCATGAGGATGGGATATGAGGTCGAGATATAAGGATGAGATGCGAGGTCGGGATATAAGGATGGAATATGAGGAAAAAATAGAAGGACAAGAGCATCATTATTTCTTTACCTCTCCTACATGGTTTAGGGAGGAAGATCGGGCAATGCCGGGTACTCTGCTAGGTAATAATAATAAATTATGGTAATCCGTAAAACTACCACTAGCAATGAATAATTCACTTAGCCCTGTCTGTGGCTTCCATGGGTTACACAGCACTCTGGCTCTTTGTGAAGAAATAATCTTGAGTCAGTATTTGTGACATGGACATGATAAATAACAACAGTCAGGGAATAACACTGGGAACACTTTATTACATGTTTTATTTATCTATTGCAAGAAAACGCAACCAAAAAAAAAAATGAATTCATTTTTGGGAATTTCCTCAAGAAAACCAAAGAATTAAAAATAGGAATGAATAAATATCTGTGCGCAACATGGGGAAAATGTAAAGTGATTATATATATATATATATATATATATATATATATATATATATTTTCTACATTTTCAAATGATCTTTTTAATGACAAAATTTCCACATTGTGGACACTTCTAATGTGTCAGGGACGCCAAAGCTTGAGTCTGCTACTAAATGACACATTTCTAGTGAAGTGGAGGTGGTAAAGTATTAGAATATGTATTTCTATGGGCAAAACAACAGAAGAAGTTAATATAGGCCTCCCTTACTTCAAAACTGGCAGAAAATCTGGCCTTGTTGCCTTCGGCAACCACTTGAAGTGCAGCTATTTTACCTTAAACTGTTCTAGGAAAAGGAAAGGTGCACTGTGATTGGTTGTTACAGGCGACAAGGTTAGTATTTCTGACAGACAGTTTAGATAATTGAGGCCCAAAGATTTTTAAGGGCCACACTGTGGAAATTCTGAAGCAAAACTTCAGACGCGGAATTGGATGCCATGAACATGTTCAATCTCCTGGCGGAATCTGACGTAAAAGTCCCAGCATATGGGACATTGAAACTGTCTGAGGGAGCATTCACACCACTTTTTTGGGGAAATGGCAGCCGTAGAATTTGAAAACCGGACGTTGCCGTATCCCTGCCGATGCCGCACCGAAACCCATCCATTTGAATGAGCCCGATAGAGTCAGATAGTGACTCCAGTCGGCTCATTTTTGAACCGTATCAGTTTTGTTGCCGGAATAAAAACCATGGCATACCATGGTTTTCAGTACAGCAACAAAACCAGATCCGGCTGCCGTATTGTCAAAATGTGGTGTGAATGTACCCTTAGACCTAAACTGTCTTAGGCTAAGTTTCCACTGGTTTTTCTTGCCAAAAACGCCCCCCCAAAAAAGATAAAAAGGCACTAAACGTAGCCTTAGGGTCCGGGGTAGTGTGGCAGTTATGGGGAGAGGGTGCTGATGAAGGGGTTGAAGCTCCCATTGACTTCAAAGAGCTTTAGTCCGTAACCGTGCATAAAATAAGTGACGTGACTTCTTTTCTGCGTGGTTCCTTACCGCACATTAATGTCAGTAGGAGCAAGGTTTCAGATGTGTGGGTTTTGCCATGGAAATCAGCATGGTCCCCAAGGGAAACACCATGTGGCTATTAGCCTTGTCAAAATGCCCTCATTTTTCCATAGCAACCAATCACATTGCTGGGGAAAAATAAAAGCTGGGCAGTGAACAGTTGCTATGGGCAAATATAACAGCTTATGTCTCAGACAGTTTTGATAAAATCTGCCGCCATGAATAGCCTTTGTAGAACGTCATATATTCGCGAATATTCGCATATTCGTTATATCCTCGTTTATTTTCGCATATGCGATTTTTCACACGCCAGTCTCACACAGTAGTATTACAGCCTTCTTTACACCACACAAGATGGAAGCAGAGAGGGGTGATCACTGTGATGTGTACTGTGAAGAAAAGAAAAAAAAAAAAACGAATATTCGTAATTACGAATATATAGCGCTATATTCGCGAAATTCGCGAATTCGCGAATATGCGATATTCGCGAATAATATTCGAATTGCGAATATTCGCGAGCAACACTAGTTTTGATCAATCTTCCCCATAGAGTATAAATAAAAAAAAAATAAAATAAAAAAAACACATTTAAACAAATATAAAAAAACATCAGTTTTTAAAACAAAATGTGCTCTATAAAATACAGTAACCCCCCGACCTACGATGGCCCCGACATACGATAATTTCAACATGCGAATAGTGTTGCTCGCGAATATTCGCAATGCAAATTTTATTTGCGAATATCGAATATTCGCAAATTCGCGAATATAGCACTATATATTCGTAATTATGAATATTGGTTTTTTTTTTTTTTTTTTTTTTTTATTTACGTCACAGTGATCATCCCTCTCTGCTTCCAGCTTGTGTGGTGTAAAGAACAGTGTTGAGCGGCATAGGCCATATTCGAATTCGCGAATATTCGCGAATATATGGACGAATAGTCGTCATATATTCGCATATTCGTAATATGCTCGTTTTATTTTCACATATAAAAAAAAATAAACGCATGCGAAAATTACCATATACGAAAATTTACATTTAAAAATGTACATAAGCGAATATTCGCATATGCGAAACTTTAGCATATGCCACTTTTCGCATATGCGAGTATTCGCGCCCCAGTCTCACACAGTAGTATTAGAGCCTTCTTTACACCACACAAGCTGGAAGCAGAGAGGGGGGTGATCACTGTGATGTGTACTGTGAAGAGAAAGAAAAGGCCATATTCAAATTCGCGAATATTCGCGAATATATGAACGAATATTCATCATATATTCGCGAATATTCGCATAATAGGAATAATTTCGTTTTATTTCGCATATGGGAAAATTCGCGTATACGGAAATCCGCAACCGAAAATTCGCATGTGCGAAAATTAGCACATATAAATGTTCGTATATACGAATTTATGGTTATTGCGGATTTTCGAATACGCAAATTTTCCCATATGCGAAATAAAACGAAATTATTACTATTATGCGAATATTCGCGAATATATGACGAATATTCGTTCATATATTCGCGAATTTGAATATGACCTTTTCTTTCTCTTCACAGTACACATCACAGTGATCCCCCCTCTCTGCTTCCAGCTTGTGTGGTGTAAAGAAGGCTCTAATACTACTGTGTGAGACTGGGGACTGGGGCGCGAATATTCGCATATGCGAAAAGTCGCATATGCTAAATGTTCGCATAAGCGAATATTCGCTTTATGTACATTTTTTAATGTGAATTTTCGTATATGGTAATTTTCGCATACGTTAATTTTTCGTGTATGCGAAAAAAACGAGCATATTACCAATATGCGAATATTTGCGAATATATGACGACTTTTCGTCCATATATTTGCGAATATTCGCGAATTCGAATATGGCCTATGCCGCTCAACACTACTCAACACTAGCGATGACCTCTCAGATGCCATCGCATGTTGAAGGCAGCATCAACATACGATGCTTTTTTAAGTCGGGGCCATCGCATAAACGGCTATCCGGCAGCGCAGACTGCTTCAGCTGACACCGGATAGCCGTTTACGGTGCCCCGTGAGCTCTGGTGATGTCACTTACCTGTCCTCGGGGCCCCGGAGCGTCCTCTTCGGGATCCCCTCCATCGTCGTCGCTCTCCAGCGACTTCATCACTGGTGTTGCATGCTGGGTGTTGTAGTTTTGCAACATCCGGAGGTCCGCAGGTTGTAGACCACTGTCCTATACTTTACATTGCACGGATCCCTCAACATGCGATGGTTTCAACAAACGATGGTCCGTTTGGAACGGATTACCATCGTATGTTGAGGGACCACTGTATATGGAAAAGCGCCTGTCAATGCACACATGTATGTTTTAAAATACTGCACTGTTGCTTTTCTCTAGACTGTAATAGAACACATACTGCTGCTACTTACACCTTATACCGATGGAGCTGTCCGCAGTGTGAACGAGCCTTTAGTCTACATAAAATTGTGCTGCTTTCAAAGTGCTCTGGAAGAGTCCAGGATGACAACCTTAGGGGGACTGCCTTTTCTAGGCACCTGAACCAGGTTCGATTTTTGGACACATTTACAAACCCTGTCCATTTCTTACACCACAATGTGCACCTTTTTATAACAACAGAAAGCTGGAGTAATGAATAAACCTTTCCTAATGTATGATCTCAGCCTTACGGTTTGTATTAGGCCTCGGTCACACTATGGAAATTCCCCCTAGTCGATTTTTGGGAGCGACATCCGCAGACATCACTCTGTTCAGTACAGCGCAGTGGGAGGAAGACTGCAGTTGACAAGAGAACGTGGGCCCCTTTTTCAGACTCCAGGTTCCCGATAGCAGTACCACCTGTAGTAATGGCAGCCCATGGTTTACACTGGTTGATCTGTGCTGTTCTGCATTCTGGGGAAATTCTTTCTTCAACCTCAAATCACTGTACAGCAACTGGTGTGAAGGCTACAATTCCCACAATGAAAAAAAAAAAAAAAAAAAACAAGCAATAAAAGGTTTCAGCGTTAAAGGGGTACTCCGCCCCTAGACATCTTATCACTTATCGAAAAGATATCCAAAGGATAGGGGATAAGATGCCTGATCGTGGGGGTCCCGCTGCTGGACAACCGGTGCACAGGTGAACGTCACTCCATGCCAGATGACTGGCGATGCGGGGTGGAGACTTGTGACGTCACAGTCATGCCCTGCTCATGACGTCACAGCCACGCTGCCTCAATGCAAGTCTAAGCTCGTGATGTCACGGTCCTGCCTCACTCGTGATGTCACGGTCCTGCCCCCTCAATGCAAGTCTCCCATAGACTTGCATTGAGGGGGCGTGGCCGTGACGTCATGAGCCTCCGGCGCTGCACCCGACACTCTAAACGAACGCAGTGTGCAGCAGGAAGATACCCAGCGGCGGGACCCCAACAATTAGACATCTTGTCCCCTATCATTTGGATAGGGAATAAGATGTCTTGGGGGCGGAGTAGCCCTTTAATGGGTAGCTCCCACCACCCTATTTTTTTTTTTTGCTAGCCCGTCCCCGTCCCCCCCCCCCCACTACGCCACTAGCCCGTTCCCTCCTCCAACCACGCCCCGCATACCCCGTTCCCTCATTACACTTGCAGTTACTGCAGAGTCCGACAGCAGGCGTGCAGGGACAGCGGCGGCAACGAGGCGGCGGCAGCGATGTGCGGGAGGAGTGGCCTCCCAGCCAGTGGCCGGGGAGCCAATGCGCTCGCTCCCGCTTGTCTGATTGACAGGCAGGGAGCGAGTGCAGCCTAAATGAAAAAGGACTGATTGCCACTCCAAAATCAGTCCTTTTTCAGTGGCCGGTTTTTAAATGTAAATTAAACCTTTTTAATGAAAAAATAAATAATAAAAGTATATTAGAGATATGTTGTAGTACATAAGTACTACAACATATCAAAAAATAAAGTTGGTGACAGTGCCCATTTAAGGGGATGCAGAACTGTGAATGCAGCTCTGGATGTGATCAGAATACAATGCCGGCTGTACTAGATAAGTATGTCTTTCCTCACATTTGTTCCACTTTGCATATAGATTATGTTAAGACATTTGAACATGATTTCTTTTCTTTTTTTCACATAGTTCAAAGCTGCAGAATTCAGAAAATCCTAGTGCAAAAAAAATAAATAAATAAATAAAACAAAGCCACAAAAAAATTTGCATCAAAAAGTAAACTCTGTAATCTTTTTACACTTTTATACTGGTGATAGAATTTTTGCATATCGCTTTTAGTCCCCAAATAATGCAGATAATAGAAACTGTACAGAAATCTCTCAGTGCAAATTCAGTACAATAATAACACTGCCGATTACATCACAAATACAGCAAAAGAAAAGTGCACTTCAGATTAAGTTCATGCAGCACCATCCAGGTGAATCCTTGTGGAACTGAAGGACGTCAGGAAATCCTGGTTGGATGCGTTGTATCCTGTATTTACAAAGTATTAGATGTAACACTTGCATTGCTGAGTCCCATGCTAAACAGGAGGAGGAGCAGTGATTTAAATGTCTTAAAGGGGTACTCAAGTGGAAAACTTTTTTTTTTTTAAATCAACTGATGCCAGAAAGTTAAACAGATTTGTAAATTATGTAAAGTAGAAATAGATAGTGGCAGTGGCACCTAACGGTATATTGAAAAATGCAACAATGTCTATAACAGAGGTCCCACAAATAGCAAACTATAGTGGTAGTCCATGTACATTCTAAATGTCCTGCGTAACAGTGGTGCCAGGACAGAACCAATGCAAACAAGACAATACTAGTAACGAAGAAAAGGGGGTCCGGCAACTCACAGTTAGACGCTAGCTGCTAATCGGCTTGACGTCCGTCCATGGGGCAGAGGTAAGTGCGGGAAGCTCAGGAGGCGATTAACCGGTTGATTTTGTGCAAAAGCACTTCGTCTCTCCTATCCTAAGTTTTGCGATCTCCTGTATGGGGCCCAGGCTTGCTGGCCAGATAGCGGGTGTCGACCACCGCACGAAGCGGTGCCTGACACGCCCCCTCAATACATCGCTATGGGAGAGCCAGAGATTGCCGAAGACAGCGCTCCGGCTCTGCCATAGAGTTGTATTGAGGGGGCGTGTCAGCCGCACCTTTGTTCGGTGGTCAACGCACCCCCTTCCCGTGGGCTGCTTCCCGTGGGGACGGACCCCTCGCAATCTGAAACTTATCCCCTATCCTCAGGATAGGGGATAAGTTTTCCAGCACTGGATATCTCCTTTAATCCTTCCAGTACTCATCAGCTGCTGTATACTACAGAGGAAGTTGTGTAGTTCTTTCCAGTGTGACCACAGTGCTCTCTGCTGCCACCTCTGTCCATGTCAGTTGTCCATGTCAACTGTCCAGAGTAGGAGCAAATCCCCATAGCAAACCTATCCAGTTCTGGCCAGCTCCTGACATGGACAGAGGTGGCAGCAGAGAGCACTGTGGCCAGACTGGAAAGGACTACACAACTTTCTGTAGAGCATACAGCAGCTGATAAGTACTGGAAGAATAAACATTTTTAAATAGAAGTAATTTACAAATCTGTATAACTTTCTGGCACCAGTTGATTAAAAAAAATAATAATAAAAAATCCACCAGAGTACCCCTTTAAGTGATTGCTTTTTCTAACATTGTACTATCCCTTTATACGATGGGAAAGTTACTTTAAGAAAACTATTCCTCTGTGACTGCCTAATGAATCTGAAACCACCTTGTGGCTTCACAGCTTCTGTGTCAGATACGAAAACTTGTCAGTTCACATAACATCAGTGTCAAAACGCTATCCCCCCTACCTTAAAAAGTGCACACCTATGATGCTGCTCCGCACACAATACCTTCTACCACATAACTCACACACTTCCTATGTCTTGCATGTACCTATCCTTGAATTCATTCTTATACAATGTAGTCACTAATAGGCAATGTTTGTCCATTAAAGGAGTATTCCAGTGAAAAACTATTTTTTTTCATATCAACTGGCTCCAGAAAGTTAAACAGATTTGTAAATTATTTCCTGTCTGTCTCAGGAACTGTCCAGAGTAGGTGCAAATACCCATAGCAAACCGAGGTGTCAGCAGAGAGCACTGTTGTCAGACAGAAAAATAACAACTCAACTTCAGCAGCTCATAAGTACTGGAAGGATTAAGATTTTTTTAATAGAAGTAATTTACAAATCTGTTTAACTTTCTGGAGCCAGTTGATATGAAAAAAATAAACAGATTTGTAAATTATTTCTATTAAAAAATCTTAATCCTACCAGTACTTATCAGCTGCTGAAGTTGAATTGTTCATTTCCGTCTGTCCACAGTGCTCTCTGCTGACACATCTGTCTGTCTCAGGAACTGTCCAGAGTAGGAGCAAATACCCATAGCAAACCGAGGTGTCAGCAGAGAGCTCTGTTGTCAGACAGAAAAAGAACAACTCAACTTCAGCAGCTGATACATACTGGAAGGATTAAGATTTTTCAATAGAAGTAATTTACAAATCTGTTTAACTTTCTGGAGCCAGTTGATATGAAAAAAAAATGTTGTTCACCGGAGTACCCCTTTAAAGACAATAAGCTAACCACGGGTTCACAGAAATATGTGGTGGGCTACCTTTCTGGAATCTTGACTTATTTTGGGGCACAGTGTATTACATATGGCATCATACCCCAAAAATGTGATGAATGAATTGTGGCCTTAGATCCAAGAGTGACAGCATACTTTTATTATTTACTAGGTAAAAAAAACTGACTTTTTGCCTTAGTTCTCCTATGAGCAAAGGCGTAACTTGCGGCTTCGGGGCCCCAATGCAAAATCTGCAACAGGGCCCCATTTGCCAATTATAATACTGGTGTCTTATAGGGCAGATGTGTTTTGGGGTCCCCTTAGACACCAGGGCCCTGGTGCCACTGCTACCTCTGCACCCCATTTAGCTACACCCCTGCCTAAATTTTTTTAACTTGTTGACAAAACTTTTCAAAAAGCGTGTCTCCGGCTGTTGAAAAACTACGACTCCCAGCATGCCCGGACAGCCAAAGGCTGTCTGGGCATGCTGGGATTCGTAGTTTTGCAACAGCTGGAGACACACCATTTGGAAAACATTGCGTTACATACTTACTATGATAAGCCCTGCTGTCCTTTTGTTTCTTTCTCAGATTGTCCAGCTGAAGTTTCCACTTACGGTAAGAAAAAGCAGCTACTAGTGCAAGGAGGGATCACAACCGTCCCGTGTGCAAGAAAATGAAAAAGATCACCATTGTGCACCATAACAAGTACATGACAGTACCATCTAGCATATTTTCCCCGAAATTTTCAATTGACCATTTGTATTGTTAAAGGGATCTTGTGGGAATGTGTTATATACAGTATAGTAAAAATGTTCTTACTTACCATCCCCGGGAAACATTTCTGGTAAGGATATATAGTTGAAAGGTGTCCCCGACTGACTTTGTAAGTAGCCCCCTGGGAGCTATACTCACCTAGTCCCAGTGTAATCACGCCCCCCCCCCCCCCTAGTGTGATTGACAGCCCTCGTCATCACTCTACTTCATAAGCTGAACAGTGCAGAGCGATGACATGAGCTGTGCTCGAGCTTCAATCATGCTGAGGGGGGGGGGGGGCGTGATTTCAGCGGGACTAGGTCCCCGTCCAGGGAACTACTTATGGGCTGGCGGAGGCCACTTATAAACTATATATCCTCACCATCCTTGCTGGTAGATACCTCTCCTGGGGATGGTGAGGAAGAAGATTTTACCATACATATTGGCCCTGATTTACTATTGTAAATCCGACATGTTTCGTCAGGTTGTGGGCCAGATTCTGGCCAGAATTTTCATCAAAATTGGAAAGAAACCTGACCAACTCTCCATTAGACTGAGAAAACCCAAAAAGGGGGAGCGGCCATTGGAAATGTGGGTGTGGCCACCAAAAGGGGGCGTGTCCCTGACATTTTCACAAAAATCCAACATATTTACTAAGGTTTCCACAGAAAATGTGGTGTATTTGAGCTGAGGAAAACCCGACAGATCAGAGCATGTGTAAAAAAAGCAAAATGTAGGGAAAAGTGCAAAATGTAGGGAAACCTTAGTAAATACCGTGGAAAAAAAATTGTAGGGAATTAGAACCCACAAAGATACCTACACAACACTCTTAGTAAATCAGGGATTATGGGTTGTCATGCGTTATATCTGGTAAAATTTCCCTTTAAGTTTTGCACAATGAAGGGCGCGGTTCTTATTGATCAGCACCCGTTTACAAAGACTTGATGACTGTAAAAGCATGGCTACATGAACGATCACAGGATCATTTGCGCAGCCCTTTCGTTTCATCATTGTCGACTGCACAAACCCCGCATACAAAGGGTAATAAAGATGATTTAGCCGCACAAAACATCTGATCAGTCAACAAAACAAGCATTTTTACTTGTTCGTCAGCTGATCCCTGGCACTTAAACAGGGACGGTTATTGTGAATATTGTGAATAAGTGTTCCTACCTATTCATTCGTCCAAAATTTGACCCATGTCAAAGGGCCATCACTTTCCAATTCTAATTATAATCTGTGTCCCATTGTGTAAACTTAATTTTTTACAGTGTGAAAATACTGATATTACATTTTGCTTTTGGTTTATAGAACTTAAAGGGGTATTCCAGCCATGGATAAGATGTCTGATGGTGGGGGCCTGCCGCTGGGACCACCCGCGATCTCCGTGCAGCACCCGGCATTCTCTGTCTGGCTGCTGCTCCAGTCTCGGATACGCCTGTGTTTCTGGGACTGATAGACATTCTATGTCATTCTATGCCTCCCATGTCTATGGGAGGGGGCGTGGCGAGAATAGACATGAATGGAGGAGGTGTGGTGTGATGTCACGAGGAGATGTGGTGTGATGTCACGAGGAGGTGTGGCGTGACATCACGTCTCCCGTCCCGGAAACACAGAGGTTTCCGAGACTGGAGCAGCAGCCCAAGAGAGAATGCTGGGTGCTGCATGGAGATCGTCGGGGGCCCGCCTCTGGGATAAAATGTCTATGGCCAGAATACCACTTTAAGTTTCTTTTTTTTCCTCTTTTTTCTTTTTTTTTAACTGGGTACCTTAAAAGTTTAATATTTTGCATACTCACCTGCCCAATTTCTCAACGCTACTTTTTTGACAATACAGTGGGCAGGAAATGCCTGATCAGCCAGTCACTGTCTGCAGCAGTGACTTACCTTCGCCAGTGATTGGCTGAGTTGGAACTTCCTGCATGTAGGCACGTCACCAAGAAGAAGTGAGCATTGGGGCTTGGGCATCACAAAATTAGTATAAAAGTGAAATGAACATTATTGAGGACAACACTGAACAACACAGTCTTAATACAATGTTCAAGAGCCCTTATTGCTTTGAAGCTTTTACCCTAGACCTTATGGCATCTAAATGCATTGGGATGTCTACTGCCAACTGGAGACATTTGTTGAAGCTTCACCATACTCCTGTTATTCCAAAGCATTATGGGAGTGTAACAAGCCTGAGCAGCTCTCACACCTTCATAATATTTGGTTGTGCTCCTCCCTGTTTTTTCTTGGCATAGTAAAGGAAATGTGCATTAATTTCTGCTCTTTGAGTCTTGGATGGATAAAACCTCTGGATATAATCCATCCTCGTGTAGAGGGTACTATACACAGTAATATAGCTTGTGGCAGAGCAGTTAATGGACAATTTGCATTCGTCTGTAATAGACAAGCAGACTGTAGTCCAATGTCACCCAAGGCTATACAGAAAATGAAGGCACTTTTTCCAACATGATGGTCTTGGCCTGTGGATTTGGTATCCATAAGTCCTCCTCTTCATTTTTCTTCTTTTTCTTCTTGCTTGGTGCAGGTTTCAGCGTGTTACTTTTTCTGGTCCGGCAACAGCAGAAGTGACAACAAATAATGCTGGTAATGAGTAAAACAAGAAACGGAAGGGCGAGCAGTATCCCCAGACAGATGGAATTGTAGATCCCCTGTTCGTGTTTATATTTTATCATCTCATAGATCCTTTGGAAGAAAACATTGACTGGCTCCATTGTAAGAGTTAATGTTTCTGGAACCCCAATTCCTGAGAGTCTCTAAACTGCCTAAGAAGTCAGTAGGCAGGCAAGGCAAGCAACGGCAGGCATGTGGTCATTTCTAAGGGGTAGTCCAGGTATTGGGCCACACGGTTGACTTCACCCTAAGTAATAAAAAGGAGAAATGTATTCATTTTAAGTGAAAATGAACAACTGGTATTCGAAGAGGTTGAGACTGTGCATGTACTGGATATTGATGTATAGTAAAGGTCCAAAATACAACAATATTATTACACATCTATATTTCTCTAGGTCTGTTTTTCAAAACCCATTCTACACAGAAAAAACATAATAACATTCACAAAAACTTTAAGTTTTAGATCACACACACAGGAGAGGTCCCATACAGGAGATTGCGGGTGGTTCCAGCTGTCGGACCCCCTGTGATCTAAAAGGGATCCCCTATGCTGCAGATAGGTGATACGTTTTTATGATACTTCTCCTTTAAGTTTGCCGGCATTTAAATTAATTCTATAATTCAGTTAGAGGGCAGTTCCTAGGAGGGTAAAAAGGTTCTCAGCCCCTAGACATCTTATCCCCTATAAAAAGGATAGGGGATAAGATGTCTGATTGCTGGGGGTCAGGTCACTGGGACCCACGGTGATTTCCAGGCCTGCACCCCAGCATTCTGAACATTTTTGTTCTTCAGACTTCCGTGTTTGTAACGTCATGCCACTCCACCTCCATTCATGTCTATCGGAGGGGGTGTGACAGCTATGTACAGCCATCAAGCCCCCTCCCATAAACATAACTGGAGGAGTCTGGGGGCAGAGTACCCCTTTAAATAGGATTCTACTGCAATGGAGTTTCTGAGCAGAATCTGACGGAAAAATTCCACTCGGAAATTATGTTGCAGCAGAGTACCATTATTTTTAATGGGATTCTGCAGCACCGTGCACATGGTGAAATTTCTCTGTGTGAATAAGGCCTCAATGTCTTTTTACACAAAAAGCCATTGAGGCATTTTGCTAACAGGAATATCACATTAAATAGCATGCAGAAAAATCTGTTTTGTTGTATTGCCTATTAAAACAAACTACATTACAGTGTCAATGGTAACGCTGGGTGGGTTTCGTCATCAGAAACCCCCCTTAACATTCTGTAATTATATTATAAAAAGATAACTAAATACACTATTGTAATCGCAGCCGGGACCTTCTAGTAGGTACTTGTGAAGTTCCCCAGTGATAGCGGGCACTCACTCTGTGTAATGTGCAGCGCACTTCCTGTTTATAAGTGTTCACCATTTGTAGTGCAGCGCACTTCCTGTTTATAAGTGTTCACCATTTGTAGTGCAGCGCACTTCCTGTTTATAAGTGTTCACCACTTGTACTAAGGTCTCGGAGCATTACACATCCTGTTTGTGTTAGGCCTGGCAGAGATCCAGGCAGAGATCCAGGCAGAGATCCAGGCAGAGATCCAGGCAGAGATCCAGGGTTCTCATGTTTACTCCTAGGGAGAAACGCACCAGCTGGAATCTGTCTATAAAGAAAAAAAAATACATCAAGTGCATGTGTGGTAGAGGGTGTGATGAGGGCAGATGTTGTTACCCTAGGGGCACATGGCATTAACCCCTTGTATTCGTGACGCCAGGGCATGGTTTAGCCTAAAACCACTCGAAGTTATACCACTGCATCCTGGGCTAGGCACTGGGGCAATATGGACTCCAATGCCAAGTTACGGACAATGGTAGCTTTACTGAGGGTAGACAGTTGGTAAAGTCTATACAGTGTAGCCAGGGCCCAAGGAGGTGACCAGTGACCAGAGACCTTAAGGCGTACCCGTCAGATCCAACAAAAAAAACATTTTTTTTTATATATCACTCAGTACCTAATCCTGACCATGTACATCTAATTTTTATGTGTCTAGCGTCTTTATTTTTTTTTTTATTACACTTTTAATTTAGCTCATTAGTCTGAATTCCTCTCAAAGGGAGGGGGCGTGGCCTCACTGTGCAGGTCTCCGCCCCCTCCCTCAGTATGCTGTCTGCTCACATCTCCCCTAGCATTAGCAAAATTACAACTCCCAGCTTGTCCTCACTGACAGTAGCAGGACACAAGATGACAGTGGGAGGATTTTTCCTCCAGCTGTGAAGCCTGAGCTCACAGCTGTCAATCAAGGAAGTGTGTCCATGACATAGGTGATAATGCAGGGACACAGCAGGACTAGTATGTGTTCCAAGCAGGGGGGGGGGGCAGTTGTTTGACTGGCTTTTTCAGTATGAAATACTGAAAATTTTCTACTGAAAGCAATTGCAAAACCTATTGGTTATACATGCATTGTAACATATCAAAAGTTTTTGTATCTGACAGTGCCCATTTAAGGGTTTGCTGGGACTTGTGGTAGGATTGAACAATTGAATGCAGACCACGCTGACAGATGACAGGGACTGACTTGACTTGACTCATAAAGCTGTGACTTTAGCTTACTTGACTTGATGGTGGCTGCAGGACTGGACCTCCAACACTCTGGACACACACACTAGGCGACTGCACTGGACCTCAGCAACAAGCAAGAGAGAGAAGCTCCACCCAGGGCTTATATGGGGGAGACTAGAAGGGAACCCATAGGTAACTCTTGGGATCACCTGGTCACTGATACCTCCTGGGTAACAATCACATGACATAACTCTTAAAGATACAACACATTTTATAATACAATGCACTGCAGAACATCTGTACAGGGGAAAACAGGTGCAAGGGGCCCTGGGGACACTGAAGGAGGCTGCCTGACAGGACAACAAGGGCACAGGGCAACATCTCCCATACTGGATCACCACACATGCATTCCTAGAGAATAAAAAGTGATAAGGTGAAAATGCCTGAGATTAGCATTAGTTTTATAGCAGGCGTGTATGAATACTAGCATTTTTGTACAATTTGTTCATTATTTTTGCAGATTTTTTTTGCTTTTACTATCTTGGTGTACAGAAAAAAATGTTGACATGTAGTTGTGGGTGTGATATAAGTTCATGGTTAAAAATTTACGGCTTTTGGGTCTTAGGGCTGAATATCTTTCTTTTATATTTCCTTTAAAAAAGCTGTATAATGGCTTGTTTTTTTAGTTATTTTATTTATTTATTCATTTTTTGGGACATGTTTAAATTTTTTATTGGACCATTTTAGTGACATATAACTTACTGGTTAACAATTATACATTTTATGGGAGATACTTGAAAAATAATTTCTTTATCTAATACAATATAATAATTTCATATGATATTTACACTGTATCATAATATAATGTGATATGTTTTGCCCTAAGTTGTTACAATCCTGGCAGCATCATATATGTCACGATGCCGGCTGGCAGGAGGTGGATCCTCTGTGCCAGAGAGGGATTGGCGTGGACCGTGCTAGTGGACCGGTTCTAAGTCACTACTGGTTTTCACCAGAGCCCGCCGCAAAGCGGGATGGTCTTGCTGCGGCGGTAGTGACCAGGTCGTATCCACTAGCAACGGCTCAACCTCTCTGACTGCTGAAGATAGGCGCGGTACAAGGGAGTAGACAGAAGCAAGGTCGGACGTAGCAGAAGGTCGGGGCAGGCAGCAAGGATCGTAGTCAGGGGCAACGGCAGGAGGTCTGGAACACAGGCTAGGAACACACAAGGAACGCTTTCACTGGCACAATGGCAACAAGATCCGGCGAGGGAGTGCAGGGGAAGTGAGGTATACATAGGGAGTGCACAGGTGAACACACTGATTAGAACCACTTGCGCCAATCAGCGGCGCAGTGGCCCTTTAAATCGCAGAGACCCGGCGTGCGCGCGCCCTAGGGAGCGGGGCCGCGCGCGCCGGGACAGGACCGACGGAGAGCGAGTCAGGTACGGGAGCCGGGGTGCGCATCGCGAGCGGGCGCCACCCGCATCGCGAATCGCATCCCGGCTGGAGGCGGTATCGCAGCGCACCCGGTCAGTGGATCTGACCGGGGTGCTGCGGGAGCGAGAGTGTAGCGAGCGCTCCGGGGAGGAGCGGGAACCCGGAGCGCTCGGCGTAACAGTACCCCCCCCTTGGGTCTCCCCCTCTTCTTGGAGCCTGAGAACCTGAGGACCAGATTTTTATCTAGGATATTGTCCTCAGGTTCCCAGGATCTCTCTTCAGGACCACAGCCCTCCCAGTCAACCAAAAAGAAGGTTTTTCCTCTGACCTTTTTGGAGGCCAGTATCTCCTTTAAGGGAAAGATGTCAGAAGAACCGGAGACAGGAGTGGGAGAGATAAGTTTAGGAGAGAAACGGTTGATGATGAGTGCTTTAAGAAGAGAAACGTGAAAGGCATTAGGAATACGAAGAGAAGGAGGGAGAAGAAGTTTATAAGAGACAGGATTAATCTGGCACAAAATTTTGAAAGGACCAAGATAGCGTGGTCCCAATTTGTAGCTGGGAACACGGAAGCGGACATATTTAGCGGAGAGCCATACCTTGTCTCCGGGAGAAAAAATGGGGGGAGCTCTTCTTTTCTTATCAGCAAACTTCTTCATGCGTGATGAAGCCTGTAAGAGAGAATTTTGGGTCTCTTTCCATATGGTGGAAAGATCACGAGATATTTCATCCACAGCGGGTACACCAGAGGGCAAGGGAGTAGGGAGGGGGGGAAGAGGGTGACGGCCGTACACCACGAAAAATGGGGATTTGGAAGAAGATTCAGAAACTCTGAAGTTATACGAGAATTCGGCCCATGGTAGAAGATCTGCCCAGTCATCCTGGCGGGAGGAAACAAAATGCCGTAAATAATCACCCAGGACCTGGTTAATTCTTTCTACTTGCCCATTGGATTGAGGATGATAAGCAGAAGAAAAGTTTAATTTAATCTTGAGTTGTTTACAGAGAGCCCTCCAGAATTTAGACACGAATTGGACGCCTCTATCCGAGACGATCTGCGTGGGCAACCCGTGAAGACGAAAAATGTGTACAAAAAATTGTTTTGCCAACTGAGGCGCAGAAGGAAGACCAGGAAGAGGGATGAAATGTGCCATCTTGGAGAATCGATCAACGACCACCCAAACAACAGTGTTGCCACGGGATGAGGGTAAGTCTGTAATAAAGTCCATACCAATCAGAGACCAAGGCTGTTCGGGAACAGGCAGAGGATGAAGAAGACCAGCGGGCTTCTGGCGAGGAGTCTTATCCCGGGCACAGACAGTGCAGGCTCGCACAAAATCCACAACATCCGTCTCCAGAGTCGGCCACCAATAGAAACGAGAGATGAGTTGCACGGATTTCTTGATGCCCGCATGACCTGCGAGATGGGAGGAGTGACCCCATTTGAGGATTCCGAGGCGTTGGCGTGGGGAGACGAAGGTCTTCCCTGGAGGAGTTTGCCTGATGGAGGCTGGAGAAGTGGAGATCAGGCAGTCAGGAGGAATGATGTGTTGCGGAGAGAGCTCTACTTCCGAGGCATCCGAGGAACGAGAGAGAGCATCGGCCCTAATGTTCTTATCGGCAGGCCGAAAGTGAATTTCAAAATTAAATCGGGCAAAGAACAGAGACCACCTGGCCTGGCGAGGATTCAGCCGTTGGGCAGACTGGAGATAGGAGAGGTTCTTGTGATCGGTGTAAATAATAACGGGAAATCTTGATCCCTCCAGCAGATGCCTCCATTCCTCAAGTGCTAATTTAATGGCTAGTAGCTCTCGATCCCCGATGGAGTAGTTCCTCTCCGCCGGAGAGAAGGTCTTAGAAAAAAAACCACAAGTAACAGCATGCCCGGAAGAATTTTTTTGTAGAAGGACCGCTCCAGCTCCTACTGAGGAGGCATCAACCTCCAATAGGAAGGGTTTAGATGGGTCAGGTCTGGAGAGCACGGGAGCTGAAGAAAAGGCAGACTTGAGCTGTTTAAAGGCGTCTTCCGCTTGAGGAGGCCATGACTTAGGATTGGCATTTTTTTTGGTTAAAGCCACGATAGGAGCCACAATGGTGGAAAAATGTGGAATAAATTGTCTGTAATAATTGGCGAACCCCAAAAAACGTTGGATAGCACGGAGTCCGGAGGGGCGTGGCCAATCTAAGACGGCAGAGAGTTTGTCTGGATCCATTTGTAGTCCCTGGCCAGAGACCAAGTATCCTAGGAAAGGAAGAGATTGACATTCAAACAGACATTTCTCCATTTTGGCATAAAGTTGATTGTCACGAAGTCTCTGAAGAACCATGCGGACATGCTGGCGGTGTTCTTCTAGGTTGGCAGAAAAAATCAGGATATCGTCCAGATACACAACAACACAGGAATATAAGAGATCACGAAAAATTTCATTAACAAAGTCTTGGAAGACGGCAGGGGCGTTGCACAGGCCAAAGGGCATGACCAGATACTCAAAGTGTCCATCTCTAGTGTTAAATGCCGTTTTCCATTCATCCCCCTCTCTGATGCGGATGAGATTATAAGCACCTCTTAAGTCCAGTTTGGTAAAGATGTGGGCACCTTGGAGGCGATCAAAGAGTTCAGAGATGAGAGGTAGAGGGTAGCGGTTCTTTACCGTGATTTTATTAAGACCGCGGTAGTCAATGCAAGGACGTAGGGAGCCATCTTTTTTGGACACAAAGAAAAATCCGGCTACGGCAGGAGAGGAGGATTTGCGGATAAAGCCCTTTTTTAAATTTTCCTGGATGTACTCAGACATAGCAAGAGTCTCTGGGGCAGAGAGAGGATAAATTCTGCCCCGGGGTGGAGTAGTGCCCGGGAGGAGGTCAATAGGACAGTCATAAGGCCTGTGAGGAGGTAGAGTCTCAGCTTGTTTTTTGCAAAAAACATCCGCAAAGTCCATATAGGCCTTAGGGAGACCGGTTACAGGGGGAACCACAGGGTCACGGCAAGGAGTACTGGTAACCGGTTTAAGGCAGTCCTTGAAACAAGAGGGACCCCAACTCTTGATCTCCCCTGTGGACCAATCCAGGGTTGGGGAATGGTGTTGAAGCCAGGGTAGTCCAAGGAGAATTTCGGAAGTGCAATTGGAGAGGACCAAAAACTCAATTTTTTCGTGGTGAGGTCCGATGCACATTAGGAGGGGTTCCATGCGGTAACGCACGGCACAGTCCAATCTTTCATTGTTAACGCAATTGATGTAGAGAGGTCTGGCGAGACTGGTCACTGGGATGTTGAACCTGTTGATGAGAGAGGCCAAAATAAAGTTTCCTGCAGATCCGGAGTCCAAGAAGGCCTTAGTGGAGAAGGAGAAGGTAGAGGCAGATATCCGCACAGGCACAGTAAGACGTGGAGAAGCAGAGTTGACATCAAGGACTGTTTCACCTTTGTGCGGAGTCAGCGTACGTCTTTCCAGGCGGGGAGGACGGGTAGGACAATCCTTCAGGAAGTGTTCGGTACCGGCACAGTACAGGCAGAGATTCTCCATGCGGCGTCGTGTCCTCTCTTGAGGTGTCAGGCGAGACCGGTCAACTTGCATAGCCTCCACGGCGGAAGGCACAGGAACGGATTGCAGAGGACCAGAGGAGAGAGGAGCCGGGGAGAAAAAACGCCTCGTGCGAACAAAGTCCATATCCTGGCGGAGCTCCTGACGCCTTTCGGAAAAACGCATGTCAATGCGAGTGGCTAGATGAATGAGTTCATGTAGGTTAGCAGGAATTTCTCGTGCGGCCAGAACATCTTTAATGTTGCTGGATAGGCCTTTTTTAAAGGTCGCGCAGAGGGCCTCATTATTCCAGGAAAGTTCTGAAGCAAGAGTACGGAATTGCACGGCGTACTCGCCAACGGAAGAATTACCCTGGACCAGGTTCAGCAGGGCAGTCTCAGCAGAAGAGGCTCGGGCAGGTTCCTCAAAGACACTTCGAATTTCCGAGAAGAAGGAGTGTACAGAGGCAGTGACGGGGTCATTGCGGTCCCAGAGCGGTGTGGCCCATGACAGAGCTTTTCCAGACAGAAGGCTGACTACGAAAGCCACCTTAGACCTTTCAGTAGGAAACTGGTCCGACATCATCTCCAAGTGCAGGGAACATTGCGAAAGAAAGCCACGGCAAAACTTAGAGTCCCCATCAAATTTATCCGGCAAGGATAGTCGTAGGCCTGAGGCGGCCACTCGCTGCGGAGGAGGTGCAGGAGCTGGCGGAGGAGATGATTGCTGAAGCTGTGGTAGTAGCTGCTGTAGCATCACGGTCAGTTGAGACAGCTGGTGGCCTTGTTGCGCTATCTGTTGTGACTGCTGGGCGACCACCGTGGTGAGGTCGGCGACAACTGGCAGAGGAACTTCAGCGGGATCCATGGCCGGATCTACTGTCACGATGCCGGCTGGCAGGAGGTGGATCCTCTGTGCCAGAGAGGGATTGGCGTGGACCGTGCTAGTGGACCGGTTCTAAGTCACTACTGGTATTGTCACGATGCCGGCTGGCAGGTAGTGGATCCTCTGTGCCAGAGAGGGATTGGCGTGGACCGTGCTAGTGGATCGGTTCTAAGTCACTACTGGTTTTCACCAGAGCCCGCCGCAAAGCGGGATGGTCTTGCTGCGGCGGTAGTGACCAGGTCGTATCCACTAGCAACGGCTCAACCTCTCTGACTGCTGAAGATAGGCGCGGTACAAGGGAGTAGACAGAAGCAAGGTCGGACGTAGCAGAAGGTCGGGGCAGGCAGCAAGGATCGTAGTCAGGGGCAACGGCAGGAGGTCTGGAACACAGGCTAGGAACACACAAGGAAACGCTTTCACTGGCACAATGGCAACAAGATCCGGCGAGGGAGTGAAGGGGAAGTGAGGTATAAATAGGGAGTGCACAGGTGAACACACTAATTGGAACCACTGCGCCAATCAGCGGCGCAGTGGCCCTTTAAATCGCAGAGACCTGGCGCGCGCGCGCCCTAGGGAGCGGGGCCGCGCGCGCCGGGACAGGACAGACGGAGAGCGAGTCAGGTACGGGAGCCGGGATGCGCATCGCGAGCGGGCGCTACCCGCATCGCGAATCGCATCCCGGCTGGAGACGGTATCGCAGCGCACCGGGTCAGTGGAGCTGCCCGGAGCGCTGCGGTAGCGAGAGAGAAGCGAGCGCTCCGGGGAGGAGCAGGGACCCGGAGCGCTCGGCGTAACAGTACCCCCCCCCTTGGGTCTCCCCCTCTTCTTAGAGCCTGAGAACCTGAGGAGCAGACTTTTGTCTAGGATGTTGTCCTCAGGTTCCCAGGATCTCTCTTCAGGTCCACAGCCCTCCCAATCCACTAAAAAGAACCTTTTTCCTCTGACCGTCTTGGAGGCCAGTATCTCTTTCACTGAGAAGACGTCAGAAGAACCGGAGACAGGAGTGGGAGAAACTAACTTGGGAGAGAAACGGTTGATGATGAGTGGTTTAAGAAGAGAGACATGAAAGGCATTAGGAATACGGAGAGAAGGAGGAAGAAGAAGTTTGTAAGAGACAGGATTAATTTGGCACAAGACTTTGAAAGGACCAAGATAGCGTGGACCCAGTTTGTAACTGGGGACACGAAAGCGGACATATTTAGCGGAGAGCCATACCTTGTCTCCGGGAGCAAAAATGGGGGGAGCTCTTCTTTTCTTATCGGCAAACTTTTTCATGCGAGATGAAGCCTGTAAAAGAGAATCTTGGGTCTCTTTCCATATGGTGGAAAGATCACGAGTCACTTCATCTACAGCGGGCAAACCAGAGGGCAAGGGAGTAGGGAGGGGGGGAAGAGGGTGACGGCCGTACACCACGAAAAATGGGGATTTGGAGGAGGATTCAGAGACTCTAAAGTTATACGAGAATTCGGCCCATGGTAGAAGATCTGCCCAATCATCCTGGCGGGAGGAAACAAAATGTCGTAAATAATCACCCAAGACCTGGTTAATTCTTTCTACTTGTCCATTGGATTGAGGATGATATGCAGAAGAAAAGTTTAATTTAATCTTGAGTTGTTTACAGAGAGCCCTCCAGAATTTTGACACGAATTGGACGCCTCTATCCGAGACTATCTGTGTGGGCAACCCGTGAAGACGAAAAATGTGTACAAAAAATTGTTTAGCCAACTGAGGCGCTGAAGGAAGACCAGGAAGAGGGATGAAATGTGCCATCTTGGAGAATCGATCGACGACCACCCAAACAACAGTGTTGCCACGGGATGGGGGTAGGTCTGTAATAAAATCCATACCAATCAGAGACCAAGGCTGTTCGGGGACAGGCAGAGGATGAAGAAAACCAGCGGGCTTCTGGCGAGGAGTCTTATCCCGGGCACAGACAGTGCAGGCTCGCACAAAGTCCACGACATCCGTCTCCAGAGTCGGCCACCAATAGAAGCGAGAGATGAGTTGCACAGATTTCTTGATGCCCGCATGGCCTGCGAGATGGGAGGAGTGACCCCATTTGAGGATTCCGAGGCGTTGGCGTGGAGTGACGAAGGTCTTCCCTGGAGGAGTTTGCCTGATGGAGGCTGGAGAAGTGGAAATCAGGCAGTCAGGAGGAATGATGTGTTGCGGAGAGAGTTCAACTTCCGAGGCATCCGAGGAACGAGAGAGAGCATCGGCCCTAATGTTCTTATCGGCAGGCCGAAAGTGAATTTCAAAATTAAATCGGGCAAAGAACAGAGACCACCTGGCCTGGCGAGGATTCAGCCGTTGGGCAGACTGGAGATAGGAGAGGTTCTTGTGATCGGTGTAAATAATAACTGGAAATCTTGATCCCTCCAGCAGATGCCTCCATTCCTCAAGTGCTAATTTAATGGCTAGAAGCTCTCGATCCCCGATGGAGTAGTTCCTCTCCGCCGGAGAGAAGGTCCTAGAAAAAAAACCACAAGTAACAGCATGCCCGGAAGAATTTTTTTGTAGAAGGACCGCTCCAGCTCCTACAGAGGAGGCATCAACCTCCAATAGGAAGGGTTTAGATGGGTCAGGTCTGGAGAGCACAGGAGCCGAAGAAAAGGCAGACTTGAGCCGTTTAAAGGCGTCTTCCGCTTGAGGAGGCCAAGACTTGGGATTGGCATTTTTTTTGGTTAAAGCCACGATAGGGGCCACAACGGTAGAAAAATGTGGAATAAATTGCCTGTAATAATTGGCGAACCCCAAAAAACGTTGGATAGCACGGAGTCCGGAGGGGCGTGGCCAATCTAAGACGGCAGAGAGTTTGTCTGGATCCATTTGTAGTCCTTGGCCAGAGACCAAGTATCCTAGGAAAGGAAGAGATTGGCATTCAAACAGACATTTCTCTATCTTGGCATAAAGTTGATTGTCACGAAGTCTCTGAAGAACCATACGGACATGCTGGCGGTGTTCTTCTAGATTGGCAGAAAAAATCAGGATATCGTCCAGATATACAACAACACAGGAGTATAAGAGATCACGAAAAATTTCATTAACAAAGTCTTGGAAGACGGCAGGGGCGTTGCACAGGCCAAAGGGCATGACCAGATACTCAAAGTGTCCATCTCTAGTGTTAAATGCCGTTTTCCATTCATCCCCCTCTCTGATGCGGATGAGATTATAAGCACCTCTTAAGTCCAGTTTGGTAAAGATGTGGGCACCTTGGAGGCGATCAAAGAGTTCAGAGATGAGGGGTAGGGGGTAGCGGTTCTTTACCGTGATTTTATTAAGACCGCGGTAGTCAATGCAAGGACGTAGAGAGCCATCTTTTTTGGACACAAAGAAAAATCCGGCTCCGGCAGGAGAGGAGGATTTACGGATAAAGCCTTTTTTTAAATTTTCCTGGATGTACTCCGACATAGCAAGAGTCTCTGGGGTGGACAGAGGATAGATTCTGCCCCGGGGTGGAGTAGTGCCCGGGAGGAGGTCAATAGGACAATCATAAGGCCTGTGAGGAGGTAGAGTCTCAGCTTGTTTTTTGCAAAAAACATCCGCAAAGTCCATATAGGCCTTAGGGAGACCGGTTACAGGGGGAACCACAGAGTCACGGCAAGGGGTACTGGGAACCGGTTTTAGGCAGTCCTTGAAACAAGAGGGCCCCCAACTCTTGATCTCCCCAGTGGACCAATCCAGGGTTGGGGAATGGAGTTGAAGCCAGGGTAGTCCAAGGAGGATTTCGGAAGTGCAATTGGGGAGGACCAAAAATTCAATCTTCTCGTGATGAGGTCCGATGCACATTAGAAGGGGCTCCGTGCGGAGACGTATGGTACAGTCCAATCTTTCATTGTTTACACAATTGATGTAGAGGGGTCTGGCGAGACTGGTCACTGGGATGTTGAACCTGTTGACGAGAGAGGCCAAAATAAAATTTCCTGCAGATCCGGAATCCAAGAAGGCCATAGTAGAGAAGGAGAAGGCAGAGGCAGATATCCGCACAGGCACAGTGAGACGTGGAGAAGCAGAGTAGACATCAAGGACTGTCTCACCCTTGTGCGGAGTCAGCGTACGTCTTTCCAGGCGGGGAGGACGGATAGGACAATCCTTCAGGAAGTGTTCGGTACTGGCACAGTACAGGCAGAGATTCTCCATGCGGCGTCGTGTCCTCTCTTGAGGTGTCAGGCGAGACCGGTCGACCTGCATAGCCTCCACGGCGGGAGGCACAGGAACGGATTGCAGGGGACCAGAGGAGAGAGGAGCCGGGGAGAAAAAACGCCTTGTGCGAACAAAGTCCATATCCTGGCGGAGCTCCTGACGCCTTTCGGAAAAACGCATGTCAATGCGAGTGGCAAGATGGATGAGTTCATGTAGGTTAGCAGGGATTTCTCGTGCGGCCAGAACATCTTTAATGTTGCTGGATAGGCCTTTTTTAAAGGTCGCGCAGAGGGCCTCGTTATTCCAGGATAATTCTGAAGCAAGAGTACGGAATTGTACGGCGTACTCGCCAACGGAAGAATTACCCTGGACCAGGTTCAACAGGGCAGTCTCAGCAGAAGAGGCTCGGGCAGGTTCCTCAAAGACACTTCGAATTTCCGAGAAGAAGGAGTGTATAGAGGCAGTGACGGGGTCATTGCGGTCCCAGAGCGGTGTGGCCCATGACAGAGCTTTTCCAGACAAAAGGCTGACTACGAAAGCCACCTTAGACCTTTCAGTAGGAAACTGGTCCGACATCATCTCCAAGTGCAGGGAACATTGGGAAAGAAAGCCACGGCAGAATTTAGAGTCCCCATCAAATTTATCCGGCAAGGATAGTCGTAGACCAGAAGCGGCCACTCGCTGCGGAGGAGGTGCAGGAGCTGGCGGAGGAGATGATTGCTGAAGCTGTGGTAGTAGCTGCTGTAGCATCACGGTCAGTTGAGACAGCTGTTGGCCTTGTTGCGCTATCTGTTGTGACTGCTGGACGACCACCGTGGTGAGGTCGGCGACAACTGGCAGAGGAACTTCAGCGGGATCCATGGCCGGATCTACTGTCACGATGCCGGCTGGCAGGTAGTGGATCCTCTGTGCCAGAGAGGGATTGGCGTGGACCGTGCTAGTGGATCGGTTCTAAGTCACTACTGGTTTTCACCAGAGCCCGCCGCAAAGCGGGATGGTCTTGCTGCGGCGGTAGTGACCAGGTCGTATCCACTAGCAACGGCTCAACCTCTCTGACTGCTGAAGATAGGCGCGGTACAAGGGAGTAGACAGAAGCAAGGTCGGACGTAGCAGAAGGTCGGGGCAGGCAGCAAGGATCGTAGTCAGGGGCAACGGCAGGAGGTCTGGAACACAGGCTAGGAACACACAAGGAAACGCTTTCACTGGCACAATGGCAACAAGATCCGGCGAGGGAGTGAAGGGGAAGTGAGGTATAAATAGGGAGTGCACAGATGAACACACTAATTGGAACCACTGCGCCAATCAGCGGCGCAGTGGCCCTTTAAATCGCAGAGACCCGGCGCGCGCGCGCCCTAGGGAGCGGGGCCGCGCGCGCCGGGACAGGACAGACGGAGAGCGAGTCAGGTACGGGAGCCGGGATGCGCATCGCGAGCGGGCGCTACCCGCATCGCGAATCGCATCCCGGCTGGAGACGGTATCGCAGCGCACCGGGTCAGTGGAGCTGCCCGGAGCGCTGCGGTAGCGAGAGAGAAGCGAGCGCTCCGGGGAGGAGCGGGGACCCGGAGCGCTCGGCGTAACAGGTATTCACCAGAGCCCGCCGCAAAGCGGGATGGTCTTGCTGCGGCGGTAGTGACCAGGTCGTATCCACTAGCAACGGCTCAACCTCTCTGACTGCTGAAGATAGGCGCGGTACAAGGGAGTAGACAGAAGCAAGGTCGGACGTAGCAGAAGGTCGGGGCAGGCAGCAAGGATCGTAGTCAGGGGCAACGGCAGGAGGTCTGGAACACAGGCTAGGAACACACAAGGGAACGCTTTCACTGGCACAATGGCAACAAGATCCGGCGAGGGAGTGCAGGGGAAGTGAGGTATACATAGGGAGTGCACAGGTGAACACACTGATTAGAACCACTGCGCCAATCAGCGGCGCAGTGGCCCTTTAAATCGCAGAGACCCGGCGCGCGCGCGCCCTAGGGAGCGGGGCCGCGCGCGCCGGGACAGGACCGACGGAGAGCGAGTCAGGTACGGGAGCCGGGGTGCGCATCGCGAGCGGGCGCCACCCGCATCGCGAATCGCATCCCGGCTGGAGGCGGTATCGCAGCGCACCCGGTCAGTGGATCTGACCTGGGCGCTGCGGGAGCGAGAGTGTAGCGAGCGCTCCGGGGAGGAGCGGGAACCCGGAGCGCTCGGCGTAACAATATATCTGTTATTTATTTTTGTATATATTCATTTATTTATGCATTTATTTATGCTAAAGTTTTATATATTTATTTTTTGGGGGGTTGGGGGGAGATGTGGGTGGGGAGTGTTCTTTTTACTTGAATTTTTTTTCCATCTTGACAAGCTAATAAGTGGGGGCCTATCCGATGGGATACCCACCGATAGCGGGATTCAAAGAAAATTGTACCCCTGAATGAGTGCTGAGTTCGGGAACCATTCAAACGCCCCATAGAGAACAAGCTGTACACTCTGATAGACTTCATTCATTCAGGGTTAAGCTAGGTTCAGACTACAGAATCTCCGGGCAGAAAATTTCTGCCCAGAGATTCCGAGTGCGGCCAGCGCTGACTGAATCAGTCGGCGCTAGGACCGCGCGGACACTGCAGTCTCCAATAGACTGCAATGTGTTCCACGCGGATTTCCGCCTGAAGAAAGAGCAACGCCTTTCTTCAGGCGGAAATTTCCAAGCGGATTTTCCGTTCACAAATTCCGCTTCACAAATTCCGAAGTGTGAATTTGTGAACGGAAAACCATTCACTACACTAGACATTTTAGCAAGCGGAATTTCCGCCTGCAATTTCAAAGCGAAATTGCAGGCGGAAATTCCGTAGTCTGAACCTAGCCTTACAATTTTTCTTTGTTCTTGTGATCAGTAGGGGTCCCAGTGGTTCCTATCCTGAGGATAGGGGATAACGTTTGCAGATGGGAATACCCATTTAACAGCAAATAATAAATAAGGATATTGTAATCTCCATCACGTGTTGCGTGGATTTCCCTATCTGGAGTTGCTGGTATAATGTGGATGTACAATAAACACGGCATAATGTTCCTTGCTATAAATTTATCTTTTTAGATGTCCATTTACAAATCAAATGTTCCCTCTTCTATGTGCAGGTGACAGTCCATTATATGGCGCTCAATTTCCCTGCAACAATGCTGCAGAAAAGAAGTTTAGTTTTGCAGAACATTAGAAAGAAAACAATAAAGATCTATGGAGCTTTGCCGTATAGTTTTCACATGTGCCGGTCCACCAACACTGTGCTGCCTTTTGATGCGTCTCGGGGGTAGTTATAAAACATTAATGTGTCTCTGTGGTTCTAAACTTGTAACAACCAATATAAATAAGATACAGGGAAGTGATTCAGCTCTTATTAAGTCAATGCTTCAATACTTACAGAGTGTAAATAACACGTTATTCAGGCACAATATAAAGAAAAATAAAATGTAAAGCACGGGGCTCCGCATTGCCGCAAATAAAAATTTATGTTGTGCTTTCCCAGCCTTGGGCATGTAAACCTGTGCTTAAATCTTGGTTTGACTGCTATGGGGCTTAGTGTCACAAAAGGGCAGAACATATGGAAATAACATTTAACTATTGGGCAACAGGGATTGGCAAATAACTAAAAAGGAAATCTCCACCTTCAGGGATATTTCAGCAAAAATGATGTGGTTTCTGCTGCATGAATGTGGACAGTGATACTGATGTGTTACGCCAAAGCCATAGTCATAGAAGGTGTTCATACTGGTTAAATGACTGCCAATAATAGGCAGAGTTCTTCTTTAAGTAACAGTCTACAGTTTAGATATCCATTAAGGGTTTCTATATCTTTATTTTCCAATTTCAAGATGGGAGTAAGAAGTTAGATGGCTTGGGTCCGGTACATGGAAGCTTGCAGCTTCCTTGTTCGTGACATCACGCCACACTCGTACATTGCCACTACGCCTCCTCAATAGAAGTGAATGGAGGGGGCGTGGCGGCTTGCATCACCAGTCATCAGGCATGGAGCGAAGTTCGCTTGGTCACCGAATGACGGGTGCCACAGCGGAGATTGCAGGGGTCCCCTGCAGCAGGACCTCCGTGATCTAACATCTTATCCCCTATCCTTTGGATAGGGTATAAGATGTTTCCAACGGTGTACCCCTTTAATGCACAAGTCTCCAACCCCGTCCTCAAGGCCCACCAACCATCCAGGATTTGATTCTATTGCAATGGAGTAACTAAACGAAACCAGAATTATGGTGGGCCTCGAGGACTGGGTTTGGATTGTATTTCAGCACCATACAACCCTTGAGTCTACAGAGCCATAACACAGCACCAATTATGTTTACATATCTTATCTATATTAATGGGATTTTAATAAATGTCTCCTGGATCATCTCATTTAAAGCCATGATGTAATGCAGTGTGCTTTATGACCAGTCAAACCATAGTAGTCACTGTTTGAAGTCACCACAAGCTTCAGAAGGATTTCAGTATAAATGTCAATCTAAATTCTAATGTTCTGACTTCACCTTCTTGTACCCTTGAATCTGCATTGCTGTTACTGACCTTGTAAGTGAAGCCATTTTGGTGCCATATAGACCCTGTTCCTGATCAGAGACCAACATTCTACTTGCTCATACCTGATAGCCAAGGTAGAATGTACCTTCTTAGTGATCCCATGAGACCCTGTCAGGACAGGGGTAAGGATGTACAGCCCTAATCTTTATCTTCACCCCTGTCCCTTCCTTCTTGGACGACCTGCCCTAGATAGTGGCTTCAACTGGGTGGAGGCCCCCTCTTCACTAAGTGCAAGGAAGAGGGAAGACAGTAAGCTCAAGGTCAGCAAAGCAGGGTCAGTGCTAGGATGCCGTAATAAGGTCAAAATCAGCACCCAGAGGGATGGTAAGAACAAGGTCCGAGGGTCAAAATCCAGTAACGTCCAAAATGAAAAGGCAGATGGGGTTATCCACGTCACAAATGAAGAGTCAGAAGCACAGCAATACAATACAATAAAAACACGAGTGTGGCTAGGAGATTTAACGCAAGGAATTTACACACATGAACACACTCTACCACTTTTTGCTTGGCTTATAGGCTGCACTAAAACTGGTCATATACAGTATTTTAGATTGTGGATAGTAAAATAAGTCTATTCAGACCATTTTCTGCTAACCATCTCCTCCTTCTTGTGACATGATTGAACATGACAGATCCTGACCAAAGACAAATATCTGTAAAAAAGTTGATCTGTTGTGTTGGATTTTTTTGGTTGTTGTCAGGTATGTAGCCCTTGAAGTCCCTAATGTATGGGCAGATTAAGGTTCTAATCACACGGCAGAATGTCCGCTTGCGAATTCTGCTTCAAATTAAAGCCCATAGACTTCTATGGGATTTCGCACTCCCATTCACACTTCTGAATTTCCGCTTGCGGAATTCCGCAAGCGGAAATTCAGAAGTTCAATGGGAGTGCGGAATCCAATAGAAGTCTATGGGCTTTATTTTGAGGCAGAATTCTGCAAGTGGAAATTCTGCCGAGTGAATAGACCCTTAGGCTAGGTTCACACTACGGAATCTCTGGGCAGAATTTCTGCCTGAGATTTAACCAGCGGCACTAAGACCGCACGGACTGTATTGCTGTCCCCATAGACAGCAATGCATTTCTGGGTGGATCTTTTCGGAGATCTGCTCAGAAATGCATTGACATCTATGGGGACGGCAATGCAGTCGGTGCGGTCTTAGCGCTGCCGGCTAAATCTCAGGCAGAAATTCTGCCCAGAAATTCTACAGTCTGAACCTAGCCTTAGACTATGTGTATTTTACTACAAGACTTTACAGAGAGCGATTCATTCTTGCCGAAGGTCACCATGTCATATGCAAAATCTTCTTGGCGCTGAGAACTGAATCCCGTTTATCCTCTACAGCAGAAAGGTTAAAACTTTTCGATGTTTTGCTTTCAGTCGTAATAAACTCAAAGTTTTGAAATGATTATGTTTGGGGAATGGTGCAATAAAAGGTCATAAATGAAACATTGTGGTATTTGATCAATTTTTCTAGAAAACCAATATAGAATGCTGGCCGGGCTGACATCAACCCTGCAAGAAATAATTGCTTTTCTGTGTATTTTAATTGCCGTTCAATAGTAACGGTCATTTTATGGTATCAATGTAAAACAAGTCAGACTAGAGGTCCCTTTATTAGAATCTACAGATCAGTAGATAAAGACAGGCTGCAATTAGAAGGAGGTAAAGTGCGTGTAACGCAACACGCATACTTGAAATGTCTTTTGTAAATTCCTTTATTATTTAAAGGAGACAAACACTAGCTTTCCTTAGAAGCTGTAAAACCTAAATGCCACCAGAAAGATCCTCCTATTAGATGTTCCAAAAGCCGTGTTGCATCTTAATCCATTACCAATCACGGACCTATATACCTTGGGCCCAATAGAGAGGAAACGGTGGTGTTAAAGGGGTTGCCATAACATGTACAGCCAATACCGAATATACGGCTTAGTGTTTGGTAAGCAAAAGTGATGAGCGGCATTGCCCATATTCAAATTCACGATATTTCGTGAATATATAGACGAATATTCTTCCTATATTCGCGAAATTTGCATATTCAAAATATTCTCGGTTATTTTTCCTTTGCGTAAATATGCATGCACGTATTCGAATGCGCGCATGCACATGCAGATAACTATGTACCTATCTATTTATATTATCTATGTTATCTATTTCATATCTATTTATCTCCTAATTCTTGGTCTATTCTTGGTCTATACAGAAGTGATAATGGGTCTATAACATTTTTCATTTTGAATATTGTCATATTCGTGAATATTGTCACTATCTATCTACCTATATAATTTTAGTGACGATATTTGCGAATATTCGCTCTCCAGTCTAATACAGTAAATAGTATAGGAGCCTTCTTTAAAACACAAGCTGGAAGCAGGGAGGGATGATCACTGTGATGTGTTCTGTGTGAAAAAAAAAATTATGAATATTCATAATTCCGAATATATGCGCTATATTCGCCATATTCGCAAATATGCAAAATTCGCGATAAATAATCGAATTGCGGATATTCGCGCTCAACACTAGATATTGCAAGAGTGCCACAGTCCTATCAGTCAGCTAATTGTGCAAGAAACCTCCTTTACCATACATAGATCATATCATGAAAGGGCTATTTCTTTCTATTCATGTAACAACCAACGAGTGTAGACCCACAGTGTCACCAAACTGATGACACTGAGAGACACTGGTGCAAAGCACCAAGGGGTCAGGCAGAAGAGAAGTCTGCATGTAGGGCAAGTTACAAAGGGCATGCGTAATTAGTGGATAGGTATGTCAGGGCAGTTACAACAGGTCCAGTGGTCATAAAGAGGTTAAAGGGGTACTCCAGTGCTTAGACATCTTATCCCCTATCCAAAGGATAGGGGATAAGATGCCTGATCGCGGGAGTCCCGCCACTGGGGACCCCCGTGATCTTGCATGTGGCACCCCGTTTGTAATCAGTCCCCGGAGCGTGTTCGCTCCGGGTCTGATTACCGGAGAGCACAGGGCCGACGGCGTGTGACGTCACGTCTCCGCCCCCGTGTGACGTCACCCTCAATGCAAGCCTATGGGAGGGGGCGTGATTGAGCGTGACATCACACGGGGGCGGAGGCGTGACGTCACACGCCGCCCACCCTGTGGTCGCCGGTGATCAGTCCCGGAGCGAACACGCTCCGGGGACTGATTACAAATGGGGTGCCGCGTGTAAGATCACGGGGGTCCCCAGTGGCGGGACTCCCGCGATCAGGCATCTTATCCCCTATCCTTTGGAAAGGGGATAACATGTCTAAGCACCGGAGAACCCCTTTAAAGAGAGACATAGGTATACAGCAGAGTACAGGGCAGCAGACATAGACAAGGTCAGTAAACAAGTCAGGGTCAAAACAGATTAACAGACAACAGAACACCTTTACAGGACACTAACCAAAAAAGGTGCAAAGTTGTTTCCTCAAGGAATAGGAACCTCAGGTAATACCTGATGTTGCAAAGTCTGCAGGCATGCATGAAAGTATTAAGGGGAAGGCCCTCCTGAACAGACATCCATGCCAGGTCTTTGTGCCTATTGGTAAACCTGCTAGAAGCCACATAGTCCCACATTGTCTTAGCTGTGGCTGCAGATTTCCTGCCACAACAAGGACACCCATTCAGTGCAATATATGAGTTTCTAATACATTGTGCAGACAGTGAAAGAAGGGAAGGCCATGTGCAAACAGAGATTATATGCAGCTATAAGTTCTTTTTTTTTTACTCAATTAGGAAAATCTGTTTATTTTTTATTAATAAATCAGTTAGACACCTGGCACTCTATCAGTTGGGTATATCCCCGTACCCACAATACACAGTGAACTGAGCTGGAAGCAGACAGCTCCATACACCGTGTAGTGGCCATGCTGGATTACTGCAGCTCAGCTCTCATTCACTTAAAGGAGATCTATAGTGCAAAATAACTTATCCGTTATAGATTGCGGGGGTCTGAGCGCTGGGGCCCCCCGCGATCTTCGGTACGGGGCCGCGGCAATATACAGGAAAGGGGGCGTTCCGTCCCTGCATGACGCGGTGGCCGACTCGCCCCCTCCATGTCTGCCGCAGCTTTCTGCTAGGGACGAAACTTAACTTCCGGCAGACTGCCGCGTCCACGTCCAGGAGATCCCGGGGGGCCCCAGCGCTCGGACCACCCGCGATCTAGAACTTATCCCCTAGCCTTTGGATAGGGGATAAGTTATTTTGCGCTGGAGTGCTCTTTTAAATAAGAAAAGGGGAAAAGTAGGAGCTGAGTTTTCTTTGCAACAGACTTCCCAACAGTGTAAGGATACCCTTCAAAACATATTTAACCTACTTTATCTAACCTCAGTAACAATGTGCACCATGTTTTCTTATCCCTTGATTATATTGTGGGAGCCAGTGTAATAGCAAATACAACCTGCCCTTGCCTTGGGTTTCGAGGCTCCTTGCTCTGGTCCTGCTTCACCTGGCTCATTCATCATAGGAAGTCAGTGGAGGAATAATTCTATTTCTTACCTTCCAGGCTGCTATTCTTTCTTCCCTCTCTACAGTTTAACCCACTCACAGCCGGACTGTCACCAAATACATGAAGGTTATTGCTCCGACTGATAAATAGCGGTCAGAGCCATTAATTGAGGATTAATATCAGAGATGGACTCTCCTGTCTATGTATTGAAAACAATAATATGACCAGGCAGAGAATTTATGAAGGAAATAAGAAAAGTTACAGATTATTATTAAAAGTTAATGATTTTAAAAAGTTGAAATGTATTTACTTTTAATAAATTCCCCCCGCTTTCTGTTGCCTCGGGCAGCATGCACCACAGGTACTGACAGTGACTGCTTTATTATTAACTAAGAAGAAGTCTTATTACTATTCTAAAATGACAAGGCAAGTATAAAGGAGTTATGTATTCTTCCACAATGCCATATTAAAGTTATGCTTAAAGGGGTTATCTACTATAATGTGATTTTATTATGTACCTGGCAGACAGTAATGGACATGCTTAGGAAGGATCTGCGCTTGTCTTGGGGCTGAATGGCTATGCTGTGAGATTACCATAATACTGTGGCTAGCTTTTTGTGAACTGGTATTTCCTTTTTGAGTTTTCTTCTTTGCCTACAAATCCCATAATTCCATTTTCCTCCCTCCCACACATCAGCCACCCCACCCATGGAAACATAAATGAGCTGCATCCATTCAAAAGACCTGTGGTTTTCAATCAGGGTGCCTTCAGCTTTTGGATTAGTTGCAGTTTGATCTCTCTCCTACCAAGCGATCGCTCCACCCATTGAAGCAGACAGGCTCCCTGTCATCAGCTGACTAGTGAGTCAGGTCTCAGCCGCATTGCAACCTGGGAAAAATCTGAGACAACAGTCATTTTGTATGCTGTTAAAAATAAATATTGGGGTCAAAATCACATAAGAATTGTGAGAAAACCGTCACACACAGGTACAGACACAATATTATGGACTACACTAACTTTACAGCCCCTGTAGCATAGTCAAATAAAACAAAAATTCCTGGAATACCCTTTTAATGTTCATACTGCAACTAATAAGGTGCACCCCAATAATGGAAGCTTTTTTTTCTTCTTCTACTAAATAGGCCTAAAGTGCTTGAAGGATCAATGTGCTACTATATCTAGGGGTCGAATCATTTTTCTGACACATAGCTCCAAATTCCCAGCTAAGGTATAGCACTAACTAATAACAGTTTGGCTGTCTGCAGCATACATTTCTTTTTATTAGATATATTTTTTAGTACTATGAATAAACAGTATATAGCAAATTCCCCCTATTGACGCCTTCAGACAGATTTTCTTTTTTATCATTTAAAGAGGCACTCCACTGGAAAACAATTTTTTAAAAGCTCAACTGGTGCCAGAAAGTTAAACCAATTTGTAAATTACTTCTGCTTAAAAATCTTAATCCTTCCAGTACTTATCAGCTGCTGTATGCTCCACAGGAAGTTGTATTTCTTTTTGGAGTTCTTTTCAGTCTGACCACAGTGCTCTCTGCTGACACCTCTGTCCATGTCAGGAACTGCACAGAGTACAAGCAAATCCCCATAGCAAATCCCTTCTGTTCTGGATAGTTCCTGATATGGACAGAGGTGTCAGCAGAGAGTACTGTGGTCAGACAGAAAAGAACTCCAGAAAGAAATACAACTTCCTGTGGAGCATAAAGCAGCTGATAAGTAATGGAAGGATTGAGATTTTTAAGTAGAAGTCATTTACAAATCTTTTTAACTTTCTGGCACCAGTTGATTTAATAAAAAATAGTTTTTCACCGGAGTACCCCTTTAATGCTGCAGTATGTTTTCTTTTTTTTTTAAATGTTTTTATTTTTCACTTTGCAGTAATGATTTTTGGTTCAGTTGAAGCTTTTTAAAATTGCAGCATGCCCTGGCTATCAATGAATATATGTATCGCTTAATAGTCAACTGGGTGTTACCAATAAAGGGGGTGTATCCCTGCACGTCTCGAAACTATCCAATCAAAGCTACTAGTGCCAGGCAGTGTAGAGACATACCCTACTGGAAACACCCATTACTCACACATACTAATATGCATTTCTAGTGTGCATAACATAGAAATGACACAACACAGAGCTAATCCAGAATTGTTATTTTATTGGGGAATACAAGTATTTACTAAAACTTACAGGTCAGGTGTGGTGACAAATCCTCTTTTAGGGTAGGGTAACGGTCACATGGCTGCAAATGAGCCAGTGAGAGTCACAAAAGCGAGCTCTCTGCTGCAGCTGGGTAGCCCTGTGTGTCCGCTTGTAGCAGCAGATTTCCCGCTGTAGACACATTGGGGGGTATTTATGAAGCACTTTACCCTTGTTTTCTGGGGTTGATTTGGTGCAAAAATTTGGCGCAGTGTGTTTTATTTGCGCCTTTTCATTTAGACACATTAATTTCCTATGCAAATTTTCTCATATGCGAATTTTTACCTATGTTAATTTTCGTATATGCGCATTTTTGTATATGCGAAAATTACAAATATGCTAATTTAGCGAATATATGACGAATATTCGTCCATATATTCGCTAAATATCGCGAATTCGAATATGGCCTATGCCGCTCAACACTATAATAGCCGCGCGCAACCCCGCTAGCGGTGATGGTAGGGATGGGAGGCATTCTTGTGACACCGCTAGTGCAGTGTTTCCCAATCAGGGTGCCTCCAGCTGTTGCGAAACTACAACTCCCAGCATGCCCGGACAGCCTTCGGCTGTCCGGGCATGCTGAGAGTTGTAGTTTCGCAACAGCTGGAGGCACCCTAATTGGGAAACACTGTGCTAGTGGGCACATGGAAGGAGGGAAGGAACTTTATTATAATTTAGTATAATTTCCTGGGGGGGGGGGAGGGAGAGGAGGGGGAGAGAGCAGCAGCTAACAGGAAGCTGGCGCAGGGAGTTATGGGAAATGTAGTCTTTATGACATGGCTGCTTACTGCTACAGGTGGCAATTAAAAGAGAATGGCTGGGCCAAATTTGACAAATGAGCTATCGTTGGAAAGGTCTTTGAAAGAGCTATCAGATGAGGTAAAAAAAATTTTAAGTACCAGTGCTCCAGAGTACTCCTTTAACTGAGACTGAGTGAAAAGGGTTAATGTAAATGGAATAAAACTTGCAGACAGTATAACAAGGATTTCCCAACTGGTGACGACAATCCTGTACTAACCAGGGGAATGAGGACAGAGGGAGAAACATGAGCAAACAAGATTAAAAAATGAAACTATGTGACAATTACCACCTCGGAAAGAACATTGTCTAAGCTGCCAGTGCAGTCAACTGGTAAATAGCAGCGGCCTGAATCACCGCCGCAGCCCTGCCCTGGAATGTGCTGTCTGCATCTGCATGTGTTACCAAGATACAAGACATCAACTAGCACAGTGTTTTCCAAACAGTGTGCCTCCAGCTGTTGCAAAACCACAATTCCTGGCATGCTCGGACAGCCTTTGGCTGTCCAGACATGCTGGCAGTTGTAGTTTTGCAACAACTGGAGGGACACTGTTTGGAAAACACTAAACTAGTAGTTTAGATGAACATATATACAGTGGGGCAAAAAAGTATTTAGTCAGCCACCGATTTAAGTTCTCTGATTTTTAAAGAATTTATTTGCAAATTATGGTTGAAAATAAGTATTTGGTCAATAACAAAAGTTTATCTCAATACTTTGTTATAAACCCTTTGTTGCC
This sequence comes from Hyla sarda, assembly GCF_029499605.1. Classification (NCBI taxonomy): domain Eukaryota; kingdom Metazoa; phylum Chordata; class Amphibia; order Anura; family Hylidae; genus Hyla; species Hyla sarda. The sequence continues at coordinate 198,392,344 of NC_079195.1, forward strand.
AATGACAGAGGTCAAATGTTTTCTGCAAGTCTTCACAAGGTTTTCAAACACTGTTGCTGGTATTTTGGCCCATTCCTCTATGCAGATCTCCTCTAGAGCAGTGATGTTTTGGGGCTGTCGCTGGGCAACACAGACTTTCAACTCCCTCCAAAGGTTTTCTATGGGGTTGAGATCTGGAGACTGGCTAGGCCACTCAAGGACCTTGAAATGCTTCTTACGAAGCCCCTCTTTCATTGCCCGGACGGTGTTTTTGGGATCATTGTCATGCTGAAAGACCCAGCCTCTTGCTGATGGAAGGAGGTTTTTACTCAAAATGTCACAATGCATGGCCCCATTCATTCTTTCCTTTACACGGATCAGTCGTCCTGGTCCCTTAGCAGAAAAACAGCCCAAAGCATGATGTTTCCACCCCCATGCTTCACAGTAGGTATGGTGTTCTTTGGATGCAATTCAGCATTGTTTCTCCTCCAAACACGACGAGTTGAGTTTTTACCAAAAAGTTCTACTTTGGTTTCATCTGACCATATGACATTCTCCCAATCCTCTTCTGGATCATCTAAATACTCTCTAGCAAACTTCCAATGGGCCTGGACATGTACTGGCTTAAGCATGTTGACACATCTGGCACTGCATGATTTGAGTCCTTGGCGGCATAGTGTGTTACTGATGGTAGCCTTTGTTACTTTGGTCCCAGCTCTCTGCAGGTCATTCCCTAGGTCCCCCTGTGTGGTTCTGGAATTTTTGCTCACCGTTCTTGTGATCATTTTGACACCACGGGGAGATCTTTCGTGGAGCCCAGATCGAGGGAGATTATCAGTGGTCTTGTATGTCTTCCATTTTCTAATAATTTCTCCCACAGTTGATTTCTTCACACCAAGCTGCTTGCCTATTGCAGATTCAGTCTCCCCAGCCTGGTGCAGGTCTACAATTTTGTTTCTGGTGTCCTTCAACAGCTCTTTGGTCTTGGCCATAGTGGAGTTTGGAGTGTGACTGTTTGAGGTTGTGGACAGGTGTCTTGTTTGTGACTGTTTGAGGTTGTGGACAGGTGACCAAATACTTATTTTCCACCATAATTTGCAAATAATTTCTTTAAAAGACAATGGCCTTTATTTACTAAGAGTGGAGTGGAGGTTTCTTTGTTGGTTTTAATTCCCTACAATTTATTTTCCATGGTTTTTACTAAGGTTTCCCTACATTTTCCACTTTACCTACACAAGCTCTGATCTGTGGGGTTTTCCTCAGCTCAAATCCACCACATTTTATGTAAAAACCTTAGTAAATATGTTGGTTTTTTTGTGAAAATGTCTAGACACGCCCCCTTTTGGAGACCACGCCCCTTTCCCCAGTGACCAAACCCCCTTTTCGGGCTTTCTTAGCTAAATGGAGAGTTAGTCGGGGTTTTTTTCAATTCTGGTGCAAATTCTGGCGCAAAACCTGGCGCATACAGAATTTCTGCCGCAATGCGACAGAATCTGGCGCACAACCCGACAACACATGTCGGGTTTGCAATAGTAAATGAGGGCCAATGTGATTTTGTGGATTTTTTTTCTCATTATATCTCTCATAGTTGAGGTATACTTATGATGAAAATTACAGGTCTCTCTCATCTTTTTAAGTGAGAGAACTTGCACAATTGGTGGCTGACTAAATACTTTTTTGCCCCACTGCATATATATATATATATATATATATATATATATATGTAGCGGGGTGTGATGAGAGCAGATGTTGTTACCATAGGGGCAGATGGCATTAACCCCTTTTATTCGTGATGCCAGGGGGCAGGGGGGCAATAAAGACTCCAACGCCAATTTACGGACAATGGTAGCTTTACTGAGGGTATGTCACGATGCCGGCTGGCAGGAGGTGGATCCTCTGTGCCAGAGAGGGATGGCGAGGACCGTGCTAGTGGACCGGTTCTAAGACACTACTGGTTTTCACCAGAGCCCGCCGCAAAGCGGGATGGTCTTGCTGCGGCGGTAGTGACCAGGTCGTATCCACTAGCAACGGCTCACCTCTCTGGCTGCTGAAGATAGGCGAGGTACAAGGGAGTAGGCAGAAGCAAAGTCGGACGTAGCAGAAGGTCGGGGGCAGGCGGCAAGGTTCGTAGTCAGGGGAGATAGCAGTAGTTCTGGTACACAGGGTATAAACACACAAAACGCTTTCACTAGGCACAAGGGCAACAAGATCCGGCAAGGAAGTGCATAGGAGGAGGTTAGATATAGTCAGGGACCAGGTGGGAGCCAATTAAGCTAATTGGGCCAGGCACCAATCATTGGTGCACTGGCCCTTTAAGTCTCAGGGAGCTGGCGCGCGCGCGCCCTAGAGAGCGGAGCCGCGCGCGCCAGCACATGACCGCAGGAGACGGGAACGGGTAAGTGACCTGGGATGCGATTCACGAGCGGGCGCGTCCCGCTGTGCGAATCGCATCCCCAACGGCCATGGCAGAGCAGCACTCCCGGTCAGCGGGACTGACCGGGAAGCTGCAGGGAGAAAGACGCCGTGAGCGCTCCGGGGAGGAGCGGGGACCCGGAGCGCTAGGCGTAACAGTACCCCCCCCCTTAGGTCTCCCCTTCTCTTTATCGGGTAACTGCCTCCCCTGGGATGAGGACACCGGGAAAGGATGGAGGGATTCCTCAACGGCAGGCAGAACCGCAGGAGTGGGAATGGGGAGAGAGGGCAGAGGGCGAGACCTGGCACGGGGCAGTGTGACACCAGGACGAGGGCCATGAGGGGACACAGAAGCTTGCCTGATGGAACTGGGAGGGGGGGAGGGGCATTTCCTGTGGCAGGCAGAGTCCTTAATGACCTTAGGGGGACCGGATACTGAGGGAACCACAGAGTCACGGCAAGGGTTACTGGGAACCGGTCTTAGACAGTCCTTGGAACAAGAGGGCCCCCAACGCTTGATCTCCCCAGTGGACCAATCCAGGGTTGGGGAATGAAGTTGAAGCCAGGGAAGTCCAAGGAGAATTTCCGAGGTGCAATTGGGGAGGACCAAAAGTTCAATCCTCTCGTGATGAGATCCGATGCTCATTAGAAGGGGCTCCGTGCGGAAGCGTATGGTACAATCCAACCTGGCTCCGTTGACCGCGGAAACGTGGAGTGGCTTGACAAGACGGGTCACCGGAATGCGGAATTTATTCACTAAGGATTCCCGAATAAAATTCCCAGAAGCTCCAGAGTCCAGGCAGGCCACGGCTGAGAGGGGAGAGCTGGCTGAAGTGGAAATCCGAACAGGTACCGTGAGACGTGGAGAAGCCGACTTGGCATCAAGAGACGCCACACCCACGAGAGCTGGGTGCGAGCGTGCGTTTCCCAGACGTGGAGGACGGATTGGGCAATCCACCAAAAAATGTTCAGTACTGGCACAGTATAGACAAAGATTCTCTTCCTTACGGCGATTCCTCTCTTCCAGGGTCAGGCGAGACCGATCCACTTGCATGGCCTCCTCGGCGGGAGGCCTAGGCGCAGATTGCAGTGGAGACTGTGGGAGAGGTGTCCAGAGATCTAAGTCTTTTTCCTGACGGAGCTCTTGATGCCTCTCAGAAAAACGCATGTCAATGCGAGTGGCTAGATGAATGAGTTCATGCAGGTTAGCAGGAGTCTCTCGTGCGGCCAGAACATCTTTAATGTTGCTGGATAGGCCTTTTTTAAAGGTCGCGCAGAGAGCCTCATTATTCCAGGATAGTTCAGAAGCAAGAGTACGGAATTGTATGGCGTACTCGCCAACGGAGGAATTACCCTGGACCAGGTTCAGCAGGGCAGTCTCAGCAGAAGAGGCTCGGGCAGGTTCCTCAAAGACGCTTCGAATTTCCGAGAAGAAGGAGTGTACAGAGGCAGTGACGGGGTCATCGCGGTCCCAGAGCGGTGTGGCCCATGACAGGGCTTTTCCAGACAGAAGGCTGACTACGAAAGCCACCTTAGACCTTTCAGTAGGAAACTGATCCGACATCATCTCCAAGTGCAAGGAACATTGCGAAAGAAAGCCACGGCAAAACTTAGAGTCCCCATTAAATTTGTCCGGCAAGGACAGGCGGAGGCTAGGAGTGGCCACTCGCTGCGGAAGGGGTGCAGGAGGTGGCGGAGGAGATGATTGCTGCTGCAGTTGCGACTGAAGTTGGTGCACAATGGTGGACATTTCCGACAGCCGGTGGGATAGATGGGCGATCTGTCGGGATTGCTGGGCGACCACCGTGGTGAGATCAGAGATGGAATGCTGGGGAACCTCAGCGGGATCCATGGCCGGATCTACTGTCACGATGCCGGCTGGCAGGAGGTGGATCCTCTGTGCCAGAGAGGGATGGCGAGGACCGTGCTAGTGGACCGGTTCTAAGACACTACTGGTTTTCACCAGAGCCCGCCGCAAAGCGGGATGGTCTTGCTGCGGCGGTAGTGACCAGGTCGTATCCACTAGCAACGGCTCACCTCTCTGGCTGCTGAAGATAGGCGAGGTACAAGGGAGTAGGCAGAAGCAAAGTCGGACGTAGCAGAAGGTCGGGGGCAGGCGGCAAGGTTCGTAGTCAGGGGAGATAGCAGTAGTTCTGGTACACAGGGTATAAACACACAAAACGCTTTCACTAGGCACAAGGGCAACAAGATCCGGCAAGGAAGTGCATAGGAGGAGGTTAGATATAGTCAGGGACCAGGTGGGAGCCAATTAAGCTAATTGGGCCAGGCACCAATCATTGGTGCACTGGCCCTTTAAGTCTCAGGGAGCTGGCGCGCGCGCGCCCTAGAGAGCGGAGCCGCGCGCGCCAGCACATGACCGCAGGAGACGGGAACGGGTAAGTGACCTGGGATGCGATTCGCGAGCGGGCGCGTCCCGCTGTGCGAATCGCATCCCCAACGGCCATGGCAGAGCAGCACTCCCGGTCAGCGGGACTGACCGGGAAGCTGCAAGGAGAAAGACGCCGTGAGCGCTCCGGGGAGGAGCGGGGACCCGGAGCGCTAGGCGTAACAGGGTAGACAGATGGTAAAGTCTATACAGTTCAGCCAGGGCCCAAGGAGGTGACCAGTGACGCAGAGACCTTAAGGGCTTGCTGGGACTTGTAGTAGGACTGGCAAATTGAGTGCAGACCACGCTGACTTGACAGATGACAGGGACTGACTTGACTTGATTCATAAAGCTGTGACTTTATCTTACTTGACTTGATGGTGGCTGCAAGACTTGACTTTGGGGCCTCAAGCACTCTGGACACAGACACTAGACAAGACTGCACTGGACCTCAGCAGGAAGAGAGAGAGAAGCTCCAAGAGAGAAAGAGGCTATCTCCACCCAGGGCTTATATGGGGGAGACTAGCAGGGAGCCCATAGGTCACTCTTGGGGTCACATGGTCACTGGTACCTCCTGGGTAACAATCACATGACATGACTCTTAAAGATACAACGCATTTTATAATACAATGCACTGCAGAACATATGTACAGGGGGAAACAGGTGCAAGGGGCCCCGGGGACCCTGAAGGAGGCTGCCTGACAGGGCAACAAGGGTAATAGGCAACATCTTCCGTACTGGTGGTGTAGGTGGATGATTTTTCTAAGCCTTTAGGGTAGGGTCACGCGTAACGGATCCGCAGTGTATTTTACGCTGCAGATCTGCCGATGACCCTATAGTGGACCTCCTATTGTGCTTGCTTTGTCTGCTTGAGGCAGTAAACCGCCGCTATGAGCAGACACACAGGGACCTGAGAGTCGCTGCGCGCAGTGTACTCACAGACAACGAGGTCGAACACCCTGCTCCCTGAGCCAGGCCGAGAGCAGCCGCAATCTCTGAGTACACAGTGTGTGCCCGCTGAAACTCGCAAGATCCTGTATGTCTGCTCGTAGAGGTGGATTGCACATTATAGGGTCAGTCATCAGTGGATCTGCTGCGTAAAATACTCTGCAGATCTGTTACGTGTGACCCTACCTTTAAGGATATGTTCACATGGCAGTATATTCCGCACGGACATTCTGTTGCTGCAGAGTCCCATTGATGTCAATAGGATTCGGCTGCACTGTGCACACGGTGGAATTTCCGCAGAAATTTGCGGAAATCCCAATTCCGGTGTCTGCAGAAGGAACAGACTTGTCTTTTCTTTCTGCGGATTCCGCTTGGAAATGAGCTGCCATCTAGGAGCAAATCCCCATAGCAAACCTCTCCTGCTCTGGACAGTTCCTGACATGGACAGAGGTGTCAACAGAGGGCACTGTGGACAGACTGGAAAGAACTACACAACTTCCCGTGGAGCATACAGCAGCTGATAAGTACTGGAAGGATTAAGATTTTTTGATAAAAGCAATTTACAAATCTGTATAACTTTCTGGCACAAGTTGATTTAATTATTTTTTCCACCAGAGTACCCCTTTAAATGCAGGTCATATAACATAGCAATAGACACTGCTATCAATACTGACTGTGTCACAAGTGCCTCCTATTGCACCCCTGACCACCCACTCCAATACATTTTTGGGTTCTGATCAGTTACAGGTATTAGCAACAATGGGCTTCTCAGGGTCTGTAGGCATTACTAGGGGAATGCAGATATGACAGTTCAGTGCAATACGTTAATATTGCAGTGTACTGTATAAGTGATCAAACTATTGCTTGTAGAAAAAGAATGTTACAAAAATCCACTCTTTTCTTTCTTTCTTCTTTTTTTTTTTTTAAAGAAGTCTAAACAAAAAGAAAGACAAAACAAACAAAAAAAATCCCAAAACATAAATGGTATCATGGCATATGGAAATGTCTGGGCACGCTGGGAGTTCTAGCAACAGCTGGAGGCACCCTGGTTGGGAAACACCAGCCTAGCCTTTCAGGATTTTATAAGGTCCTATATGTTGCAATGGGCCTTGTTGTTCACTTACCTATATCTGACAATTTCAGGATGGCATTCAGCGAGGCATAAGGGTGCTGTATCGGTGCTGTCAAATAAAAATATGAAAAATAAAGTTAGACATTGATAATTGGAAAAATTGCTATTTTTATGTATTTTTATGGGGAAGCAGAAAAACAGCTTTACAAAACACACTCCCAATTTTTTATTCCGCTGCGAACTATACAATTTTGAAAAGTGCAGAAAAAAAAGGAATAGGTAAGTGAGATTTCCATTCATTTCCATTTATTAGCACTGCACACCTGGAGATGGCACAAAAAATGGCAGAAATGTGTCCTGTGTGAATGCAGCCTAATCACAAAGCCACCTCAAACATTCGAGCAGGTGCGTCTGACATTTTTTGTTTAATTACTAAGTTAATCCGGTTCCTGAGTAGATATGCAGTGCATGTATTTGTATATACAGTTTGTGTATACCAGTGTTTCCCAACCGAGGTGCCTCCAGCTGTTACAAAACTACAACTCTCAGTCAAAGGCTGTCTGGGAATGCTGTAGTTTTGCAACAGCTGGAGGCACTCTGGTTGGGAATCACTGGTGTATGCAAGAGCAGGGGCACTATAGGGGGTGTAAGGGAGAGCCAATGTCCCTTATGTCACATTAGAAGTCATCGCTATAATAAATGGCACATAGTAGGTAAGGAGCGTGTTAGAGATTTTGCATTGGGGCCTAATAGCTTCTGCTAATGCATAAGCCTGTGTTTCCCAACCAGTGTGCCTCCAGCTGTTGCAAAACTACAACTCCCAGCATGCTCAGACAGCCTTTGGCTGTCTGAGCATACTGGGAGTTGTAGTTTTGCAACAGCTGGAGGCACACTAGTTGGGAAACACTAGCACAAGCTGAGTCAATAGTAGTTTTAGCTGAATATAAAACACAGATCTTATTTATGTCAGTCACAAATATAATAGCCCATCGGAGGAAGGAAGAGGACTAGTGGAGCAGTTGCCCATAGCAACCATTCAGATCGCTTCTTTTATTATTCACAGGCCTCTTTAAAAATGAAAGAAGCGATCTGAATGGTTGCTATGGGCAACTGCTCTACTTCAGTATTCAGTATTTCTGGGTATTTTATATTCATAAGCCTTTTATTTTTAATTTTTATTTTTTTTTAGTAATCATGTCTTAAAAAAGACCACTAGGGGTCCCCACACCACCCAGATCCTAATCCTGTACAATTTCCACTTCATCTTTGTCCGAGCTGAAGCACAGGCTGGGACAAAGTCCATGATGTGAGGGCAGGACTAGCACTCCTCTGTGCTATCTCCTGTTATGTCTATCAGAGTGCAGCATGAAAACAGAGAGGGGCGGAGTTACAGAGCAGTCTGCAGTGATTGGAGTGATTACAGTGATGAAGAGATGCAGCACAGCAGACTCAGGGAGGAAGTGAATGCATGGTGAGTGAGGGCGGGCTCAGTGCTTGCCTCAGACATGTCCCTTCCTGAGCATAGGATGTCAGAATGAGAGAGCAGCAGAACAGAGGGATGTGTGAGCCAAATACAAAAGCTAGACACATTAAAAATACATATAAAGCATCTGCATGACCTATTGAGTAACATATAGTGACATGACATCACCAGGGGGCGTTGGCTTGACGTCACGCCCACTGCCGCCTAAACCATGCGTTCATTCAGAACGCTGGGTGCTGTGCGGAGATCACTGGGACCCCCACGATTAGACATCTTATTCCCTATCCTTTGGATAGGGGATGATATGCCTAGCAGCGGAGTGCCCCTTTAAATTCCTTTCGTTCATAATTGTGGTGGGGTCAATCCATTGGGACCCCCCCTGAACTCAGGAACTGAAGTCACTAGTCTCCTGTTGCAGTGGAGTGGCTGTCATGTGAATGAGCGCAGCAGTTCCTTTCATTGTTTATGGGGGCCGCAAGAGATTGCCAAGTGCCGTACTGTGGATAGAGAAAAAAATATTCACTTTGCTATAAGGAATGCAGAAAAGTGGATGACTAGCCATCCAAAGGCCTCCAGAGGTCCTCAATACCACCCTCTACCACATAAGAAGAGACTAGTATTGTATACAGCACATGGAAGTGGGGGGCCTGTTATTGATTATGCATTATGTTACTAAAGCTAATGTCTTATAGGATCCCTGAATTTATTTAGTATTTTCAGAACAAGGGGTGAGAGATTGTCCAAAACTGAGCTTCCAACTAAAAATTATTCTCTTTTATTACACAAATCCGTTTTGTTTACCTACTTAATCCCCCAATATGACAGCATTTTGACAAGTAGATTTCAAATGTTGGCATGCAACATGGAGAAAACTTAATAAATGTCAAAACTTGCTGTAAAATTGACAAATCCTGAAAGTAAGGTGGCAGGACAGGAGACGGATGACAGTGCGTCCCTAGGTATCACATCTCGCGGACGTATAATAAACTTCGGCATACTATACATTTAGTGACATGGGAAAAAATTCTACTGTCCAATCAGATTTCTAAGGCCATGTTCACATGGCCGAAAATCTGCGAGAATGTCCGCACGGAAAACACGGACGGACATTTTGCACATTTGAATGTTACAGCGGGCACTAGGCCCGCTCAGTGACGTGCTGTCTCATAAATGGCAACGCATTTCCACATGAAATCCGCAGAAAGAATAGACACGTACACATGGACACCAGAATCTGGATTTCCGCAGCAGAGATTTTTCTGCCATGTGCACAGTGCAGCAGAATCTCATTGAAATCAACTGGACTCTGCAGCAGCAGAATTTCTGAGCGGAATATTCCAGCAGAATTCCGCATGGAAATTCTGCCATGTGAACATAGCTTAACTTACTGTCTGTAGGGGGCGATATTGTAGCTGAATCAAACTCAGGGCAATGACTGAAGACATAACAACTACTATTTGTGGTTTATGTGTTGAGTTCACAAGGGCTATACTGCATGGACACCCATATGGCCAGAGACGTAGCTTGTAGCTGCTGGGCCCCAATGCAAAATCTGCAAAAGGGCCCCATATGCCACTTCTAATACTGCTCTCTTATGGGGCAGATGTGCTTTGGGGCCTTAGACACCTGGGCCCCCGTGCGACTGCCTCTGCTACCTCTATAGCTATGCCCCTGCATATGGCAATGTATCTCCTGATCCCAGTTTACACCTTGCTATCTATCAGGGTCAGTGTAGGTTCACAGTTATAGAAGTGGAGAGGTAGTCATTACTTCTAAGCCTTAAAGGGGTACTCCGCCCCTAGACATCTTATCAGATGTCTGATCGCAGCGGTCTAGCTGCCCGGGATCCCTGTGATCTTGGCTGCGGTAGCCCAGACATCCGGTGCACGGAGCGAACTTCGCTCTGTGCCGGATGACTGTCGATGCGGGCCGCAGGCTCGTAAGGTCACTGCATGCCCCGCTCGTGACTTCACAGCCACGCCCCTCAATGCAAGTCTATGGGAGGGGGCGTGGCCGTGACATCATGAGCCTCTGGCGCTGCACCCAACGCTCTAAACAAATGCCGGGTGCAACAGGGAGATTCGAGAGGGTCCCCAGCGGTGGGACCCCTGCGATCAGACAACTTATCCCCTATCCTTTTGGATAGGGGATAAGATGTGTAGAGGTGGAGAACCTCTTTAATACCTTGGAGGCTCCTTAGCATACATAACTACTTTTACACCAATAACCTGTAACAATGGGGCTCAATGGCCAAACTTTGACCAGCAATTCACATCACCTCAAACACCTTAGCCTCGAATGAGCTCAGAACGTGAATATTTGGTATACACCAAGGTCCTTTGTCTTCACCTGTATTTGCCAATGATCTTTATTCAATTTCCCGAACCTTTTACTCTTCCTTTCATAATCTACAGTGGCCAAGAGCTTCATGTCTGTGACTGCACAATCTGCAATTTGGTGACCAAAAGCTGCTCATATAGGGGGAGATTTATCAAAACTTGACCAGAGGAAAAGTTGCTGAGTTGCCCATAGCAACCAATCAGATCGCTTCTTTCATTTTTTTTTAAAAAGGCCTGTGAAAAATGAAAGAAGCGATCTGATTGGTTGCTATGGGCAACTGCACCGCTCTTTCTCTACACAAGTTTTGATAAATCTCCCCCCATAGTCATTGTATAGTTACTGGATCAAAAATAAGTAAGTAAGTCAGAGTAATGGAATCATGTGCACAGTGACATAATCAGAGAACAAGGATTATACACGGGATGATGTAGTATAGTGAAATAATGTACCGTATTTTTCGTAATATAAGACGCTCCGGCATATAAGACGCACCTAATTTTATAGGATAAAACTCTAAAAAATAAAGATTCTGAACCAAATACAATGTAAATTATAGGACCGTGATCTTCAACCTGCGGACCTTCAGATGTTGCAAAACTACAACTCCCAGCATGCAGGGAGTTGTAGTTTTGCAACATCTGGAGGTCTGCAGGTTGAAGACCACTGGTATAGGAGGTAGTACTCACGTGTCCCCGCCGCTCCGGACCCGTCATCGCTCATCACCGCTGCCCTGGACATCGCTGTCGCCGCATCCCCGGGTGTCGCTGTCGCTCCGGAGCATCTCTGCTGCCCGGTATCCTCGCTCTCCGTCGCCGCCATGACGCCGCTTCTATTGGATGACGGGACGGCGTGTGTGACGACGTGATGACGACGAAGGAGAGGGCTGGCCATGCAGGGGATCCTGGCACGGAGCAGTCATTCGCCGATCGGACACAGAGGAGGCAGGTAAGGTTCCCCACCCCCCGGTGTCCTGTAAGCTGTTCGGGACGCCACGATTTCACCGCGGTGGTCCCGAACAGCCCGACTGAACAGCCAGGTTAGTGTTATTTTCGCTTCAGACGCGGCGGTCAGCTTTGATAGCCGCATCTGAAGGGTTAATACAGGGCATCACCGTGATCAGTGAAGTCCTGTATTAGCCGCGGGTCCCGGCCGTTGATGGCCGCAGGGACCGCCGCGATAGGTGTGTATTCGTCTTATAAGAAGCACCAACTTTCCCCCCCCCCCCCCCCCAAAAACAAAAAGTGAGAAAAAGAAAAAGTGCGTCTTATACGGCAAAAAATCCGGTACATAGTAGTCGAATAATACACATAGTGACATCACAGTACAGAGATAACGCACACAATGATGTCACAAACATACTTCACATAGTGATTTCAGAGATCAAGGATAATGCATAAAGTGACATCACAGCAGGGAAAAAAAATCATGATGTCACAGTACAGGAATCATGCACATAGTAGGAACATAATAAACTATGAGGTTCCATAATACATTTTGGAATGGGGTCCCATTTAAGTGTTTTAAGCTTTTTTGCATCTTTAATACACATTACTAACCTTACCTCTTGGGTTTTGGGCCCCTAGCGTTGTTGGGCTCCATAGCAGTTGCTGTGTCTGTTACCCTGGTAGATGCGATCTTACATTTTCTGCAGATCCCTTTAATGCTGTGGTTCTTTTAAGAGGAATCTAATAGCTATGCCAGGCTGTAAAAAGGCACATTTCTGAACTGATGGTGCGGAGAAGCCCAAGCATGAACAAAGGTTAAAGTTTCACTTATTAAAACAGCAATAGAAAACGTACCCATTGTACAGCTCATTGTGTTTAAGTTCTAACAATGTATATAGGTTATGTAGCTTTACCTTGTGTGTTTTGTTTGCGAACCCAATCTGTCTCTAGTATTATACTTGTGGCCATGAAAGTGCACACAAGCTGTACAATTGTATTGCTATTTACCTGAATGGTGATTTGTGCCTAGTATTTGCTTAGCTTACCTTGTATTGTATGAACGTCAGCTTTTATCTGAAGATTTGTCCAGGCTTAAATACACAGTTCTAAAAGGCAGAACTTCTATCTATACAAGTTTGTTCTTTGTTCCTATAAAGAAACACTAAATACCATTGTTATATATTGATATAGGCTATGCTGAATGCTAAACTATAGGCAAAGCTGGGGTTGCCTGGGGTCACTTCATCTGGAGTCTAATTACAAAGTGTCACTCACCCTAGAGGACTCAGCATGCCCAAAAATTACAGCCAATTGACTTCCACTATGTAACATCTCTTGTCTAATGTGTTGGCGCTGCAGGGAAGCTGAACACTCGCTGTCAAGTTACCATAGAGATTAATCGCTGGCATCATAGCGATCATATTATTGTTGAGAGACCTTAAAGGATATCTATCAGCTCTATAACATAGGCAGATAGCTGATATAAGGTAAAACAAATTTTACCTGTTTCTTAGCTGATGAAGTTAAAAAAAATCAAATTTTCTTCCTCGTGCTATGAAGGCCATGCTGAGCTGCTGCATGCATGCCTCCTCACTCTCCCACCCCTTACTGCCATTCTTGATTGATAAAGGATAAAGAATATCTATCAGCTCTATATCATAGGCAGATAGCTGATAGAAGGTAAGAAAAATTATACCTGTTTCTTAGCTGATGAAGTTGAGAAAAAAAAACTTGATTTTCTTCCTCGTGTTATAAAGGCCATGCTGAGCTGCAGCATGCATGCCTCCTCACTCCCCCACCCCTTACTGCCATGCTTCATTGATGTACAGGGTTCGGCTTCCAACAGTGAGCCATGTACATCAATCAAGCACAACAGGGAGGGGTGGAGGAGTGAGAAACCATGCATGCTGCAGCTCAGCTAGGCCTCTATGACACTTAAACTTGGAAGGAAAAGATGATTTTAAAACTTTGCAAACAGCCATCCATTAAGATGACAGGTATCATTTATTTTATCTCCCTATCTGCCCATGTCTGCAGCTCTGAGTATGATATAGAGCTTACAGATTCACTTTCACAACATGGAAAACCTGTTAAAGAATTCTAATAGAAATAATTCATATAAAATGTTAGGCAAGCCATTAAAGGGGTACTCCGGTGCTAAGACATCTTATCCCTATCCAAAGGATAGGGGGTAAGATGCCTGATCGTGGGGGTCCTGCCGCTGGGGATCCCCCGTGATCTTCCACGCCGCACCCCGTTAGAATCAGCCAGTCTGATTACTGGCAATCACGGGGACAGAGCATAGTGACTCAATGCAAGCCTATGGGAGGGGGCGTGACAGCTCTCACGCCCCCTCCATAGGCTTACATTGAGGGGGCGGAGCATTCTAACGGGGTGCGGAAGATTACGGGGGTCCCCAGCGGTGGGACCCCCGCGATTAGGCATCTTATCCCCTATCCTTTGGATAGGGGATAAGATGTCTTAGCGCCGGAGTACCCCTTTAAGGTCAAATTCATGGGGACACAGAAGATGGAATCTCGACTGATGTAGAGATAGTGGAGCTCACAGTTTTGGTTTTCAGATTGTATCTATAGGGCCCGGTTAATGGGGAGAGATGCCCCTGTGTAAAGTTAGTATAGTTTGGGCTTTATACCCAGTTATCATCCTTAAGTTTACATTACCAAAAACACATAGTTTGTTTACGTGAACTACATTTTTGGACAATGCAAGCTACAGGGAACCCAAGGGGAGGAACGCAGCCAATAAACTTACAGGTCAACCACCACAAGAGAAATTAAAGGGGTACTCCGCCCCTAGACATCTTATACCCTATCCAAAGGCACCCATGTTGCACCCGTCGTTCGTTTAGAGCATCAGGTTCAGCACCAGAGGCTCGTGACATCACGGTCCTGCCTCACTCGTGATGTCATGGCCCTGCCCCCTCAATGCAAGTCTATGGGAGGGGAGTGACGGCAATCACGCCCCCTCCCATAGACTTGCATTGAGGGGACATGGCCATGACGTCACGAGTGGGGCGTGACCTTGACATCATGAGCCTCCACCCCGCATCCCCAGTCATCCAGCATGGATCGAAGTTCGCTCTGTGCACCGGATGTCTGGGGTGCCGCAGCCTAGATCGTGGGGGTCCCCAGCGAAGGGACCCCCGTGATCAGATATCTTATCCTCTATCCAAAGGATAGAAGATGAGCTATCTAGGGGAGGAGTACCCCTTTAAAACAAATAATCGGCCTCTTTTCTGGGACAGCACACAAAGAGTTGCCAATCGCCACCAACAAGACACGGATCCTCAGGTTTAGAGGTTCCCATTTTTGCCCTCTACACTGGCCTTGCATACCTAGGTTTCCAGATAAAATTTGGAAATAGGATCTTCTCATTGTTGACAATAGGGGAGTCCCAGGTAATTGACCCCAGTTAAAATGACCTGATTCTTATGTCATATCTTATTGACAGATCATAAAATAGATGATCAGAGAACTGCTTTAACACATATCTGCACATACAAAGGGTTTCCTTATCATTGATGAGGCTGAGCACATTTTGCCAGTGTAGTTCTTAGCAAACAATAGTATATTCTACTTGGCAATGAGGCAGGTGCGAAAGAGATTTCAATACATTTGGTGCAGCTGCAAGGTCACAATGAGTCTGTGATAGCTGTATATTATGTCTGAGCTCCTAGTGATATCATTTAATGTTGTATGTTCTAGTAGATACGAGGAACCTTGTAGAATAAATAACTCACAATAAGACTTCTTCCCACACACATAACTATCTAATCACTGAGCAATAAAGCATGTTATGAACAACTGTATCCATACAATGGGCTGCAGTAGACACAAGCCACCCATAGAAGGGGGATCATATGTAATTCAGGAACTATTACATTTTATTCAGATGCGTAACTTACATGGGCACTGCCAGATCCAAAAACTTTTTATATGTTGTCAGTGATGAAAATTAAAGACCTTTTATAATAGTTTTTATTTTTTTATTTTTTTATTGAATACTTAATAAAGAAAGTAGCTCCTGAAAATTCCACCACTAGGGGTCCCCATACCTACTGGCACACTGACCAGTCATGCAGCAGCATCAGGCTTGTCCATGAGTCATGGGCAAGAGATAAACAAGGTTGCATGAGCAGACACACCAATCACCTCCTACCACCACAAGAGATGGACACGCCCCCTTCCCCTGAGAGGATAATGAAAAGAGGTATCTTTATAATAAATATAGATGATAGGATTAGGTACTGAGTAACATATTATATTTCTTGTGGGATATAACAGGTATTCTTTAAAGGGGTACTCAGGTGGAAAACAATTATTTTAAAATCAGCTGGTACCAAAAAGTTAAACAGATTTATAAATTACTTCAATTTAAAAATCTTAATCCTTACAGTACTTATCAGCTGTTGTATACTACAGAGAAAGTTCTTTTCTTTTTGATATTCTTTTCTGTCTGGCCAGAGTGCTCTCTGTTGACACCTCTATATGTCTCAGGAACTGTCCAGAGTAGCAGCAAACCAATCATGTTCTGGACAGTTTCTTACATGGACAGAGGTGTCAGCAGAGAGAACTGTGGTCAGACAGAAAATAAATTTGAAAAGAACGTCATCTGTAGCATACAGCAGCTGATAAGTACTGGAAGGAATAATATTTTTAGATAGAAGTAAATGCAAATCTGTTTAACTTTCTGGCACCAGTTGATTTAAAAAAAAATTCTACTGGTGTACCCCTTTAGGCTCCTAGGCCTCAATATAAGACTAGGATTATATATGTCCGGCGTCTTCCATGTGAAATTCTATCCTAAATCTCAACACAACTGATGCCACAACTGATGACAACAAGTATCAGTTGTCATCAGTTGTGTAGCATCCGGCATCCAGTGTTTCTGAACACCGGATAGGGGAACGCAGCAAGATACGTTCCCCTGTATGGTGCCGGTCAGGCAAGTCCAATAATCCGGCATCCAAACTTCAAATGAATGGGATCAGTTCTGCTATCATTTTACCTCCAGTGCACGCCCGAGGTAAACAATGTCAGAAGCCTGATATATGTAAAGGAGGCGTAAAATGATCATATGACATTTACCCAATGCAAACTACCATATGGTTTTTATCATATTGGTCTCCTCACATGGTCAGATTGACCTCGGAAGATCCAAGCTCCAAGGACCTTTGCACCCACCATAGTTTCTCCTCTGACTTTTAGTACAGTTAGATGCCTGGGTATTTGCTTTTGTTTAAGGTTCCTTTGTAAAACGTAATCTCAGTTCTTGAGAATTTCAAGGCAGGATTGTGGTAATGGTATCATGAAGGACACTTTTAACTAGTATTAACCCACAAATGTTTGAAATAATCTAAGTGGGAGGGAAAAGATCTCATTGAACTCATTCCACATGCTCATTCATTACTAATACCGTGAAAATAAAAATAGTTGAATTTGAGATGAGACTCCCCAAAAAATCCCAGCACCCTTACATAAGAGGGTAGGTTATGGTTCATGGTACATTATGATGATATCAGTTGATGTTATTGAATAATTCATAAGTCTGTGGAGTGACCATTCTGATAATGGAAATGCACTGTATAGTCAAAGTAATTGGTAGGGGTGTAAGACGGTGTTCACATCTGCATTAGAAGTGCTCTTCAAATGGGGGAAATTTGGCTAGAAATGAAAGAAAAACAAAAACATTTTACTTACCTGTCCAATTGCCTGCTTCATGTTTTTCATATTGCCCATAGTGCCCGATTCCAGCTGAGCTGCTCTTCTCACCTAGGCTGAGACAGGCAATTTGACCATATGGTAGGAGATGTCGGCGCTGGATGAAGGAACCAGGAGGAGTGCAGCATAAAATCAAGCTGGGTTTATTAGATGCAACGCGTTTCGCTGCGCATGCGCAGCTTCATCAGCTTCATCTTGCCTGATGAAGCTGCGCATGTGCAACGAAACGCGTTGCATCTAATAAACCCAGCTTGATTTTATGCTGCACTCCTCCTGGTTCCTTCATCCAGCGCCAACATCTCCTACCATACGGTCAAATTGCCTGTCTATTGCCTCCGAGGAGGGCTGCGGATGAGGACACAAGTACTTACAGGCGCTTTCCATTGTTGTGTGTGTGCACACAACCAACTCTGGTAAGCGGCGTGGGATAGATCTATTCCCTTTCCCTATGGGCCTGACCTGCTGATCCCGCACATGGAGCGCCTTCTGCTTTCCTTTTAGATTATTCACCTAGGCTGAGAGGCATTTTGAAACTAAGGCAGTAAGTGCTGAACTGGGACTGGGCACCATGGGATGTACACGGTACAGATCTAGGCCGGTGAGCAAAAGTTTATTTTTTTATTTTTCATTTTCAGTCCAGCTCCGGTCAAATATTATAGTTTAAATTATGTTCTATCTCCTCTATATGTACCAGGAGATCAACAATGAACCCCTCCCCCTTCTCACTGACATCTGTCTGGCTTTAAAGGGGTACTCTGCCTCTAGACATCTAAGATGTCTGATCGCGGGGGTACCGCTGTTGGGGACCCCCACAATCTCGGCTGCATGGAGCGAACTTTGCTTTGTGCCAGATGACTGGCGATGCGGGGCAGAGGCTCGTGACGTCACGGCCATGGCCTGCTCATTACGTCATGGCCATGCCCCCTCAATGCAAGTCTATGGAAGGGGGCATAATGTCACGAGTGGGGCACGGCTGTGACATCATGAGCCTTCGGTGCTGCACCCGATGCTCTTAACGAATGCCGGGTGCAGCAGGGTAATCACCGGGGTCCCCGGTGGCGGGACACCCGTGATCAGACGTCTTGAGATAGGGGATAAGATGTCTAGGGGCATAGTACCCCTTTAAAGATAACTTTACATTGCTGTTGTGCTCCGTCACGTTAAGGGCCCCAAAAATGGGTCAGAGCACAAGGGACTCCACCGGATCCTCCGTCGTGGAACCAGTAAATCAGCAGAGTTTAGCTAAGAAAAAAATAATGCATGCACACTTTTTTTCTACGCTAAACTCCCGTCATTCCAACAGACTTGCCGACGGAGCTCCGTAAAATGGAGTCCGACCGCAATGTGACAAGCATTAAGGCAACTGGCTTCAGCAGGAGCCTCCCCCCTTCCCCTCTACTCTGTAAACACATATGATTGAATCCTACTGTAAGTCAATAGGATTTGTCAAGTGCTTTCGGTATCTGTCGCTTCATGAATGTGGTGCTGAATCCTTGCTTATAAGGAAAGAAGTCAGAAGTGATGATCCTAAGCAGAGCTCTAGTTATCTTGGGTTGCTATTATGCTGTTATTACTCCTACAGACATTTCTTTCAATACAATCATCATTATAATCATAATACCATTCATATGCCCGCAATATAAAAGAAGCTTTCCATGCATGTACAATTGGTTTCGATCAACAAGTTATTATATTTATTGTTGGTTGTTTTGTGCATTTTGACATTGCGACAATCGTAATGATTGCTTAGAAAACAACTTGTAATAACAAATATTGCTAGGTGGAAATAGGTCTTAATGGGAGAATTTATCTGAATATTGCACATTGTGGGGAAATAAAAGTAATTTTTAGATAATAGTTTAAGGCTGATGCTTCCAACTGCATATAATACTCTTTTGTCTGGAAAACCCTGAGCAGTGCAGTTAATAGACAGCTTTGTTAATAATGCCGAGTAATAGCAACAAAGGAAGTAACCTTTTCAAAAACATGAAGATTTCAGTAGATAATCTGACATGTTTTTCCATCTAATTCAATATAAGATGGTTTATAATATTATTTTCTCAGAAATTGTAACAGATATTTCCAGCTTGTAATAAAACATAACAGCAGCTATTGCTAATAAATAATCTTTTTCTAGCATATGTAAATAATTCCCATAATAAATATTACTATTATTCATATTTTATTGAGAGTATTTATTGTAACTACTTATTGATTCCTCAAATTGACAATCACTATGCTTAACCCCTTAAGGACTCAGCCCATTTTGGCCTTAAGGACTCTTTTAATTTAATTAGACACAATTTAATTTTTACGTTTTCATTTTTTCCTCCTCGCCTTCTAAAAATCATAACTCTTTTATATTTTCATCCACAGACTAGTATGAGGGCTTGTTTTTTGCGCGACTAGTTGTCCTTTGTAATGACATAACTCATTATATCATAAAATGTATGGCGCAACCAAAAAACACTATTTTTGTGGGGAAATGAAAACGAAAAACGCAATTTTTCTAATTTTGGAAGGTTTCGTTTTCACGCCGTACAATTTATGGTAAAAATGACATATGTTCTTTATTCTGAGGGTCAATACGATTAAAATGATACCCATTATTATGAACTTTTATATTATTGTTGCGCTTAAAAAAAATCACAAACTTTTTAACCAAATTAGTACGTTTATAATACCTTTATTTTGATGACCTCTAACTTTTTTATTTTTCCGTATAAGTGGCGGTATGGGGGCTCATTTTTTGTGCCATGATCTGTACTTTTTTTATACCACATTTGCATATTAAAAAACGTTTAATTAATTTTTTATAATTTTTTTTTTAATAAAATGTGTTAAAAAAGTAGGAATTTGGGACTTTTTTTTTTTTCGTTCACGCCGTTCACCGTACGGGATCATTAACATTTTATTTTAATAGTTCGGACATTTACGCACGCGGCGATACCAAATATGTCTATAAAAATTTTTTTTTACACTTTTTGGGGGTAAAAAAGGAAAAAACGGACGTTTTACTTTTTTATTGGGGGAGGGGATTTTTTTTAACTTTTACTTTTACATTTTTTTACATTTTTTTTTACACTTGAATAGTGTAAAGGGGACTATTCATAGCAATACCATGATTGCTAATACTGATCTGTTCTATGTATAGGACATAGAACAGATCAGTGTTTTCGGTGATCTTCTGCTCTGGTCTGCTCGATCACAGACCATAGCAGGAGACGCCGGGAGTCGGACGGAGGAAGGAGAGGGGACCTCCGTGCGGCGTTATGAATGATCGGATCCCCGCAGCAGCGCTGCGGGCGATCCGATCATTCATTCAAATCGCGCACTGCCGCAGATGCCGGGATCTGTATTGATCCCGGCACCTGAGGGGTTAATGGCGGACGCCCGCGAGATCGCGGGCGTCGGCCATTGCCGGCGGGTCCCTGGCTGCGATCAGCAGTCGGGATCAGCCGTGCATGACACGGGCATCGCTCCGATGCCCGCGGTTATGCACAGGACGTAAATGTGCGTCCTGGTGCGTTAAGTACCACCTCACCAGGACGTACATTTACGTCCTGCGTCCTTAAGGGGTTAAAGGGGTACTCCCACCCTAGACATCTTATCCCCTATCCAAAGGATAGGGGATAAGATGTCTGATCTCGGGGGTCCCGCCGCTGGGGACCCCCGCAGTATTGCATGCGGCACCCACCTGTTTTTTGTGCGGAAGCGCTGGAGGGTCTGAGCCGCGACTACGGGAACGAAAGTCTGTAACGTCAGGACTCCGCCCCCGTGTGACGTCACGCCCGTCTCCTCAATGCAAGTCTATGGGAGGGGGCCGTCACGGGAGGGGGCCAAGCGGCGGGACCCCCGAGATCAGACATCTTATCCCCTATCCTTTGGATAGGGGATAAGATGTCTAGGGTGGGAGTACCCCTTTAAAGACAGTATTGGACATTCTGAGGAAGGATCTGCACTTGTCTTGGGGCTAAATGGCTATGTTGTGAGATTACTATAACACTGTGGCTAGCCTTTTGTTAACTGGTATTTCCTGTTTGACTTTTCTTTTTTTGACTACAAATTCCACAATTCCATTTTCCTCTCTTCCACACATCAGCTACCCCACCCATTAAAACATAAATGAGCTGCATCTATGAAAAGACCTGTGGTTTTCAATCAGGGTGCCTACAGCTGTTGCATTAGTTGCAGATTGATCCCTCCACCCATTGAAGCAGACAGGCTCCCTGTCATCAGCTGACTAGTGAGTCAGGTCTCGGCCGCATTGCAACCTGGGAAAAATCTGAGACAACAGTAATTTTGTATGCTGATAAAAAATTATATTGGAGTGAAAATCACAGAAGAATTGTGAGAAAACCATCACACACAGGTACAGACACTATATTATGGACTACACTAACTTTACAGCCCCTGTTGCATAGTCAAATAAAATAAAAATTCCTGGAATACCCCTTTAAGGTGTACCTGTTTTTAACAAAAACTTTTTATATAATGTAGTGTGATACTGTGGCAAGGAAAGGGTGTGTTTTCTTGGCTCACCCTGGAGAAACCTCCACCTGTGGCCTAGTTAATGAGGCAGCAGAGAAGGGAGGTGTGCATATAAGGAAAATAAACAGTGTAGTCTTTTCTCTCCCTAGGAAACAACAAGCTGGCTGTAGGGGTGAGACACGGGTCCTGCTGAGGAACACACAGCCCGAGCTGTAAGTGGCCCAAAGAGTGGTGTGAACTGTGAGTAGAAGGTTGCAGGAGGCATATGTTTAACTGGCTGAGGGTAGCTCACCAGTTATTAGTCAGGGCATGCTGATCTGTGTAGTTAGTGACCAGAAGGTCTAGGATTTTATTTTGTTCCTGCTTTATGTTTATTTTTTCCTGCGACCTGTCTAAATAAAGCTGGCAAGGTGCCAGACTTGCATTAAGAATTGTTGTCTGCCGGTTATTGAGTGGAAACGTGTCCCATGGCGGTGTCCAGGACAATCCAAGAGCTATCCCCAGGGAGGAATCCTTACAGTAGATAATACCCTTGTATGTATGGTTTTAACCCCTTAAGGACGCAGCCCTTTTTCACCTTAAGGACTGAGCCCTTTTTCGAAATTATGACCACCGTCACTTTACGAATTAATAACGCGAAAACGCTTTTACCGAATATTCTGATTCTGAGATTGTTTTTTCGTGACATATTCTACTTCTAAATTTTCGGCGTTAATTGCATCCTTTTTTGGTGAAAAATCCCCAAATTTTATGAAAATTTTGAAAATTTAGCATTTTTCTAATTTTGAAGCTCTCTAATTGTAAGGAAAATGGATATTCCAAAAAAATTTAATTTTTCTTTACAAATACAATATGTCCACTTTATGTTGGCATCATAAAATGGACATACTTTAGCTTTTTGAAAAAAATTGAGGGCTTCAAAGTAGAGCAGCAATTTTCAAAAATTTCATGAAAATTGCTAAATCTGAAGGGACAGATGTTACAGAACTACAACTCCCAGCATGCCTGGGCAGTCGAGGCATCCTGAGAGTTGTAGTTTGGCAACATCTGGAGGGCTACTGTTTGGGCACCACTGTAACAGCGGTCTCCAAACTGTGACCCTCCAGATGTTGCAAAACTACAACTCCCAGCATGCCCAGACAGTCCTGCGCTGCCATTGGTCAGAACTCCGTTCTGAGTAATGGCAGGGGATAGGAGGAGATCGCAGCTTTGCGACCTCACTCCTATCCTTTAGGCTGATCGGGGCTGTTGCTGACAGCTCCGATCAGCTCTATTTTCCGGGTGATCGGGTCACCAGAGACCCGGAACTGGAAAAAAATCGCATGTCTGAATTGACATGTGATTTTCTCCGATCGCCGACATGGGGGGGGGGGGGGGTCCGGCTCCGGTCAGCAGACCGGATTTCCCACGGGCATATGGATACGCCCTTGGTCCTTAAGGACTCAGAATGCAGGGCGTATCCATACGCCCTGTGTCCTGAAGAGGTTAATATACATTGATTAGAACATGTGTATATATTTGGGTGAAAAAATGCTGTTCCTGCAGCTATTGCCTATGTGTCTCCATGAGGAGTCAAACTACAGGAAGTGAGGGCAGGACAAGCAGGGATCTGTGCAGGCTCCTAGCTTATCAATCATCCTGATGAGCCAGGAAGTGTCATAGGGTCTCAGTGTACAGAGCCCTGCGTGTCCTCAGTGCACAGAGCCCTGCTTGTCCTCAGTGTACGAAGCCCTGCTTGTCCTCAGTGTACAAATCCCCGCTTGTCCTCAGTGTACAGAGCCCCCGCTTGTCCTCAGTGTACAGAGCCCCCGCTTGTCCTCAGTGTACAGAGCCCCTGCTTGTCCTCAGTGTACAGAGCCCCGCTTGTCCTCAGTGTACAGAGCCCCCGCTTGTCCTCAGTGTACAGAGCCCCGCTTGTCCTCAGTGTACAGAGCCCCGCTTGTCCTCAGTGTACAGAGCCCCGCTTGTCCTCAGTGTACAGAGCTCTGCTTGTCCTCAGTGTACAGGGCCCTGCTTGTCCTCAGTGCACAGAGCCCTGCTTGTCCTCAGTGCACAGAGCCCTGCTTGTCATCAGTGTACAGAGCCCTGCTTGTCCTCAGTGCACAGAGCCCTGCTGGTCCTCAGTGCACAGAGCCCTGCTTGTCCTCAGTGCACAGAGCCCTGCTGGTCCTCAGTGCACAGAGCCCTGCTTGTCCTCAGTGCACAGAGCACTGCTTGTCCTCAGTGTACATATCCCTGCTTGTCCTCAGTGTACAGAGCCCTGCTTGTCCTCAGTGTACAGAGCCCTGCTTTTCCTCAGTGTACAGAGCCCTGCTTGTCCTCAGTGTACAGAGCCCTACAGTGCAAATTAATATCAACTGGTTCGGACCCAACTAATGGCTACAAAAAGGTCTCATTGCCAAAGTGTCACACAAGACACACCTTATGATGGGGATAAGGAAAGAGCTGTCTCAAGACCTTCGCAATCTAATTGTTGTAAAACATAACAATGGCGTTGGTTACAGGCGTATTTCTAAGCTTCTGAATGTTCTGGTGAGCACAGTTGGGGCTATTATACGAAAGGGGAAAGACAATAAATTCACCATAAACTTCTTCTCACAAGAGTTCTGACAGAAGAGAGAGGAGAGTAATCAGAAGAGTTGTCCAAGAGCCAAGGACACTTGTGAGAGCTTCAAAAGACCTGGAATTATCAGGTAATGTCTCAAAGAAACAGAATTTAGTGAGAAAAATGGTGACGTGTTCAATACTTATTTCACCCACTGTACATTGGTGGTTGTATAATTTTTTTCTTTTCATCTCTTTCTTTCATAGTTATTATACTGTATCTAAAAGTAGTGTTGGGCACGAATATTCGCATTTCGAATTTTTATTGCGAATATCGCAAATTCACGAATATTGCGAATATATTCGCTATATATTCGAAATTACGAATATTTGCTTTTTTTCCCGCATATGTGAATATTCGCATGTTCCTTCTTTTCACTTTTGGGCCAATTAGAATGATGCAAATACACTTGTCAGAGGTTATCAACAACATCCCTAGCAACCAATAGTAAAGTTGCCCACCCCCTCACTGTTTTCTTCCTCAAATACGGGATTATGTGAATATAACGAACATGCGAAATTCGCGAATATAGGACGAATATACATCTATATATTTGCGAAATATCGCAAATTCAAATATGGGCAATGCCGCTCATCACTATCTAAAAGGTACATTTTTTTTTGGGTGTTAAAAAATTCCAGGAATAGAACATGCCAAGTCTGCCCTTGAGATTGTATGCATGTGTGATATACGGTACTGTAAGTTTGCACCCCAATCTTTTAATTTGTGTAACATGTGGGTGATGAAGTTTTTCACAGCGCAAACACTGCCTATTGTATAATACAAAAAAAAAAAAAAAGATACTAAGTGCCAAAACATGCCATAAGAGGTCCTCGATGGTGTTCAAGTCTGACTCATTACGTGACTCCTTACGATACATCTTGTATTTTCCTTTATACACATGTAAGGAATACAATTACATTATTCTGAGTAAATAGCTGCCATTAGGTTTAGTCATGTTTAGTCAAGATTATAGTCAAAGACATATAAAGATGACACTGTGTGAAATAAAGAAAACTACACAGGCAATCAATGGTTCGGAACTTAAAGGGAAATTACGCCCTAAGTGTAAAAGAGCATGCATATTAGTAAGTGAGAAGTTATGAATTATGTACATACTTACTATAGTGTTTTTCAAACAGCGTACCTCCAGCTGTTGCAAAACTACACCTTCCAGCATGCTGGGCCAGTCGAAGGATCCCATTTACTTGAATAAGGGTTCATCCGGGATCCCGTATTTTGAGTTAAAAGGATATTTCAGGATTTTTGTTTTTTTATTTGACTATGCTACAGGGGCTGTAAAGTTAGTGTAGTTCATAATATAGTGTCTGTACCTGTGTGTGATAGGTGGTCTCGCAATTCTTATTTAATATTTGCCCTGATGTTTATTTTTAACAGTATACAAAATGAGTGTCATCTCAGATTTTTCCAGGTTGCAGTGCGGACCAAGACATTAAATCACTAGTCAGGTTTTCAACGGGAGCCTGCCTGCTTTAATGGGTAGAGCAACCACTGGGTGGGAGGGGAGATCATTCTCCACAGGGCTGCAGAGAATTGTCCCAGGTGTGCTTCAATTTGTGGGGTGGTTGATGTGTGGGAGGGAGAAAAGTGACCTCACACTTATAAACAAGGGACTTGTAGTTTGAGGGAGGAACTCCAACAGGCCATTTTCATAAAATTAGAGATCATCAGCATAATGGTGGACTCACAACATAGCCATTTAGCCCCAAGGCAAGTACAATCTTCCTAAACATGTCCATTACTGTCTGGCAATACTAAAGTACTAAGTACTAAAATCACCTTTAGGGTCCGTTTATACTACGGAATTCCCGCAGTGTACTTTAACATTAGTGTGAATGGGTCTTTCGTGAGACCCGTTCACACTGCGGAATTTCAGCTGCAGACAATTCTGTGAGCTCTGCATAGCTGCTGAAGAATTTCGTTGGCGGTTGTCAGATGTGAATCTCCGCTCGCTGAATTCTGTGAGCAAAGATTTAGCGAGATTTCCGTAGTATGAACGCACCCTTAAGCGGAGAAAAAAAATTGAACATGCATTATTTTTTTTTCTCTGCTAAACTCCTGTTTTCCGACAAACTAGCCAACGAAGCTTCATTTAACGGAGTAGAATGGTGAATGCCTTCCAAAAGTTTTCCAAGGAAGGACAATCAGTCAACAAGCGAGTTGTGGTGTTCTTGTGGTAGGAATAGGCAACCACTCAATCATAGGTTCAGTAAACCACAGCACTCGTATCCATAAATCGTGACTTCTTTTATTCAGATGAGGTTGAGTTTACATCAGCATTGTGCTCTGATCCATTCAGGGTCCGTTTTTTTTTAGTTTTTATTTTTGCGCCGAACGGGTCACAACAAAAATGGACACCACTTGGTCCCGCCAGGTCCCATTGACTTTGAATAGGATAAGTCGTTTCTATTAGGTATCAGTTGTTTTACAGGAATTTATTGGAGAAAAAAAAAATCACTCCGATAGACTTCCATTGAGGGGGCATGGCCATGATGTCACGGGCAGGGCGTGACGTCACGAGCCTCCACCCTGCATCGCTAGTCATCTGGCATGGAACGAAGTTCGCTCCATGCTCCGGATGTCTGGGGTGCCGCGGCCATGATCGTGGGGGTCCCCAGCGGCGGGGGCCCCAGCGATCAGACATCTTATCCCCTATCCTTTAGGTGGGCATAAGTGTAAAGGGGTGGGGCTGGTGTATAGTTCAGCCTTTGGCACATAGACAATCATATGAAGAAAGGAAAAAACAGCCACTCGCCATGTTCGTCACCAAGCTCCGTTTCGCACTTCACAAAGTCCTTTTTCCGGTTGGAAAAAGCACTTTGTGAGGTGCGAAACGGAGCTTGTTTTCTTTTGTAACCCCCGCACCTTCCCTCTCCCTAGGTATGTGAGTATTTTTTCATGCAATAAAGCAAGAAGACGAACACGGTGAGTGGCTGGTTTATCCTTTCTTCATATGATTGTTAATCAGACTGTCTATAACACCAGCGCACCACCGTGAATAATTTGCAAATACCACTCTAGTCTGTGGCCCGGCTCTTCATCTATGTAATCGCAGTGCCGTAGTAGCATTCTTTCTATTTCATTTACTTTGGCACATAGACATGACATACAGTGTAATATGTTTCTGATAAATTCTTATTCTCACACTCCAAGAACGAAGTACACGTCGTGAATTTGGAAAGAGGTAAAAAATCTAATAGACTGGAAGAGCTGTGCGAAGATTACATAGGGATGACACACTGTGCTATGGGGCAGGTTGGCATTGTTATTGGCATGGATCCGTGATTGGGAATTTATAGTGGAAGAAGTCATACTGCAGGGCAGAATGGAGGTGCGCTGGCATTTTATGTGTGTGGCTGATGAAGAAATAGTCATTGTTATTGCAGGAATTAGGAATTGGCAGAGCTATCAGAGTGTAGAGCAGGCGGCTCGGCTCAGCAGGAGGGAGATGTATGTGCTTTGAGAAGTTTACGAGCCCATTCCATGTAACACCGAGCAGAGGAATGTGTGGAGGAGATCACAAAATTGGGCAATGAGTAATCACATTAATACAGCCGAATTAAACAGAGTCTCCCCCGTTGCCATTTCTACTTTCATGCCAGGTGTGTGCTGTAATGCCCATCTACAGGAAGAAGAAATGGGGTCAAAAGCTGAAAATTCTGATTCCTCATATAACCCTGTACAGTAGTAGTCAAAGGGACTCGTATTACATAGTTGTGCAATATATTCAGACATGTACTCAATGTTGTGCAATTTATTATATTCATATATATCAATTTATCTGACAGGTGCCTGAATATAGGAACAATTCCAATTTAAAAAGATAATCCTCGTGTCCTGCTTGGAAAGCTTTCATGACAGGTCCCCTGATAGACTGAGGCTTTACAGCCGGAGCTGGTGTAATATTGGTGACACTACTCAATATCTAATCAATGGCGGCCTTATCTGTCTATCTATCTAATATCTATCTATCTATCTATCTAATATCTATCTATCTCATATCTATCTATCTATCTAATATCTATCTATCTCATATCTATCTATCAATCTATCTAGATGTGGCGAAGCCACAAGGTGTCGATGGGGTGCGATGGTGAGGTGTATGTGGCAGATGTTGTAGCCCAGGGGAAAGGTGTTATTAACCCTTAAATGTTCGTGACACCAGGGTGTGGTTTTCCCGGTAACTACCCGAATGGAAGCACCGCTATCCCAAGGTTAGGCATGGCAATAATAGTCCAAGACCAGGTTAGGGTTAACGGTAGCTTTACTGTGGTCAGACAGTTGTTATAGTCTTTACAGCTAGGCCAGGATCCCAGAGAGGTTGCCAGTAACAAAGAAGGACCTCACAGCTTGCTGGGACTCGTAGTGACTTTCACAGACTTTAGGACAGCCACACTGACTATAATAGACTTGACTTGACTGTAGGTAGCGACAGCAGAAATAGATGACTTGACTTACTGGCGTATGGCTGTAGGTTAGGCTTGAGGCCTCCAGGTATGCTGGGCACTAGCTCTGAGACGTCTGGTCAGCAGGAGTGTGGTGGAAGAGGTCAAGCTGCAGGTCACCTGGTTAGCTGGTGCTCTCTGGGTAACAAACACATCATGTGAACACATTATCATGTGACTAACTCAACGGTAACCTTAAAGGTCCTTAAGGCATAACACACATAACACGATACATTATATATATGACTATGAGGGAGACACTGCAGGAGGGCCCCTTGGACACAGAGGGACTCAACCTGACAGGGCCTAAGTACTGTACGGGACTATATACTGTACTGGGACATCACATAGATATCTCATATCTATCTATCTATCTATCTCATATCTATCTATCTATCTAATATCTATCTATCTCATATCTATCTCTCTATTTACCTACCTTCTTCATATCTATCTATCTGTCTGTCTATCTACCTACGTCATATCGATCTACCTACGTCATATCGATCTACCTACGTCATATCTATCTATCTACCTACGTCATATCTATCTATCTTTCTATCTATCTAACAAGGCATGAGGAAAAGATGTTTCTAAATAGGTTTATTTAACATAATGATAATATTAAAAAACTGAATGAGTGTGTAGACTGTGTAGGAATATAATAACAACATATACATCAGGAACGGATGCACTTGGTAGGGGAAATGTACTACTGGAAATCAACACTTTACAAAAAGGGCCATATGGCCCCTATAAAGACCCAGCCCTTCATATCAAGTGTTATACTGTGGGTATAACAACAGGACAAAACTGGTTTCAAAACTGTATCATTGCCACTATACATGTTATTGGTGAACTATAAGCACTTAATATTAAATGTTGTGTTTGTATCTGGATCCCAAACCACTTTTGTTATTAAACAACTGTTCCAGTATTATAAAAAAAAAAAACAGTTTCTTTCATCCAAAACAATGCTCCCCCAATATGTTTCACCATAAAAAAATTGCTTCTTCAGGGGTCATGGAACAGAGTGTGAATGATCCGAACACACATGTGGGGGACTGGGGGCATACAAGTGGAATGGCAGTGCTCAATTGTCTTTTCCAGATTTGCTATTTTATAATGAATACAAATAGTTACTAAACAGACATGTCTGTAAAGCTGTAAGGTCTCCTTAAAAATAAATCTGGCTGGGTTCATGTCTGTGTCGCAGACTCTATCACAGAGTCCACTGAAACTACTGGACAAAATAGCGCTGCATGCAGTGCTATTCTGTCTAATAAAATGTTTAATATTACCTGTCAGGTTTCCATCATGGTGTCAAAGTCAGTGGGGTCCTTTGGGCACCATTGGTGTAGTCTGGCATGTAAAGCATCAAGCATTGAAGTTACTTTCAGTTTTCTTTTTCTATGTCAAAACAGTAAACTGGAAATAACAGTGGAGATGTGAGTCTAGCCTTTAGTATATAAATAAAAGCCACAAAGTCTGTAGTGTCTTGTCCACATAAACATTAAATGGGCATTATCATTTTGAAAAGCGTTTAATATAATGTGGGTAATAACATTATATATGTACAGTGTATATAAGGAACAGGAAAGCAGCACTCCAGAGGAAAAAAGGTGCACGGGTGCCTACTGTGTCAGGTCCAGGTTAGGGACCCCTCCAAGACACAAAGCAAAAATAAACAGTGGCACACCAAATGAAAAAAAGAAAGGTGATTTATTTAAAAAAAAACGTGTTAGGCAATGTTTCAGCTGGCTCACCCAGCCATTTTCAAGCCAAAATGGCTTGAAAATGGCTGGGTGAGCCAGCTGAAACGTTGCCTAACACGTTTTTTTGAAATAAATCACCTTTCTTTTTTTCATTTGGTGTGCCACTGTTTATTTTTGCTTTATATATATATATATATATATATATATATATATATATATATATAGTGTAATATACATTGGTTAAAAAAAAAAAATATATATATATATATATATATATATATATATATCTTTGAGGTGAACAAAATGCTGTCTTGTCCCTGCAGATGTTGCCTGTGTGTCTCAGCTGGGACAAAGTACAGAAAGTGTGGGCGGACAAGCAAGGCTCTGTGTTATGCATGCCCCCGGCTCACACAGCAGGCTTATTGACCAACCAAGAGCCTGCACAGAGCCCTGCTTGTCCACTGTCTGTATTTTGTCCCAGCCGAAACACACAGGCAATTTCTGCAAGGACAAGACTCTGGGAAGGACCTCATGGGGTAAGAAGTATGGAAAATGTTGTCACTCAAAAATATACACATTTTTTGACCAATGTACATAAATATACATAGAATGTTATTATGTACATTATATAAAAAGTTTTTGCAAAAGACAGTACACAGCCGTCATGCCTCCTACCGTAGACATGAATGGAGGGGGTGTGGCGGCTGTGATTGCCAGTCATCCAGCACAGAGTAGAGTTTGCTCTGTACACCAGATGACAGGAGTGCCGCGGGGAAGATCGTGGGGGTCTCCAGCAGCCGGACCCACCACCCCCCCGGTCAGGCATGTTATCCCCTATCCAAAGGAACAAGTCTAGCGGCGGAGTACCAATTTTAGCATTTCTGCTCCTATGAAAATAATGATGGTGCACAATTTGTTTTGTGACTGAAAAACCTGGCGCCAACAGATCCTATTGACAATAATAGGGTACGTTGGGCATCCTCATGGTGTTGGCATTTTAGCTGGTAAAATAGTGCTGCATGCTGTGCTATTTTGTTTGAGATTGATGCCAGAATCTGCGATAGAGGCTCCTAAAAGAATGTGATCCACAAGGGCTTCTGAGCCCCCGCCTGTTCCATAGTCAGCAGCGCAATCTCATGTAGTCCCAGACATGAATGGAGGGGGCGTGGTGGCTGTGATCGCCAGTCATCCTGCACGGATGATCGCTCCGTGCACAGGGTGATTGAGGTGCCGCGGCAAAGATCGCGGGGGTCCCCATTAGCCTGACCCCCGCGATCAGACATGTTATCCCCTATCCTTTGGATAGGGATAACATGTCTAGGGGTGGAGTACACCTTTAAGTCAGCTAATATTTGCCTATCAGTATTCTAATCCTGGAAGCCCCCTTTATCTTCCCCAGGTTGAATAAGTCAGAAGTAAAGCAATCTGTACTTCCCTTTGTATTCAGTGCAGAAATACCAATTTAACGCTGCTTGCTTCTCATATTGATGGAATTACAACAATTACCTCGATCTATGCGGCGGACAGCGCCCCCGAAAACCAGGTGACCTTCATGAAAACTGAAATGCACTTACTAGTCGGACAATTCTGAAGCCGCAAATGCCAATGTACAGGTTGTTTTATAGAGAATCAACCTGCAGTAAATCCACCAGTGCTGTAAAAACCAACGCGTTGTGACTTAGGTGACAGACGTGCGGAGGTTTTCCAAAATTTCAGCACCGCGGCCAAGCGGCAGATGTTCGTGACTCCGATTTGTATCCCTATTTTTTTTTTAGTCATCAAACATCTGTTTTCGCACATGGCCCTGTGTAGCTGAGACTACTGAGAATATACCAGACACCAAAGGAAATTGGGAAGCCTATTACTCATTCGGTTGAATACTCATATGGATGATCATGTTCAATTTCACACCCTAGTCAGGAGGGTTCGGAGGATTTCCTCATATGACCCTTTTGGATGACAAACTACAAGGGTTATTATAGTATAGAATAATGGGGGCCTCCAGCTGTTGCAAAACTACAACTCCCAGCATTCCCGGACAGCCAACGGCTGTCCGGGCATGCTGGGAGTTGTAGTTTTGCAACAGCTGGGAGTCCACAATTTGGAGACCACTGAGCTACAGTAATACAACTAAGGTGGGCACCCTGATGAGAAACACTGGCATAGAACCTGTTATGTAGAGTGATATCCTCTCCAAATAATCATTGTCGCGCCAGACTCAGACTCGCAGCAAGTTTTATTTATTTTTTTTGAATACTTTCTAGTCATCATCTATGATCATGTTTAACAAAAAAAAAACATGGCTGCAGTTTTTTTTTTCCAAAAACAGTGCCACTCCTGTCCATGGGTTTTGTCTAGTATTGCAGTTCAGCTCCTTTAAAATGAAAGTGGCGAAGCTGCAATACAACAAATATTTTGTGGACAGGTGTGGCACTGTTTTTGGAAGAAGGCAGCCATGTTTTGCTAATTTTGTAAGTTTACTTTAACACTTGGTTTGCAAGACATCTTTATTCTAAATCAACTCTTTAAGGACCAGGCCCATTTTGGCCTTAACCCCTTAAGGACCAAGCCCATTTTGGCCTTAAGGACCAGAGCACATCTGACCACTGTCACTTTAAACATTAATAACTCTGGAATGCTTTTAGTTATCATTCTGATTCCGAGACTGTTTTTTCGTGACATATTCTACTTTAACATAGTAGTAAATTTTTATGGTAACTTGCATCCTTTCTTGGTGAAAAATCCCCAAATTTGATGAAAAATTTTAAAATTTAGCATTTTTCTAACTTTGAAGCTCTCTGCTTGTAAGGAAAATGGATATTACAAATCATTTTTTTTTGGGTTCACATATACAATATGTCTACTTTATGTTTGCATCATAAAATTGATGAGTTTTTACTTTTGGAAGACACCAGAGGGCTTCAAAGTTCAGCAGCAATTTTCCAATTTTTCTCAAAATTTTCAAACTCTCTATATTTGGGGACCAGTTCAGGTTTGAAGGGGATTTGAAAGGTCTTCATATTAGAAATACCCCACAAATGACCCCATTATAAAAACTGTACCCCCCAAAGTATTCAAAATGACATTCAGTCAGGAATAGCAGTAAAGTGAAGGAGAAAATTCACAATCTTCATTTTTTACACTTGCATGTTCTTGTAGACCCAATTTTTGAATTTTTACAAGGGGTAAAAGGAGAAAATGTATACTTGTTTTTGTAGCCCAATTACTCGCAAGTAAGCACATACCTCATGTGTCTATGTAAATTGTTCGGCGGGTGCAGTAGGGGGCTCAGAAGCGAAGGAGCGACAAGGGGATTTTGGAGAGTACGTTTTTCTGAAATAGTTTTTGGGGGGCATGTTGCATTTAGGAAGCCCCTATTGTGCCAGAACAGCAAAAAAAAAACACATGGCATACCATTTTGGAAACTAGACCCCTTGAGGAACGTAACAAGGAATTAAGTGAGCCTTAATACCCCACAGGTGTTTCTCGACTTTTGCATATGTTTTTTTTTTCACTAAAATGTGTGTTTCCCCCAAAATTTCAAATTTTTGCTAGGGTTAATAGCAAAAAATCCCCCCCAAAATTAGTAACCCCATCTCTTCTGAGTATGGAGGTACCCCATAAGTTGACCTGAAGTGCACTACGGGCGAACTACAATGCTCAGAAGAGAAGGAGTCATATTTGACTTCTTGAGAGCAAATTTTGCACGGGGGGCATGTCGGCCACTGGGTCACTCTCAACGGGGGTGCGTGGCCTCGCCTGGTGGCGTCTCCGTCG
The DNA here is from genome assembly GCF_029499605.1 of Hyla sarda. Taxonomy (NCBI): domain Eukaryota; kingdom Metazoa; phylum Chordata; class Amphibia; order Anura; family Hylidae; genus Hyla; species Hyla sarda. The sequence goes on from NC_079195.1 coordinate 198,426,703, forward strand.
CCGTACAGGGGACTCATCATCACTACTAGATGATGAGGAGGACGAGAAAGAACACAAAAATGTAGGATCTTCCTCGTCCTCACTGGCAGATTCGGAGTCGGAGGCTAAAAAAGCGTAAGCCTCCGCTGCCGAAAATGTAAAAAAGTGTACAACAGTAATAGAAAAGAAAAAAAAAAGCTGCGGCCCCCCCCAAAAAAGGTGTGTCGAACGCAGCTCCCTGAACCCCTAATAGGACCCGGGGTCAGGGATCAGACCCTAATAAATCAGGGATCAGACCCTTTTTTTAAACTTTTTAAAAACTTTTTTTACTTTTTTAACTCCTACCTTTCCCTGCAATCCGCTGTCCCTATTCTAAGGCTGGTGAGGGGGCTCCCGAGCTCCGAGGGAGGATCCACGGTCTTCTCCTCACTGCTGCACCCGCTGACTGAACACAGAGAGCGGGTGCAGCAGCGGGAAGGGACCGTTAACCCCTCCTCTGCCGCGCTACTATTGGTCAGACGATCGCCGGCCAAAAGTAGCGTTGCTGGGGAGGTGACAACCAGCAATGGCAGGTGATTGGCGGTGTATCGTACACCGCCGATCACCATCTAGTTCCGGGTCATCAGGTCACCACTGACCCGAATGACTGGAATCACCGCAGATCGCCCGCACGATTTCGCGGACGACCCGTGGCATGTGCAGAAATGTGGGGGTCCTAGGACCCCCCACGGCGTTTGCCTCGGACACCTGCTGAACTATTTCAGCAGGCGTCCGGTTTCGCAACCCGCCCGGCGGGCGGCGGGATGCAAAATTCGCCAGGACGTATGAGTACGTGCCTGGTCCTTAAGACCCAAGGCTCAGGGACGTACTCATACGTGCCTGGTCCTTAAGGGGTTAAGGACCAGGCCAATTTTATTTTTGCATTTTCGTTTTTTCCTCCTCGCCTTCTAAAAATCATAACTCTTTTATATTTCCATCCACAGACCCATATGGGGCTTTTTTTTGCGTCACCAATTGCAGCTTGTAATAACATCACTTATTTTACCATAAAATGTATGGTGCAACCAGAAAAATCTTATTTATGTGGAAAAATTGAAAAGAAAACCGCAATTTAGCAAATTTTGGAAGGTTTTGTTTTCACGCTTTACACTTTACGGTGAAAATGACATATTTTCTTTATTCTGTGGGTCAATACGATTAAAATGATACCCATAATATATGCTTTTCTATAACTGTACTGCTTTAAAAAAATCTCAAACTATTTTAACAAAATACATATGTTTGAAAATGCCCTATTTTGACCACCTATAACGTTCTCATTTTTCTGTATACAGGGCGGTATGAGCACTCATTTTTTTGCACCGTGATCTGTAGTTTTTATTGGTACCACTGGGACTTAGGTTTTACTTTTTATGAATTTTGTATACATTTTTTTGGAATAAAGTTCAGACTTTTACACATGCGGCAATACCAAATATGCTTATTAATTATTATTTTTTTACGCTTTTTTGGGGGTAAAATGGAAAAAAGGGATGATTTACATTTTCATTGGGGGAAGGGATTATTCAATTTTTTTTAACTTTTTTTTATTTTTTTTATTTTTTTTTTTACACCTTAGTAGTCCCCATAGGGGACTATTTATAGCAATCATTTGATTGCTAATACTGTTCTGTTCTATGCATAGGGCATAGCACTGATCAGTGCTATCGGTCGTCTTCTGCTCTGGTCTGCTCGATCTCAGACCAGAGCAGAAGACCCCTGGAGACGGATGGATGCAGGTGAGGGGACCTCTGTCCGCCATTATGGATGATCGGCAGCGCTGCGGGCGTTCCAGTCATCCATTTAAAGTACCGCACTGTGGCATGTGCCGTGATCTGTATTGAGCATGGCATCTGAGGGGTTAATGGCGGATGTCCGCACGATCGCGGATGTCCGCCATTACCGGCGGGTACCTGGCTGATAGCAGCCGGGACCTGCCGCGCATGACGAGCGGTGCTCGTGGTCATGTCCATGACGTAAATGAACGTCAAGGTGCGTTAAGTACCACTGCACCATGACGTCCATTTACGTCCATTTACGTCCTTAAGGGGATAGCTTGGAGTGTACTGATCAAACATCTTTTTACCGTTTCTTGATACACCTTTCCGGGATATGAGGGTTTATAGTTTATCTGACAATTCAGGGAATCAGCCAGATGGGTGTGAACTTAATTTTAATAATGAATCAGGTGATGAGTGGGATTATACAGTCAGGGGGTGTGTATTAGGCAGACACACCCCTCAGTTTACACCATTCACACCCCCTGACTGTATAACTATAGCCCTCCAGATGTTGCAAAACTACAACTACCAGCATGCCCAGACAGCTGTTTGGGCATGCTGGGAGTTGTAGTTTTGCAACAGCTGGAGGTCTACAATTTAGAGACCACTGCACAGTGATCTGCAAACTGTAGCCCTCTAGATCTTTCAAAACTACAACTCCTAGCATGCCCACACAGCAGCTTTCTGTCTGTGCATGCTGGGATTTGTAGTTTTGCATCATCTGGAGGGCCACAGTTTGGAGATCACTGTGCAGTGGTCTCTAAACCCTAGCCCTCCAGCCAGGTGTTGCAAAACTGCAAATCCCAGCATGCTCAAACAGCTGTCTTGTCATGCTGGGAGTTGTAGTTGCGTACCTCCAGCTGTTGTATAACTACATCTCCCAGCATGCCCTTTGGCGATCAGTACATGCTGGGAGTTGTAGTTTTGCAACAGCTGGAGGTTCCCCCCCCCCCCCATGTGAATGTACAGGTACATTCACACGGGCAGGTTTACAGTAAGTTTCCTGCTTGAAGTTTGAGCTTTCGCAAATTTTTCACCGCAGCGCAAACTCCTAGTGGGAGACTCACCGTAACCCGCCCGTGCGAAGGTACCCAAAAAACACTACACTAACACATAATAAAGGGTAAAACACAACATCTACAACCCCTTACACTGCTCCCCCCCTCCCCCAATAAAAATGAAAAACGTATTATACGGCAGTGTTTCCAAAACTGAGCCTCCAGCTGTTGCAAAACAACAACTCCCAGCATTTCTGAACAGCCACTGACTGTATAGGCATGCTGGTAGTTTAGCAACAGCTGGAGGCACCCTCTTTGGGAATCACTGGCGTAGAATACCCCTATGTCCACCCCTATGCAATCCCTATGTAGTCCTCAAATGCGCTCTCTCACTTCAGAGCCCTGTCGTATTTAAAGGAAACAGTTTAGGGCCACATATGGGGTATTTCCGTACTCGGGAGAAATTGCACTACAAATTTTGGGGGGCTTTTCCTCCTTTTACCCCTTATGAAGAGGAAAAGTTGGGGGCTACACCAGCCTAAAAATTTACACTAACATGCTGGTGTTGCCCCATACTTTTTGTTTTCACAAGCTGTAAAAGCAAAAAAAAGACCCCAAAAATTTGTAACACAATTTCTCCTGAATATGGAAATACCCCATATGTAGGCGTAAAATGCTCTACGGGGGCACAACAAGGCTCATGAGTGAGAGTGCACTATGTACATTTGAGGCCTAAATTGGTGATTTGCACAGGGGTGGCTGATTTTACATTACCCCATTTTGGAAACTACACCCTTCACGGAACGTAACAAGGGGTATAGTGAGCCTTAACACCCCACAGGTGTTTGACGAATTTTCATTAAAGTTGGATGGGAAAATGAAAAACTAAAAAATTATTTTCACAAAAATGCTTGTGTTACCCTAAATTTTTCATTTTCACATGGGAAAATAGGAAAAAAGCCTCTAAAAATTTGTAACCCCATTTCTTCTGAGTAAGCACGTACCCCCCATATGTGGATGTAAAGTGCTCTGCAGGCGCACTACAATGCTCAGAAGAGAAGGAGCGCCATTGGGATTTTGAAGAGAAAAATTGTCCAGAATTGAAGGCCACATGTGTTTACAAAGCCCCCATAGTGCCAGAACAATGGACCCCTCCCACATGAGACCCCATTTTGGAAACTACATCCCTCAGGTAATGTAATAAGGGGTACAGTGAGCATTTACGCCCCACTGGTGTCTGACAGATTTTTGGAACAGTGATCCGTGAAAATGAAAAATACGTAATTTTTCATTTGCACAGCCCACTGTTCGAAAGATCTGTCAAACACTAGTGGGGTGTAAATACTCATTGCACCCCTTATTAAATTCTGTGAGGGGTGTAGTTTCCAAAATGGGGTCACAGGTGGGGGGGGGTCCACTGTTCTGGCACCACGGGGAGCTTTGTAAACGCACATGGCCATTCCAAACAAATTCTCTTTCAAAAAGCTCAATGTCGCTCCTTTTCTTCTGAGCATTGTAGCCAGCAGAGCACTTGACATCCACACATGGGGTATCTCCATACTCAGAAAAAATGGGGTTACAAATATTGGCGGGCATTTTGTCCTATTATCCCTTGTAAAAAAAAAATTTAATTTGAGGGAAAACTAGCATTTTAGTGAAAATAAATCATTTACACATCCAACTTTAACGAAAAGTCGTCAAACACCTGTGGGGTGTTAAGGCTCAATGGACCCCTTGTTACGTGCCTTGAGGGGTGTAGTTTCCAAAATAGAAGGCCATGTGGGGGGGGGAGTGCTGTTCTAGCACCATAGGGGCCTCTTAAATGTGACATGCCCCCCAAAAAACATTTCAGCTAAACTTGCTTTTCAAAAGCCAAATGTGACTCCTTCTCTTCTGAGCATTGTAGTTCGCCTGCAGAAAATTTTAAATCTTAACATGGGGTATTTCCATATTCAGAAGAGATGGGGTAACAAATTTTGGGAGGCATTTTGTCCTATTATCCCTTGTAAAAAAAAATAGCATTTTAGTAAAAAAAAAAATCACACTGTCGCTCCTTCCCTTCTGAGCCCTCTAGTGCACCCGCCGAACACTTGACATACACATATGAGGTGTTTCCTTACTTGAGAGAAATTGGGTTACACATTTTAGGAAGATTTCTCTCCTTTTACCCCTTGTAAAAATTCAAAAACTGGATGTACAAGAACATGCCAGTGTAAAAATGAAGATTTTGAATTTTCTCCTTCAATTTGCTGCTATTCCTGTGAAACACCTAGAGGGTTAACAAACCTTTTGAATGTCATTTTGAATACTTTGAGGGGTGCAGCTTTTATAATGGGGTCATTTAAGTTGTATTTCTTATAAGAAGGCCCTTCAAATCCACTTCAAAACAGAACTGGTCCCTGAAAAATTTCGATTTTGAAAATGTTGTGAAAAATTGGAAAATTGCTGCTATACTTTGAAGCCCTCTAATGTCTTCCAAAAGTAAAAACATGTCAACTTTATGATGCCAACATAAAGTAGACATATTGTATATGTGAATCAATATATAATTTATTTGGAATATTAATTTTCCTTATAAGCAGAGAGCTTCAAAGTAAAAAAAAATGCTAAATTTTAAATTTTTTTCATCAAATTTTGGAATTTTTCACCAAGAAATGATGCAAGTATCGACAAAATTTTACCACTAACATAAAGTAGAATATTTCACAAAAAAACAATCTCGGAATCAGAATGAAAGGTAAAAGCATCCCAGAGTTATTAACTCCTTAACGACACAGGACGTATATTTACGTCCTGCGGCGGCTCCCGCGATATGAAGCGGGATCGCGCCGCGATCCCGCATCATATCGCGTCGGTCCCGGCGCTCATCAACGGCTGGGACCCGCGGCTATTACCACATCGCCGATCGCGGCGATGTGCGGTATTAACCCTTTAGAAGCGGCGGTCAAAGCTGACCGCCGCTTCTAAAGGGAAAGTGAAAGTGACCCGGCTCATATCTCATATCTATCTATCTCATATCTATCTATCTCATATCTATCTATCTATCTATCTCATATTGATCTATCTCATATCTATCTATCTATCTATCTATCTCATATCTATCTATCTCATATCTATCTATCTCATATCTATCTATCTATCTATCTAGAGAGATTAGAGAAAATGCAGCATTCCCGTTTTAGTGATGAAATAAAACGTATGGTTTATTCCATGATTCAGACAACGTTTCGGCGATCTCTCACCGCCAATTTCAAGTGCCATTTTCAAGGGTGATGAGAGATCGCCGAAACGTTGTCTGCATCATGGAATAAACCACAAGTTTTTTTCATCACTAAAACGTGAGTGCTGCATTTTCTCTAATCTATACAAGTTGTGATCCAGGACACCGAGGTTCCATTTTGCCTGCACCCAGCTTTATCTAGTTTCTTCTTTGGATGTGCTGCTTTTATTGAGTTTATCTATCTATCTATCTATCTATCTATCTATCTATCTATCTATCTATCTATCTATCATCTATCTCATATCTATCTATCTATCTCATATCTATCTATATATCTCATATCTATCTATCTATCTCATATCTATCTCATATCCATCTATCTCATATCCATCTCATATCTATCTATTTATCTATCTATCTCATATCTATCTATCTCATATCTATCTATCTCATATCTATCTCATATCTATCTATCTCATATCTATCTATCTCATATCTATCTATCTATCTATCTCATATCTATCTATCTCATATCTATCTATCTATCTCATATCTATCTATCTATCTCATATCTATCTATCTATCTATCTATCTCATATCTATCTATGTATCTCATATCTATCTATCTATCTATCTATCTATCTCATATCTATCTATCTCATATCCATCTCTTTCTTTCTGTGTCTACCTTCCTACGTACTATAAGTACAGGATATGTGACGTGTTCCGGTGCACACTGACTAGGTAATGTGTACTTTTCTGGTTTATGATGTGCGCTGTACTAAATATAGTCGTCCAGCCTCCAGCCAGAATCCATTCCAGCGTCTACACAGGGCGCACTTGTTTTAAATAATACTTCTAGAGTTTTTTTCCTCACTCACCGGCAGCCATAGTGTTAACTCCTGGGCACAAGCGACCCATTTTATTTTTGGCTTTGGCGCTCAGATTGCCCATATTTGGGATTAGTGGAATTTTCGTCTTTAATGAGAGGGGGCGTAGAAGATTTTTTCCTCCAAATTGTTATCACAGGGCTGCGAAGAAGCCCCAGGGGGAGAGCGCGAGTTCAATGCCTCCTGTGTCTTTGTAGAGAAGAAGGGAAACAGGAGTTGTTTGTCATGCAAGATGTTAGCGAAACAAGCACGGGCGTCTGTTTTTCCTTCACATACGCAGGCATTGTATACAAGGAGGCGTACGGATTATACCATACTGAGAGCGAACCTCCGACGGATGCCAGGAAAAAAAAGAAGTCTCAACAAGAGGGATCCTCCGCCTCCACATCCCTATCCATGGGAATTTTCTGCTGTCGTGTATACACAGCGCAATGTGACCGAGCAGTATGTAAATATTAACCCTGTAGGTTAGGTAAGCGTCTGCTGCGGCGCGCTTATACCACGAGATAAGGGGGCAATGTCAGACCACCGGTGAAGTTGCATCATAAGCTACAATAGTGGTCTCCAATCTGTTAATGTCCAGTTGTTGCAAAACTACAACTCCCAGATGTCCGGGCATGCTGGGAGTTGTAGTTTTACAACAGCTGGAGGTCCACAGGTTGGAGACCACTGACCTACGGTAATACAACTGAGGATTTGTATCTAGAAACCACCATTCACTTCAATGGAACTGAGCTGCAATACCACACACAACCTGAGGACAGGTGTGGAGCTGTTTTTGCGAGAAATCAGAATTCAGGTGACAGCTACCTTTCCCAATTTCGCCACCCATACACATGACCTCCAAACTTGGCAAAGCATGTCTATGATTTTAATAAAAAGAGGTAATAAAACCGCTGCCAGACACCTCTGGAGATGCCTTATCTACCCAAGAACAAAAGCAGTGGGCAGTTGATATCCAAAATTTCTAATCCTTTTTTCTCCCCAATGGGGTAGAATCAGGGGGTCGTCGGACACAATGGCCAATTTGGTCCCATCAAGATCAGAAGGTTTGGCTGACGCATATTGAATAAGTCTGGAAAACCCCTGCCAGACGCCTCTGGAGGTGCCTTACCTGCCCGGGAGCAAAAGGATCTGGCAGTTGATATCCAAAATCCCCCCAATCCTTCTTTCCCCCAACCTCTATCATCGAGGGAGGATCAGAAGGCCACCTGACACAAAAAATGGGCAATTTGGTCCTGTCAAGGTCAGAAGGTTTGGCTGACACATATCAAATGAGTCATGAAAACCGCTGCCAGACACCTCTGGAGGTGCTTTATCTGACCAAGAGCAAAAGGATCAGACAGTTGACATCCAAAATTCCCCGATTCCTTTTTCCCCCAACATCTACCGTCATCTGAGAATCAGAAGGCCGAAAGACACATAAGCTGGCCAATTTTGGTTCTGCCAAGATCGGCAGGTTGGGCATATCTAATGCATCATGAGAATAACCCCCCAACTTTTTATATAGCTCACCACGCACATAAGACAGCTGTCAGCCAAATACTTGTTCAGATGACTAATCCCCCCTCCCCCATATGAAATAAGGCGAGAAAGCTGCTGCCAGACGCCTCTAAGGGTACTTTCAGACGAGCGGATCCACAGCGCATTTTACGTTGCAGATCCGCCGTTGAAGGACCTTCTCGGAGCGCCAATCCGCTGCTAGGAGCAGACACTGCTGCGATGTGCGAGTTGTCGCGCATGCGTGGTGTACTCGCACACATCGCGGCCCCTCCCCATGCTCTCTGAGCTAGGCCGAGAGCATCCGCAATGTGCGAGTACACTGTGCATGCGCGCGGTGACTCGCACATTGCAGTGTGTCTGCGAGTAGCGGCTGATTGCCACTCAGAGCAGGCACCTGTAAAGGCAGCATACAGCCGTCCTTCAGTGGCGGATCCGCAGAGCAATCCGCGCTGAGGATCCGCTCGTGTGAACGTACCCTAAAGGTGTCTTATCTGCCCGAGAACAAAAGGATCAGGAAGTTGATATCCATGCGGGCATGCTGAGAGTTGTAGTTTTGCAACAGCTGAAGGCACTCTGGTTGGCAAACACTGGTTTTAGATGTATGTTGCCATCCTACAGGTGTCACCCTACGGCACTTACCTGAATTAGTCCCAGCGCCCATATCACATACAGTCACCTATGTAAACCGACATCTACTGTGTGCACATAGGGTAACAAGCTGCCACGCTGTTACACTTACAATGACATAACATGCCCCATTCCTGACCAGGCATGCTACAATTGTAAGTATAACAGCATACACAAGCACAACATACACAAGCTTAAAACAGTATAAAACAACATAAACCCAACACAGATAACAAACAGAGAAAAAAAATGAAATGGTCATTTTTGTCCTAGTTTGTAACAGTACAACCTTCTCCGAACAATTGAAAGTCACAAAACGCAGAGAAAAGACTGATCGCAACGTGTTCCATTTGTCGTAGAAGAGGTGACTATGAATGATGGCAATGACAGCCAGAAAGTTATATATGATCTACTGTAGTACCCAAATAAAGCTGTCTCAAAGCTGTAGGCCACAGGACTTACCTTGCCTGTGAAGGTTAGATCCATACGATACAGAAAACTTTGTAAAATTAACTTTTCTTCAGCTCTGTGGATACGTCAAGGAAATAGCAAGTAGGCTGTATTTTCTTCTCCCCGGCTGTCAGACTTCTCATAGGTCTGCTGGGTTCCCCTCCCTTGCCTCTCCCCTGTTACATTTCCTTCAGAGCTTCGCTCCCCTCCCTCACTGGTACCTGTGGGTTCTTGTGAGTAATTCTCCCCTGTCTGAAGCTTCCTTCTACTCTCTGTGTGTATTTCTCATGCTTGTGCATGCCGTCGCATATCTGTAGATGGCTGCCAGCCAAGGAGTCTTTAACTGATGTAACCAGCCTCGGTTTACAGGGTTTGTCGTGATACAGACACTCGCAGTGGTTATATGGTACTCAAGGGGATGTTAGGTGTTGTAGTACAGGATAAGTGGGAATTATAGCCCCTTAGGAGGAGATGTCACGAAGCAGCAGGGACGGCTCTACCTATAGGCAAAATAGACAGCCGCCTAGAGCTCCCTGTTGATGAGGAGCTCCACTCTGCCTGCCACTAGAAAGTTAGACAACCAGCATCTGAACAACTCGCTCAGCCAGCAGCTTGAGGAGAAGGTTTGTAACAGTGTGTCGCTCCAGTAGTAAGCTAATTACATGTGTGGTAAGCTTGTGGGGGTATAGGGTATATGGGGTGTAGCTGTGCAGTGATGAAAGGGTGCTTGGTTAACCCTTAAAGGAGAACTCTGGAATATAAAAAATGTGACCCATACGTATGTACATACCTTCCTCCACTCCCCCGGGGCCTCCGGTAACTGTCTCCGGTCTCCGCCGCGATCCACTTCCTGGTTGCCGGTGGTCGGATGAGTCATACTGCGCTCAGCCAATCACCAGCCGCAGCGAAGTCAGACTCGACCGGCGATAGGCTGAGCGGCAGTGTGAAAACGCTTCAGGACAAAAAATTCTTCACTACACCGGCACCTGCGGCCGGGGCCGAAAACGTCACACTGTCGCTCAGCCTATCATCGGCCGAGTCGGGACTTCATTGCGGCCGGTGATTGGCTGAGCGCAGTATGACTCATCTGACCACCGGCAACCAGGAAGTGGATTGCGGCGGAGACCGGAGCCGGTTACTGGAGGCCCCGGGGGAGCGGAGGAAGGTATGTATATCTTTATTTTTTTACTGCCGACACTATGGGGGACAATTTTTATGTTCTGGAGTTCTCCTTTAACTGTCGTGACACCAGGGTGAGGGCTCCTCAATATATACTTGTCCTATTGCCACCCGTCCCAAGAACGATAGGGAGGAATAAATGATTGTCCACAACCGGAGATTCAGAAAACTGTAGGAAACTTTAGGGTATGTTATAGGACCTTCCTAGGTCACGTGTGTGGTCACATGTTTAGACCATAATCCCTTGTGTAAAGTGATTGACAGATGGTATGGACCAATGAGCTCAAGGCCAGCCCCTGCCCATATAAGGGAGCTGCCAGCCAATCCTCGCTCTCTTCGGTTCCGGACTAGTAGAGAGAAGAGATCCGTGCAACTTTCAAAGACAAGACCAGGCCGAAGCCTGATAATATCGCAAGTTACCAACTTGTGAGTTACAATACAACTCCCCGCTAAAGTCTGCGTGACTGCTGGACCTAAACTCAATCCCCTAAATCCAGCGGAACAGCGCATATAAATCTCCTGAGTGGAAAACTCACAAGGTCCCAACGAACTGTCGGGATCCTAATAGACTCTTCTTGTACAAAGACTGTTCCTGTTTAATTCTGCATAAAACCTGCAGTAAAAGTTCCCACAGTTTTCTGAAACCTCCGGTTGTGGACAATCATTTATTATCCCTCTCTATCGCTCTTGGGACGGGTGGCGATAGGACAAGTATATACAGAGGAGCCCGCACCCTGGCGTCACGAGTGTTAAGGGTTAACCAGATACCCTTTAGTCACTGCACAGCTACACCCCACATACCCTACACCCCCACAAGCTTGCCACACGTATGTACAGTCTATGAGGATCCTGACAGTTGGTTGGGACCTTGTGAGTATAAGCTCTGGAGATTGATTTACGCTGTTCCGCTGGATTTAGGGGATTTGTTTTAGGTCCAGCAGTCATGCAAGCTTTAGCGGGGATTTCATTTAGTAACTCACGATTAGTAAGCTGCGGGATTGTCAGGCTTCAGGCCTGGTTTTGTCTTGTAAGTGGCACGGATCTCCTCTCTTTGCTAGTCCGGAACCCAAGAGATGCTGCTTGCTTTGCAGCTCAGGAGCAAGAGAGCGAGGATTGTCTGGCAGCTCCCTTAAATGGACAGGGGCTGGCCTTGAGCTGATTGGTTCATCCTAACTGTCAGTCCTTTACACAAAGGATTATGGTAGAACATGTGACTACCCACGTGACCTGGAAGATCCTTTAACATACCATCACAGTCGGAGTCAAGTGGGTGGCAAAATTTACTTTTGCCTTGGGTGGCAAAAATCCTTGCACCAGCCTTGTGTAGCAGGGTGGTATAGCTTAGGATAGATTCAAATTGACATTGTCTTCCGTCCTATTCAGGGTCTGTCCAGCTCTTTTTTTTTCTTTCTTGAGTAGAACGAACCTGGAAAGGAGTCGAAACAGAAAGGACACTGCCAGGTCCTGATGGACCCCATTCACTTGAATAGGGTCTGTCAGGGATCCGGTAGTTTAACAAAGTTTAGCAAAGAAAAATAAAATGCCTGTACTGAATTGCCGAGGGAACTCAAGATAGCAATGGCAGTGTGAACCTAACCTAATGTGTGGGCCTAACCTGAAGGCCTTCTGTAAGCCCAGCAACCCTATCGTCAAATGGTTGTTCCCTGTAGTGTTAAATGCAGGAATAATAACTCCAGACATTCGGATAACGTGAAAACAACTTGAAACTTTATGTCTTTTTTTCATGAAGGGTAGAATGTTACATTTTATTAAAGCAGATGGGTGAATAGTTTGGTCACTGTCCCTTAAAGGCTAAAGTCAACGCTGAGTAAAATTTCCTTTTAATTTCCTTCCATTTAATGTACATGCACATTTTTGTCCACAAAGAAATTACCGTAAATTAATTTTTTTTTTAGATTACTTGTGAAAATGAGCACCTAAAATAAAATACATCAGGAAACTTTACCAAGTGTGAACTAAGCTTAAGGCCATGTTCACATGGCAGAATGTCCGCAATGTCCTATGGACTTTAATGGTATATGGAGAGGGGTCATTCTGTAAACAGTCCTAGTGCTGGCATGTTCTGCCAGTGCCCACTATCTGCAAAATATCCTCTTGCTTTTTCGGCAGACAGACTAAGAAGTCTCTAGTGTGTTTTCAGGAAGGGAAAAAAACAGAAACACAGGGGTGCACCTTTATGTAGTAAATTAAAAGAGGTGTATGCCAACCACTGCGCCTATAGTGCTATACTAATCTTGTCGAGTTGTGCTATGTGATAGGCACAACTCTATAAAAAGCATGAGGTTTTTGCAGTGTGCTGTTCGAGGACCCAGTCCGCATACTCTAGGTGCAGATCTGGAGGTAGGTATAGTGCAGCGCTGCTACTTGGTTTATACAAAAATTCTTAGCCACCACAGTTGTATCGGATAGTTGTAGCGACATGGATTTTATCAATGACTTGAAAAGTACAACAATGAACAACGCATTTCGGTGCTTGCCTACACCTTACTCAGGTCCAGTATAAAAACAATGTCTGGCATCCTGACTTGCTTGGCATGTGCTGCTGTGGAGGATACTAATGTAGATGCAATTGCAGACAGGATACAGATAAGATACAGTCTTATGAGCTTAAACTCTACTGTAATAGGCCTATACAGGTTGGCTTACTGTAGTGCGAATACTTACCTACCCTATGCATAGGGAGTATACTGAAAAACTTTGTGACCTGCTTAGCCACAGAGCCCTAATTGTAACCTTAGGTCATAAAAAAGAATAGTGTATGCAGAGAGGACCTAGTTTAGTTTTTGCCTCCTCTGGCTTGATGATAGTCCTTCTTGGAGCTGGAAACAGGAAGCACTTTGCCCTTACAGTATGGACTGGAGATGAACTCGTGTACAAACCCTCCAAACTTTGTACAGTGCCATAATCACTGCGCATGCACCCCAGAACTGTCAGGTGATGTTGCTTGCACCTGGAACAGGAGCTGTGACTTGCTTTAAGCAGGCTTTCATTTGAACAGGATACAGAAGACTGAGGAGGCATGAACTTGTCACAGGAGGTACACTCAAATTGGGGTCCTTTTTGTTGTGGCCTGTGACATTACTGGACCTAAAAGAAACACTCTAGACCAGTTACAGACACTTATCACTGACAACTCGTTTGGTCTGAGGATCATGAGACCCACAGAACTCATATATATCTGCGGAATACCTGGCCACATAGGCGAAGGTATTGCTGACTGAAGGGCCTGGGAAGCTAGGGGTTTTCTGGCAGCATGGGGGGGTGGGTCAACACCCGACCTAGGTTTAGTGGGGGGCGGTTTCGGGTGGTCTGGTGTGGGGGGGGGGGGGAGAGAAGTGTGGGGCGGACAGCACGCCCCCCCCCCCCCCCCGAACTTAGATGTTTCCTCCCCCTTCCTTCCTCTTCCTCTTTCCTCAATGGCCCCTGCAAGCTTGCTCTCCTCTCCAGGGATTGCCGACAAAGTGCTGGAGTTTGTCCAGGCGTGGGAGAAGGCAGAGGAGGGCTTTGTCGCCGCCTCCTGGCAGGTTTAGTTTCCTCCTCTTCTACTTCTGCTGTGACGGGCGGCGCGTCCTCAGTCTCTGGTAGCCAGCGTTTTTCCCATCGCACTAGGCCTCCTACAAGGCTCAGCCCTAGCCCCCCGGCTTCTAATCCCCGTCGACGGTAGCCACTGGGAAGTGATGCAGTGCGGGGGGAGGGGGTGCGAGGTGGCTGTGGGCCTTGTGTTTCGCTAACTCCTCCCCCTTCCTCGTGTGCTCCTGCAGCTGTGTTGTCTGTGCAGGTCTCCCCAGCATCTGCTCCTCATCCTCCGAGCTCCCCTCTCCCTTCCACCATGGGTAATGCCCCTGCTGTGTCCTCTAGTTCATATGCAGCTGAGGACACTGACCTCTCAGGCTCTCCCTTACCTGGTGGCCTGTCTTCCCCCTTGTCTGTGGCCCCTGCAGTTGCGGGGTCTGTTGTCCCAGTGCAGACCCCTGGGGCTGCAGCTGCTGACCTCCCTTTTGTGGATGCCTTACAGTGTGGTGCAGCTTGTCCCCCTGTTGTTCATCACGCACGGAGGTCCTGGGGCCGTGATCACAGGTCCCATTCCCTGTCCTCCTCTCGGGGCTCGGGCCGGGGTCAACGTGGTGGCTCATCCATTTACTCGGGCTGTCGACGCAGTAGGCATCGTGGACATCGTGATATTCGTAGCCGGGGAAGTTCCAGGCGGTCCAGGCCCTCCTGCTGGAGGTCCGCTTCTTCCTCGGGCAGCAGTTCCTGGACTTCTTCCACCCCAGATCGCCAATCCAGAGCAGAATGAGGCAGGAGCTGTCTCAGTCGGCTGGCCGGTCCTCCTGCACAGGTAGTCAGTCTGGCGCGGTTGAGGTGCCCCTCTGGTGGTGGCTTTGCTGGGAGCGGCCATTGAGGCGGGTGTTTCAGCTGAAGTTTTGTCTCCCTCCACGTCTGCATAGGTTGCACCCGGTAAGTTAGAATTTGTGGGGTCTTGGGGATCGGGTGAGGGGCAGGGAGAGTTGTTGCCCGCCCTTAAGGCCTTGTTGGCTCACTTGGAGCCTGGACCCTCCACCCTGTCAGCATGCCCCCTGCTAAGCAGGTTCCTTCCCATCCTCGGGCGGGTGTGTATAAGGACGCTTTTTTCTGCGGTATGCCCCCCCCCCCCCCCCCCCCCCCGGGTGCACATGTAGATGATAAGATCAAGCAAAAAATTTGGCGGAATCAGTATAATGAACTTTGGTCTTTGCTGTCCGTGGATAAACATACTGTGGACAAGGAACGTAGGTCTTTTTCCAACAAGCCTGCGGACAGGAAACCCAGAATTGATAAGACCATGGGTAATTGGTGCAGGCTTTTGCGGTTTTGGGTTCCATTATGAGACAGCAGCATCCTGAGAGTTGCTCTGAGCTGTTTGTCTATATGGACTCCATTTGTAGCACCCATAAGTCCCTTGAGGGTAGTGCTTGGTGGCGCTATGACGAAGAATTTCGACACGGGTTGTCCCTTCAGCCTGAGGTGGGTTGGGGGGTTAAGGCCATTGATGTGTGGCTGCACCTTATGATGGCGCAGAAGACGTCCCCCTTTCAGTCTGGGGCCACTTCCTCTCAGTCTGGCTAAGCCGAGGCAGTGGCCATGTGACGTCCTGGAGCGTGCTGGCTCTTTAATGAGGGCCACTGCAAGTTTTTCGGCTTGTGTAAGTACAAGCATGAATGCTCCTCCTGTGAAGGGGCCCATGCTGCCGTTAGATGCTCCAGGGCGCTGCGGCAGGCCCCTGGACCTTCGGGTGCAGCTGAGGGGAAAGATGCCAGTGGACGTGGACGAGATGTTCTCGTGGCTAGACAAGTACCCCAATAGGGAAGCTGCTGAATTGCTGTTGGACGGTTTTGGTTATGGTTTTTTCATCCCCTTTATTCCCTCTCCTTCCTTCCAATTGTCTTTTAATTTGAAATCTGCCTCTGAGTTTCCGGAGGCATTGCGGGAGAAGGTGCGGAAGAAGTGGATTTGGGTAGGTTTGAAGGTCCTTTTGATTCCCCTCCTTTTCGGAACTTGCGTGTCTCTCTGCTGGGTGTTGTACGTAAGAGGGAGGTGGGCAAGTTCTGTCTGATTCACCATTTGTCGTATCCACGCGGTTCATCAGTAAATAATGGCATCTCCAAGGAGGACGCCTCGGTGTCCAATGTTTTGTTCAACAGGTCATCACCTTGGTCAGCCAGGCTGGTAGTGGCGCCCTTATGGCTAAGACTGACGTTGAGTCAGCTTTTTGTCTCCTCCCGATTCACCCGGAATGCTATCATTTGCTGGGGTACCATGTCGATGGCCTTTTTTACTATGACACCTGTTTGCCGATGGGTTGTTTGATTTCCTGTCATTTCTTTGAGTTATTTAGTACTTTTCTCGAGTTGGTTGTTCGTTTTGAGACGGGTTGTCAGTCCATTATTCATTACTTGGACGATTTTTTGTTTGTTGCCCCTGGGGGTTCTGACCGTTGTCGCTTCCTTCGTTTTGTTACTTTATGAACTTTATGTTCCCTCCCCCTTCCTTCCTCTTTCCTCACTGGTCCCTGTGAAGCTTCCCGCCCATTCCAGTTTGTTTTGGGTTGTTTTGCACTTTATTTTTTTTTCTCTCATCTTTTTCCTGTCATGCTGCCTTTTTTGCACTTTCACCGATGTGGTCTGAATTCACATCGGTGAATTTGTCTAATGTTTAAAAGTCATGCATCCACACGTTTATCATGTGTAGGATGCCCTTGTGGTACATGTGACTGTTTGCAGGCATCCTCCATTGTATGCATATTTTCATGCTGGGGATCGCCCATAGCAACGGACCACAAGTGCAGGAGCTCCACCCTAATATAGGTGCACAACTGCACTTGGGGTTGAGTATCTCTTGCCATTGCAGACCACGCAATTGTAAGTTCTTTTTTGCACTTTGTTGTAATTTATATTTTCTTCTCTTCGTACTTTTGTACTTAAAAAAAAAAAAAAAAAAAAAGGGTTAATTTAAAAAAAAAAAAAAAAAAAAAAAAAAAGGAACTGAGTGTTTCTGGACTTTTCCTGTTTTCCTTGTATCAGGGATTTTGAGTGTTACGTGGAAGAGGGTGGTTGCTTCTGAAATGGGTTTGCTTGTGGCTTTCCTGTGGGTTGTTTTTTCTTCTTGGTGGTCATGTTGTTGTTGTTCTCCCTTGTTGCAAGTCACAGCTGGCGGTAGAGATTGAGAAATGGAGGATATAAGGTTTAGGGCAGACATGCCCGTCTGAGGGAATGACGGCTGGAATACCGCACCTACCACCAATATCACAACGAGCAAGAGTTATACAGGTTTTTTGTGGTTAACATTTTATAGTGTTAGATAAATACTTCAATAAAAGCTGTGACCGACCCCTACAGTCCAGCAAAGAAACCTGTTTGTGCATGTTTTTACTGGGTATACCGGGAGGGTCGACCTGCTCCCCCCCCCCCTTCTTTTACCCCCCTTACAGGTTAGGTGGTCCATGCAGTCACATTATGACTGACATATTGGAACAAAGCGACTCTCCCATAAGACATTCAAACCTTTTCTACATCTGGACATAAATGTACTTTGATGGCCCGAGGAAGTCCTGGCAGTATTGGGTTTGAAACGCAAACAAGAAATTTCCTTGACTATCCCATGTAACCTGCCGAGATCCATGTGTTTTCTGCCCCAAAACAAACCCAAATCAGATGAATGGAACTGATGATTAGTCACAGAAATTTCTAAAACCCTTACAGGGTGATCATTACAATAAGTGGTTATAATGCCATAATCTGTCCGATCATGGAAAAGGGCAGACCCCCTTTGTACCGGTGATTGCTGAAGAGCCTAAGAGCTAACAGAGGTCCCCAGGCCTGTCTAATGTACAATTGGAGCTTCCACAATAGTGCATCACTATGGCACGACATCACTTTAGTGTGCTGTAGGCCCCACAACTACCTGGTGACTCTCAGCACTGTGCATTATGGACAAGTGTGTGTGTGAACAGTAATACATACACAGTATTTTATTTCATCACCACCAGAGGCATAACTTGTAGCTTCTGGGTCCCAATGCAAAATGTGCAACAGGGCTCCATGTGCCATTTATAATATTGGTCTCTTATTAGGCAGAGGTGCCTTGGGGCCACCGGAACAGATTAGCATTACCAATCATGTTGTATAAATGTCACTATATTGTAGATGCCATCAAAGCTGTTTAGCATTCTGTGATCATGTTGTACTGGGAAGAAGATGAGGGCCATCCGGTCTAACCATCTAGATGCCATGGTCACAATTGACATCCATGTATGTCTGTAGTCAGGAAGGAGTTAGAAGTAACTATATGAATAAAGTAACCCCCATATATTTGGTATTTCCATAACTGTGACATCATGCACTATATGAACAGATTTAGTAGTAATGATAATGATTATTCCTTTATTGATAAAGCGCCAACACATTCCGCAGCACTGTACAGAGCATGTCATTAGAAACAAATAGCTGAAATGAGAGTTTTTCTGCTTTTCCTCCCAAACTTAATGTCACGAAGGTAAAAGGCTAATATATATGTAGCCTAAAAGGTAGCAGATTTAAAATACAATCCCTGCTATAAAACAAGACCTCATACAACACATAAAAATGCTGCCTAGATATCAAGGTGAAATTTTTTTTAAATCCCAAACACCTTAGGGTTAAATACTGTCCTGTAACCACTATTTATAATCACACGACTGCAGTTTTTTTCTGTAATGGAAGATATTTACATAGCTCCAGACTTTGGATACCTTGAAGCCACTGGGCAGTCTTTTAAAGGGTACCTCTCATCAAATAAACTTTTGATATATTTTAGATTAATGAATGTTGAATAACTTTCCAATAGCATGTTAATGAAAAATATGCTTCTTTCTATTGTATTTTTCCCGATCAGTCCTGTCAGCAAGCATTTCTGTCTCATGCTGGAGTCCTAAACACTCAGAGCTGCCAGCCTGCTTTGTTCACAGCCAAACAGGCTGTGAACAAAGCAGGCTGGCAGCTCTGAGTGTTCTCCTTTGTGAACAAAGCAGACTGGCAGCTCGTAGTGTTTAGGACTCCAGCATGAGTCTGAAATGCTTGCTGCCAGGACTGGTAGGGAGACCCCTAGTGGTCATTTCTTCAAAGTGGAAAATTAAATAGAAAGAAGCATATTTTTTAATAACATGCTATTGGAAAGTTATTCAACATTCATTAATCTAAAATATATCAAAAGTTTATTTGATGAGAGGTACCCTTTAAGGCTTTGTTCCTGAACTATTAGTCCTCATTACCCTTTTAATAGGTTTTAGAAGACCCCTTTTCTATCAGTTACTATAGTTAGAAAATGTACTGACAACTGGAATGATAAAATGGCGCTTGCCAATCTTTAATAAAGCCTCAGGTCCCAGGTGTATATTGTAATAGGTTAGACATGGGGTTAGGCCATGCCGCATTTTACATCAGACCATGCCCATGTGGTGTCCCGGTCCAGAACACATTACACTGCCCGTCCTGTCTGGCACACGTTGCCGCAGGTGTCCGTTCCAGCCCTCATCTTCAGAAAGGGGAATGCTTTGTAAAGATGTATTGATTCTGGTTTGATTTATATTATTTATGCCTTTGTATCATTAATTTATGTTTATTATGCCTCTGTATCAATAATGTTTTATTATGCTGCTGTACCTTTAAGAGGGAGCTGCAAAGGAGTCATGTGATCAGCTGTGGCCAATAGGGATCTCCTGACTGGGTTTAGAGACCTGTTTAGGCATGGAGGAGTCACCGTTGCAAGGAGTTGGGAGAAGGAGGTCAGTTCAGTGGAGTGAGTGTGGAAAAAAAGTCAGCTAGTGGAGTGCTGGAGTGGGAAGAGGAGTTGTGGCGTCTGAGTCAAAGTTCTGCAAGTGAGCAACAACATTACCTAAGGGCGTAAAAAAAGTCCAGGAAAAGTCCAAGTCCTAAGTTGCGGGGAGAAGAAGCAAACTTGCGGACAGTATGGAATCAGAGTAGAGAGCTTCAGGCAGCTCTGGTCCGAAAAGTCTGAAGTCCAAGCCTGGCGGGAGCGAATTACATGGATGCACTGTAATCAATCTCAAGTCAGTGTCAGTTGTCTCAAGTCTAACATGTAAAGTCTAAAGTCTCCGAACGCTGGAACCGGCGCCGGGAGCTCGTGGCATCATAGTCCCGCCCCCACATGATGTCACACCCCGCTCCCTCAATGCAAGTCAATGGGAGGGGACGTGGCGGCTGTCAAGCATCCTCCCATAGACTTGCATTGAGGGGGTGGGGCGTTACATCATGAGGGGGCATGGCTATGACATCATGAGCTCCCGATGCCGGCTCCAGCTTTCGGAACAGTTTGTTTCAAACGCTGAGCAGCGGAGTACCCCTTTAAATCCAGTCAAATCAAGTTACATAAAAGTGGAGCATACTAAAAGTCCCAGCGTGCCCAGCCATTTCACTACTGACTACCTCTGCAACTCTCTGTCCTACCCTGCCATAACCTTGCATCTGGTGTCTTTATTGCCCAGCGCCTGGCCCAGGAGAACTGCTTCACCTTGAAGCGAGCTGAGTTACCCTACCTTGGTGTCACAAGTGATTGTCTGTCTGTCACTGCACCCCAGTACTAACACTACAACACGCCATTTTTGACCACCACACCCTCTTTTAAAAAACCAAACGGGAGTGATGTAAGAAGTTGCACATTTTTGAGCAAACAAGGCCTGGCACAAAAATGTGTGACTTTGCTACACCTATAAAGCAGACGTACCGGCATAATAAATCACCCCCATAGTGATTATCACATCAGTCTCTGGTCTAATTACACATACATAGGTACATACAGATGCCTGTGCCATACTGATCCCTGATGCATTAAGATATTTTTACTGCACTTCTGAAGTTGAGAAATAATCCAAACACATTGTACAAACCTAATTTTACATTACTCCTCAATGACTGGAGCCAAGGCCAAACAAACAAACAAATTAATAAAATAATAAAACTTTCTGGTGCACTAGGATATCCCAACGCGTTAAGGTTAATGCGTTGTGTTAATTCGATCAAGATAACCATGGCTTCTTCTTTAGTTCATAAAGTGGAATAAAAGACAAGAGTCCTTCAAGTTCACCCTATAACCCTACTGTGTATACACTAAAACTTTTAGGCCATGTTCACATAGAAGAATTTCCGGGCCGAAAACATCTGGCGCGGAAATTCAAATTCCGGTTTCTGCAGAAAGAATAGACATGTCTATTTTTTCGCAAAGTCTTCACGGAATGCATTGCCATCTATGAGACGGCGCATTCGTGAGTGCTCCGCTGTCAGGGTCAATGGGGAGATTTATCAAAACCTGTGCAGAGGAAAAGTTGTGCAGTTGCCCATAGCAACCAATCAGATTGCTTCTTTCATTTGTAAAGAGGCAAGCACAACTTTTCCTCTGCACAAGGTTTTGATAAATCTCCCCCATTGCCCCTGACAAATTTCCGTGTCCACATTGCCGTGTGAACAGGGGGCAAGTCCTGGAAAAAAAAGTGTGTGAACTCACCCAATTTCTAATACACCCTCCCCCCACCCACCCCCCACCCCCAGTTTGCGCAAAAAACAAACAGAAGAAAATGTCCACACTAAAACTTAACATCCTGCACAGTTCCAGGATTCTTACAGGCCACAGGCATACAGCTGCCTACAGAGTATAAGAGTGACACACTGTAACAAACCTCCTCCTCATGTAATCTCCTTACTACTGGGGTGACACACTGTAACAAACCTCCTCCTCATGTAATCACCTTACTACTGGGGTGACACACTGTAACAAACCTCCTCCACATGTAATCTCCTTGCTACTGGGGTGACACACTGTAACAAACCTCCTCCTCATGTAATCTCCTTACTACTGGGGTGACACACTGTAACAAACCTCCTCCACATGTAATCTCCTTGCTACTGGGGTGACACACTGTAACAAACCTCCTCCTCATGTAATCTCCTTACTACTTGGGTGACACACTGTAACAAACCTCCTCCCCATATAATCTCCTTGCTACTGGGGTGACACACTGTAACAAACCCCATCTTCATGTAATCTCCTTAACTACTGGTGTGACACACTGTAACAAACCTCCTCCCCCTGTTATCTACTTACTACTGGAGTGACACACTGTAACAATGCTCCTTCTCGTGTAATCTCCTTACTACTGGGGTGACACACTGTAACAAATCTCCTTCCATATAATTACCTCACTGCTGGGATCAGGCACGTGCACAGACTTTTTTGGGGGCAGGGGCTCCAGTTGGTAAAAGGGCTCTTTTCAATATTAAAAAAAAGTTTGTAAAAAAAAAAATTTTACATATGCTACCACAACACAATCCTGAAGTAAGGGACCTCCGGCAGTCATGTCAGCTGAAAGGGCCCCCGCATAACTCCACAGAGGTCCCAATCAGTGAGGGCATCATAGGGCAGGTGCATTAAAAGGGCAGGGGCTCAAGCCCCCTTTTGAGTCTATGTGTGCACGTCCCTGGCTGGGATGACACACTGTAACAAACCTCCTCATGTAATCTCCTTTCTACTGTGGTGACACACTGTAACAAACCTCCTCCTCATGTAATCTCCTTACTACTGGGGTGACACACTGTAACAAACCTCCTCCTCATGTAATCTCCTTACTACTGGGGTGACACATTGTAACAAACCCCCACATTATGTAATCTCCTCACAACTGGGGTGACACACTGTAACAAACCCCCACATTATGTAATCTCCTTACTACTGGGGTGACACCGTGACACACTGTAACAAATCTCCTTCCATGTAATTACCTTACTGGGCTGACATGTGACCTCTCCTCCAGCTCAGCCCCGCCTCCTCCACAGCATCACACAGGTCCTTCAACCACGATCTTTTCTCTCCTCCACAGCTAGGCTCCGCCCCCACATGTGATGGTGACATCATCACAGGTCCTACACCTCCAGCATCTAGCAGTCGGTCGGTCTGCAGGACTAATGTAACAGGGACTGCGTTCCTCCTGTGGAAAAAGCAAAGGAACGCCGTTCCTGCAGGACTCGATCCCAGTGTGTGAACCTAGCCTTATACCGTAGTAATTGTAGTGTTACTGATCTTCAGTGTAATGATCTGTAATATATAAAAGGCACCATATGGCGGATTATACAGTGTATCTTTGCCACATGTTAGAACACTTACTCGAAGATGTAGAAACCTAAATGTTTTTTGGGTAACCATACACTTGTCATACCTGCTCAGCCAACAGTTTTGATCCTCCCATGCACATAAACATTTGGCTCAGCTGAGCGTAATGTCTTCTGAATACAGAGAAAAGGTTAAAGGGGTACTCCGCTGGAAAACATTTTTTTCTTAAATCAACTGTTGCCAGAAAGTTAAACAGATTTGTAAATTTCTTCTATTTAAAAATCTTAATCTTTCCAGTACTTATCAGCTATACTACAGTGAAAGTTCTTTTCTTTTTGAATTTCCTTCCTGTCTGACCACAGTGCTCTCTGCTGACACCTCTGTCCATGTCGGAAACTATCCAGAGCAGATAGGTTTGCTATGGGGATTTGCTCCTACTCTGGACAGTTCCTAAAATGGACAGGGGTGTCAGAGAGCACTGTGGTCAGAAAGAAAGGAAATTCAAAAAGAAAACACCTTCCTCTGTAGCATACAGCAGCTGATAAGTACTGGAAGAATTAAGATTTTTATATAGAAGTAATTTACAAATCTGTATAACTTTCTGGCACCAGTTGATTTAATAAAAAATAAAGTTTTCCAGCGGAGTACCCCTTTAAATAGCTATCAGGTAGATCTGGCAGAGGCTTTTCTCTATGGGACCAAAAGGTCTGGGCAGCTCAAATCTAACATACCCTATTCTTCTCTCTTCTAAAATCATCTGTTGGGAGAGAGTCAGGAGCTATATAACACATTATACAGATGGCTGATTCCTTCGAAATGATTGGGCTTGGACTACTTTTTTTCTTTAAAGGGGTACTACACCAAAAAACATGTTATCCCCTATCCAAAGGATAGGGGATAACATGTCTGATCGTGGGAGTCCCACCACTGGGGATACCTGCGATCTCCAGGCCTGCAGCGGCGGCGGCCGGAACATGGAAGCTTGGCGCTTCCACGTTCGTAACGTCACGCCACATCCCGCCACACCCCGCCACTCATGTCTATGGGAGGGGGTGTGACTCAGCTAGTGTGTGTGTGTATATATATACATGCACACTAGCTGAGTACCCGGCGCTGCCTGTTTTTTCCTACCATGTCCTTGTGGGGGAGGAAAAGCAACAAAGGAGGAAGCTTTTGTGCTCATATGCCGTCCTTAAATCCTGACCCAATATCCCCTCCTGATATCCTGACCCCAAATCCCCTCCTCATATTCCGACCTCATATCCTGTTTTCATATCCCGTCCTTATATCTTGACCTCATATCCCATCCTCATATCCCGTCCCCATATCCTGACCTCATATCCCATCCCTATATCCCGTCTCCATACTCCATCCCCATATCCATCCCCATATGCCGTCCCCATATCCCATCCCCATATCCCGTCCCCATATCCCGACCTCATATCCCAACCCCATATCACGACCTCATATCCCAACCCCATATCCCGTACTTATATCCTGTCCTCATATCCCGTCCTCATATCCTGACTCTCATATCCCGTCCTCATATCCCGACCTCGTATCCTGACCTCATGTCCTGTCCTCATATCCCGACCTCATATCCCGTCCTGATATCCCGTCCTCATATCCTGACTCTCATATCCCGTCCTCATATCCCGACCTCGTATCCTGACCTCATGTCCTGTCCTCATATTCCGACCTCATATCCCGACCTCATATCCCGACCTCATATCCCGTCTTCATGTCCTGTCCTCATATCCCGACCTCATATCCCGTCCTCATATCCTGACTCTCATATCTCGTCCTCATATTCCTACCTCATATCCCGTCCTCATATCCCGTCCTCATATCCCATCCTCATATCCCATCTTCATATCCCATCCTCATATCCCATCCTCATATCCCATCTTCATATCCCATCCTCATATCCCGTCCTCATATCCCATCTTCATATCCCGGCCTCATATCCCGTCCCCATAGCTAATCCTCATTTCTAATCTTCATATCCTGTCCTCAGGTGGGGCTGTGTTGTGGTAAGCATATTGTAATCTGACAATAAAAGGGGTGTGGCTTAAAGGGTGGGCATGTATTTGTTAGGGATGGGGCATGGCATGCGGGGAGGGTGTGGCTTACCAGCCAGACCGACGCATTCCCCAGGAGAAGCAAAGTAAAGCTTGTGGAGTAAGGTACCAGAAGTCCTATATATTTGCATGGGATGGTAGGTTAGGGGTTAATTAAACTATTATATATTTTTGTTTGACATATAAGTAATATGTGACCAAGTATTATCACAATATTTCCAGCCATACGGAAGTTATGCTGGATCTTACATAGATTTGCATTGGACTTTAAACAAAAACCCCGACCCTGGCAAATGTGGGTAGGTTAGGGTTAAATCACCTATCCTATGTTTGTTGTTGACATATAAGTAACATGTGGCCAAGTTTCATGTTAATATCTACAGCCTTTTGGAAGTGATGCTGGAACATACACACACACATTGAGTTTTATATATATATATATATATATATATATATATTTATATTTACCGTATATACTCGAGTATAAGCCGAGTTTTTCAGCACGATTTTTTCGTGCTGAAAACGCCCCCCTCGGCTTATACTCAAGTGAACTCTCCGCCTGTCAATCCCTTCTCAATGTTGCAAAACTACAACTCCCAGCATGCCAGAGGATAGGCAGGGGGGGGGGGGGGGGGCAGCGGTGGTGGTTGGACTCAGGACCCCAGGACAGGCAGGGGGAGAGAAGCGGGTGGCGGCGGGGGTCTCTGGCACCGCAAAAGCCGCTGCAGTTAATTGATTTAAAGCGAGCACTTTAAATCAATGAACTGCAGTGGTGTCACCGCCTGTCAATCTCTTCATCAGTGGTCTTCAACCTGCGGACCTCCAGATGTTGCAAAACTACAACTTCCAGCATGCCGGGAGTTGTAGTTTTGAAACATCTGGAGGTCCGCAGGATGAAGACCACTGCGGCCTTCATCATCATCCAGACCCCCCCCCCCTTTTAGTTTTCTACTCGCCTCCCCTCGGTGGGAAGGAAGGGTGAGCTGGTCTGGGCCATCTATGCTGCAGGGACCGTCCGGTGGAGAGGGTTAGTCGTCCCGGGCTGTCCATTTTCACCGGGGGGGGGGGGAACCTCTTCTCCGCGCCTGCCCCGGACTAGTGACGTTGCCTTGATGACGACCTACAGGGACGTTCATGCGCAACCCTCCCCACCGGACGGTCCCTGCAGCATAGATGGCCCGGACCAGCTCACCCTTCCTTCCTACCGAGGGGAGGTGAGTAGAAAACTAAAGGGGGGGTCTGGATGATGACGAAGGCCGCAGTGGTCTTCAACCTGTGGACCTCCAGAGGTTTCAAAACTACAACTCCCGGCATGCTGGAAGTTGTAGTTTTGCAACATCTGGAGGTCCGCAGGTTGAAGACCACTGATGAAGAGATTGACAGGCGGTGACACCACTGCAGTTCATTGATTTAAAGTGCTCGCTTTAAATCAATTAACTGCAGCGGCTTTTGCGGTGCCAGAGACCCCCGCCGCCACACGCTTCTCTCCCCCTGCCTGTCCTGGGGTCCTGAGTCCAACCTATCCTCTGGCCAGAGACCGCCGCCGCCCGCTTCTCTACCCCTGCCTGTCCTGGGGTCCTCCTGAGTCTTATCACCGACCCCCCCACCGCACTGCCCCGGCCAGAGACCGCCGCCGCCGCCCCATTGCCTCCCCCATTCCCAGTTTTATAATTACCTGTTCCCGGGGTCCGCACTACTTCTGGCTCCGGCGGCGTCCTCCTGCGCTGTCACTGTGCGCACTGACGGTCAAGTTGCGTTGAGGACGTCACTCGTCATTGCGCAGCACAGCGTAACACAGGACCCCGCAGGAGCCAGAAGTAGCGTGGACCCCGGGAACAGGTAATTATAAAACCGGGGATGGGGGAGGCGATGGGGCGGCGGCGGCGGTCTCTGGCCGGGGCGGTGCGGCGCGGTGGTGGGGGGTGCGGTGCGGGGGTCTCGGCAGTGCAGTGGGGGAGGTGCGGGGGGTGGGGCATTATCGGATTATCGGCAAGGTATTTGCCGATAGCGATAAAATCCAAAATCGTGAATATCGGCCGATAATATCGGCCAAACCGATAGTCGGTCGATCCCTAATCCATACCTACAAAGAATCCATAAAAAATAAGCTCAGAAATTAAGTTATGTGTAATAATGTGAAATTACACAGTGAGAAAGTATTGAACACATAGAG
This sequence comes from Hyla sarda, assembly GCF_029499605.1. Classification (NCBI taxonomy): domain Eukaryota; kingdom Metazoa; phylum Chordata; class Amphibia; order Anura; family Hylidae; genus Hyla; species Hyla sarda. Next base: position 198,454,277 of record NC_079195.1, read on the forward strand.
AAAGGGAGGTGCAGAAAGGCATGGAAAGACAAGACAACAGCTGAAATCTACCAGTAATTAAAAAGCTATTCAGCCCCTTGTCAGTACTAATTAATAGTGTGGGGCACGAATATTCGCATTTCAAATTTTTATCACGAATATCGCATATTCGCTAGTTTGGGAATATTGCGAATATATTCGCTATATATTCGAAATTAAGAATTGCGAATATGCGCATATTCGCATATTCCTTCTTTGCACTTGTGGGCCAATTAGAATGATGCAAATAGACTTGTCAGAGGTTATCAACAACATCCCTAGCAACCAATAGTAAAGTTGCCCACCCCTCACTGTTTTGTTCCTCGAATACGCAAATATAACGAAAACACGAAATTTGCGAATATAGGACAAATATTCGTCTATATATTCACGAAATATCGTGAATTCAAATATGGACAATGCCGCTCATTACTACTAATTAATATCAGCTGGTTCAGTCTCAACTGATGGCTACAAAAAGGTCTCATTGCCGAGGGGTCACACAAGACACATCTCATGATGGGTAAAAGCAAAGAGCTGTCTCAAGAACTTCACAACCTATTTGTTACAAATCATAACAATGGCGTTGGCTACAGGTTTCAATGGGATTCTGCTGCACTGTTCACACGGTGGATTTCCGTGGCGGATGTATCTGCCGGGGAAATCACGATTCTGGCATCCAAAGAAAGAATAGGCATGTGTATTCTTTCTGCAGATTTTGCTCCGAAATGCATTGCCGTCTATGAGACAGCACATTTTCAAGTTGTCCTAGTGCTCGCCGGATCGGGCAAATGTGTGGAATATCCGGCCCTGTTTTTTTTTCCGGGCGGACATTCCGCACATTTTACGCTGTGGGAACATGGCCTTTCTATGTTCTCGCCCGCCCGATCAGCGCCAATGTGTACTCTTTTCTATCAGCTCATTTGTTTTTACAGGATAGTGCTAGTTCCTTTGTCGCACTGCAACAGTCTATTCCTGTGCGACACACACTATTTCTATACCGGTAAGCACTTTTCATTAGTTTGGGGAAGCTTTTACTGTCAAACTGGGCTCCAGTAGCTATAAGAACATTAGGACACCATGTTTACCTGGATGTAAAAAGAAGCTTTTGTTCCATAAATTGCCCCAACATTGGTTCACTAAGCATCTTCTTCTTCATCCTACCCTTTCACTTGCCTATAGTTGTATGGTATTGTGGTGTCCCGGTACCGTATTGCATACCGTACCTTGTGTATAAGTCCCCAAAGTCAGAGTTCCTACGTTCAGGTAGGGTCCCCCAGGTGGGACAGCCCCTAGTCGCCTCTCTTCTATTCTAATTCTGTGATGTTTATATGTACATATTTGATATATGTGTATATTTAATATAATGTATAGTATGCTTACCTTGTTAGCGTCGCAGGACCTTCGGTCATGTGACCATATATAAATCCTCTATGGTATGTTGGAGGACCTTTGGAGGTCCTTGGATCACATGTTACCCACAATATTGTGTGTTGATTGACAGAAGTATTGGATAGTGTTGAGCGGCATAGGCTATATTCGAATTCGCGAATATTCGCGAATATATGGACGAATATTCGTCATATATTCGCGAATATTCGCATATTCGTAATCTCATTTTATTTTCATATGCGAAAAATTCACGTATGCGAAAATAACATATGCGAAAATTAGCATATACAAAATTAGCATAAACAAAAATTTGCATATGTGAAAATTAGCATATGCTAATTTTCGCACGTGCGAAAATTCGCACGCCAGTCTCACACAGTAGTATTAGAGCCTTCTTTACACCACACAAGCTGGAAGCAGAGAGGGGTGATCAATGTGAATGTGTACTGTGAAAAAAAACAAAAAAAAACAAAAACGAATATTCCTAATTACGAATATATAGCGCTATATTCGCGAATATTCCCGAATTCGCGAATATGCGATATTCGCGAATAAAATTTGTATTGCGAATATTTGCGAGCAACACTAGTATTGGACCAATCAGCTCTAGTCCAGCCCCTGCCCATGTAAGGGAGCTGTAGCCAATTATCGCTCTCTGTTGCTGCTCCTGTAGATGCCGGACTAGCAGGATGGATCTGCGCAACTTTCAAAGACAAGCTAGGCCTGAAGCCTGCCGGCCTCAGCACAAGACTAAACCGTGAGTTCTAAACTAATCCCCGCTAAAGCTAGCGTGACTACTGGACTGCAACTAGAACCCCTAAATCCAGTGGAACAGCGCAAGTCAGTCTACGGACTCAAAATTGCTTAAGGTCCCAACCTTTGTCAATCTCCTAAGAGACTTTGCATATATATAGAGACTGTTCCGGTTGTAAAGCTTGCATGAAATCTTCAGTAAAGTTCCGACAAGTTTCTGCAAAACTCTCCGGTTGTGGACATTCAATAATTCACTACCTCCCTATCGCTCTTGGGAAGGGTGGCGGTAGGACAAGCATTACAGAGGAGCCCTCACCCTGGCGTCACAAATAGCAAGGGTTAACAAGCACCCTTTAGTAACCGCACAGCTATACTCCCTACACCCAACTCCCCCAGGCTATCACAGTATCACCCTGTGATCCAGTGTTTCCCAACCAAGGTGCCTCCAGCTGTTGCAAAACTACAACATGCTGGGATTTGTAGTTTTGAAACAGCCGGGGGCAGCCTGGTCGCAAAACACTACTGGGGCAGATTTATCAAAACCTGTCCAGGGGAAAAGTTGCCCAGTTGCCCATAGCAACCAATCAGATCACTGCTTTCATTTTTAACAAGGCCTTTGTAAAATGAAAGAAGCAATCTGATTGGTTGCTCTGGGCAACTGGGCAACTTTTCCTTTGCACAGGTTTTGATAAATCTCCCCCTGCTGTGATCAATATATTGCATTATATCTAATCATTCACCCTTTCACTTACCCATGGTTGTATGATATCCCCCTGTGATCCCGTGTAGAGATGAGCGAACTTACAGTAAATTCGATTCGTCACGAACTTCTCGGCTCGGCAGTTGATGACTTTTCCTGCGTAAATTAGTTCAGCCTTCAGGTGCTCCGGTGGGCTGGAAAAGGTGGATACATTCCTAGGAAAGAGTCTCCTAGGACTGTATCCACCTTTTCCAGCCCATCGGAGCACCTGAAAGCTGAACTAATTTATGCAGGAAAAGTCATCAACTGCCGAGCCGAGAAGTTCGTGACGAATCGAATTTAATGTAAGTTCGCTCATCTCTAATCCAGTGTTTCCCAAGCAGGGTGCCTCCAACTGTTGCAATACTACAACTCCCAGCATGCCCGGACAGCCGAAGGCTGTCCGGGCATGCTGGGAGTTGTAGTTTTGCAGCAGCTGGAGGCACCCTGGTTAGGAATCAATACATTGCATTTATTTAGATACAATCTCATTGATTTACATCCAACAATCCCCTTTCAAGTGTCAAATAATAAAATAAAAAATATTTGCATTAATTATAGATATCTCGGATAATATCACAATTCATTCTGCATACAGGGGACAGCACAGGGGGCAGATTAAAAGTGACAGCTATTGTGACCGTCTGTCAACCCGAGCAGAGTCAGGAAATATAATAGCTATAAAAAATAAAAAAAATACCAATTTTATAAGCTTAGCCCAACTGAAGCAATTTAGGGGAGAAAAAAACAAAAAAAAAAAACATCTCCTCCGATTTATGCCGCGAAGAAAACTGGACATTTGCACTTGTGTTCTCTTTTGTCGTTCTTTTTTGCCATTTTGGGTGTCTCAAGGGTCACTTCCAGCTCTACCTCAGCAACTCTGCGCGGTGAGGTTCAGGCTGACTATAGAAATAATCAATACTTTCTCCGTACAAACAGAATATTACAAGTTAAAAGGGCAAAAATTCTCATTTACTGTTCTACAATTTGAGATTGATCATATTCTTGCTTCATGATAGCTTTTATCCCGAGACTGTATCTTGCTTAAATTAAGATCATTTAAAGTAAAACTCCAAAAAAAAAGTTAAAAAAGTCAACTTTTGCCTGGGCCTGGGCCAATTTTCTCCATTTTCAAAACTTTACTTGGCCGGGATCTGACAACGACCTGATCGTCTGTCGGTAGAGCGTGTGATGCAGGGCAGATGGTATTACCCTAGGGGCAGATAACTTCCTTTGCATTGGCGCTGCTCTCTAGCGATCACTTTCAGGCATCAGTCCAGTAATATGTATCAAAATTTATTTTATTGACACATTAAAAACAATAAAGTATAATGGACAGTGAAGCAAAACGCGTTTCGGGAGCAAGTTCTCCCTTTTTCAGTTGCAAGAAAAGGCTTTCTACTGATTGTCATGCAGTGGCTCTTTTAAATACAGTTGTTTCTGGCACCAAAATACAAAGGTCAAAGGTCAAGGTGAAATAGTTTTATAGAGAGCAGCGCCAATGCAAAGGATTTTTTCCTGATCTACAAGTTGTCTTCACTTTACCGGACTCCCGGCTGCCACGAGGAGACCGGTCCAGAAATTTGCAGGCTGCAGCTCGAGATCCCACGTCTGTACCCCATACGGAGGGGTTATATGTATGGACCCAAGGGTCATCTTAGGTGAGCACAACACCTCCACAAGGGAACCTGGGGACCGATACCTCACAGAAGTACGCAAGGGGCTGTTTTCTTTCTCCTTCTTTTTCCTCATTTGTCCTAGGGGCAGATGGCATTAACCACTTGTATTCGTGACGCCAGGGCGTGGTTTATCCTCAATACCACCCGAAGGTATACCGTTGGAACCTGGGCTAGGCACCGACAGTGGTAGCTTTATTGAGTGACAGATGGAACAGTCTATACAGCTTTGCCAGGCCCACGGAGGTGACCAGTGACTTCAGAGACCTCAGGGCTTGCTGGGACTTGTAGTGGACTGGGACAATATTGATGCAGGCCTCGCTGACTGAAGACAGATGACTTTGACTTTACTGACTGGGACTGACTATACCCCGACTGTAGCTTACTTGTAGACTTGTGGCTGCTTGACTGACTTAAGGCCTTCTATGGACTCCAGACACACTCTTAGGACTTGACTTGAGTAAATCCCCATAACAAACCTCTCCTGCTCTGGGCACTTCCTGACATGGACAGAGGTGGCAGCAGAGAGCACTGTGGTCAGACTGGAAAGAACTACACAACTTCCTCTGTTGTATAAAAAATAAAAATACTTTCTGCATGGTGTTTTTTGGGCCTAAAACAGTGCAGTTATTTGTGTGCGCTGGGAGTCAATAAGTTATTCTGAAACACCATACTCTAATGGCCTTTTTTTCACCTTTAATTATGTGTTTTTTTTGTTTGTTTTTTTTAGCCTAGTGGCAGTTTTCAGCATGTTCAGCATACATGTGGCATTGTTTTCAACAAATTGTGGCATTGTTTTCCTCCCATAGACTTTTATAGGTTCAAAAAAGACACCCCCAAAAACGCCATGGGGGGGATTTATCAAAACCTATGCACAGTGGTACAGTTGCCCATAGCAACCAATCCGATTGCTTTTTTTATGTTTAAAGAGGCCTGTGGAAAATGAAAGAAGCAATCTGATTGGTTGCTATGGGCAACTGCACCACTCTTCCTCTACATAGGTTTTGATAAATCTCCCCCATGGGTGTATGTGTGTTTCAGGCATTTTTTGCCATTTTTTCCCCCACTTCTTTAATAGAAATCCTGAAGACACATGATAAAACTGACAAATGACTTGTAATAAGAAAAATGCACAGGATAAAACACCAAATAAAAAATGTCTATACTAATACATGTCATTTTGGAAAAATAAGACTGCTACAAAAACAGCATAGATTTCGATGCAGAACCAACACCTATATCCTTACAGAACTTTGATGGATGAACACGGGAGATTTGTCAAAACCTGTGTAGAGGAAAGGTGGTGCAGTTGCCTATAGCAACCAATGAGAAGGCTTCTTTAATTTTTCAGAGGCCTCTTTGAAAGAGAAAGCAGTAATCTGATTGGTTTATATGGTCAACTGCACCACTATGCCTCTCCCCAGGTTTTGATAAATCTCCCCCATAGTTTTTTTGACTTGGTGGTTTCTACCCTTTCTACCGAAAGTTTCAATGATCTAGATCAGTGTCTCTACATTGTGGCCCTCCAGATGTTACAAAACTACATTCATACTTTATACTTGCAGATGCCATGCTTCCACTAGTGGTGGCGGAAGTTATTGCGGTATTGCTCCATTTTCTTAAAGGAGTTCTGTAGTGAAACATAACCCCCCACGATCTCCTGAACGGGGCCTCGGCAGTCTGCCGGAAGGGGGCGTGTCGGCCGCGGGTTCCTACTGGGGTCGGAACAGCCTCTTACAGCAGACTGCCGGGCAATGCTGTAGTGTCTTGTTCAGCCTCTAAAAATAGTACAAAATCAAACTGACTTAGGCTATGTTCACACAGTGGAATTTCCAAGCATAATTCTGTGGGAAATTCCGCTGCTGCAGAGTCTACTTGATTTCAAGGAGATTTTGCTGCACTGTGCAAATGGTGGCATTTCTCTGGCAGATGTTTTTGCTGTGGAAATTCTGATTCCGGCATCCACAAAAAGAATAGACATGTCTGGCGCATTTTCCTAAGGCCATCAATTTATTAACCTGTTAAGGACCTAGGGCGTACCTGTACGCCCTGAGTCTCCTCCCTTTCTATAACGCAGGGCCATGGTGTGGCCCTGCATCATAGCGGGTCGGGCCCGGCCTCTAAAAGAGGCCGGGACCCGTGCCGCTTGCTATTAACCCTTTAGACGCAGCGTTCAAAGTTGATTGCGGCGTCTATAGTGAAACTAAACTACCCCCGGCTAGCTCAGTGGGTTGTTCTGGACCACTGCAGTGAAATCACGGCATCCCGAACAGCTGGAGGACAAGAGGAGGGTCCCCCTTCCTGCCTCCTGGTGTCCGATCGCCGAATGACTGCTCTGTGCCTGGGCATCATTGATCTATGTTATCCTATGGGAGCTATAACATTGCAAAAAAAAAAAGTTTATAAAGATCATTTAACCCCTTCCCTAATAAAAGTTTGAATCACCCCCCTTTTCCCATTTAAAAAAGAAAAACAGTGTAAATAAAAATAAACATATATGGTATCGCCGCGTGTGGAAATGTCCGAATTATAAAAATATATCGTTAATTAAACCACATGGCCAATGACGTACGTGCAAAAAAATTCCAAAATCCAAAATAGCGTATTTTTAGTCACTTTTTCTATCATGAAAAAATAAATAAAAATCGATCAAAAAGTTATAGGGGTCAGAAGATGACAATTTTAAACGTATACATTTTCCTGCATGTAGTTATGATTTTTTTCCAGAAGTGCGACAAAATCAAACCTATATATCATTTTAATCATATGAACCAACAGAATAAAGAGAACGTGTAATTTTCTACCGAAAAATGTACTGCGTACTGTCTCGGAAGCCCAGCGATCAGACATCTTATCTTCCTTTCGATAGGGGATAAGATGTTTTTACCCGGAATACCCCATTAACCCTTTAGGTGTTTCACAGGAATAGCAGCAAAGTGAAGGAGAAAATTCAAAATCTTCATTTTTTTTAACTCACATGTTCTTGTAGACCCAGTTTTTGAAAATTTACAAGGGGTAAAAGGAGGAAAAAGCCCCCCCCCCCCAAATTTGTAACCCAATTTATCTTAAGTAAGGAAATACCTCATATGTGTATGTCAAGTGTTCTGCGGGCGCAGTAGGGGGCTCAGAAGGGAAGGAGCGACAATGGGGTTTTGGAGAGTGAGTTTTTCTGAAATGTTTTTTTTTTTTTTTTGGCGGGGGGGGGGGGGGGTGCATGTCCCATTTAGGAAGCCCCTATGGTTGCAGAGCAGCAAAAAACTCAACATGGCATACTATTTTGGAAACTACACCCCTCAAGGAACGTAACAAGGGGTACAGTGAGCCTTCAAACCTTCAGCTGTTGCAAAAATTCGACTCCCAGCATGCACTGACAAACCGTACATGCTGGGAGTTGTAGTTATGCAACAGCTGGAGGCACATTGGTTGCACAACACAGAGTTTATTACTTAACTCAGTGTTTCGCATCCAGTATGCCTCCAGCTGTTGCAAAGCTACAACTCCCAGCATTTACAGTCTCTCAGTGCATGCTGGGAGTTGTAGTTGTGCAACAGTTGGAGACACACTGGTTGCGAAGCACTGAGTTAGGACACAAACTCTGTTTCACAACCAATGTGTCTCCAGCTGTTGCAAAACTGCAACACTCAGCATGCATTGACAGTCAAAGGGCATGCTGAGAGTTGTAGTTTTGCAACAGCTTGAGGCACACTGCTACAACTCCCAGAATGCCCTTTTGTATTCTGTGCATGCTGGGAGTTGTAGTTATGCAACAGCTGGATGCACACTTTTTCATAGAAAAAATGTGCCTCCAGCTGTTGCATAATTACAACCCCCAGCATGCACAGACTACCAAAGGGCATTCTGGGAGTTGTAGTTGGAACTCCAGCTGCTGAGAGTTGTTGCTAAGCAACAACAGGAGGTGAACAGGCCTCCTGCTGTATCCTGCCGCCGGGACCGCTGCTGCCACCGCTCCTGCTTCTGGGGGGGACCCCCGCCGGACCAGGGAGAGGTAGGAGACGGCCGCCAGCCCCAATTGCCACCCCGATCGCCACCCCAATCGCCAACCAGCAGGGCGGTGATTGTTCAGTCATTCCGACCGATCAATCATGTGATTGTGAAGTGGCACCCGTGCCACCTCACTCCTGCTGGGTAAGGGTGAATGGGGCTGTCTCGACATGGGGGGGGTCTCAGGACCCCCCCCAGGGGTTTGCATGGGGTGCCTGCTGATAGATATCAGCAGTTATCCCGGTCCGGTCCCTGCCCGGCACGCGGCGGGGGACCGAAATTCCCAAGTACCAGGGCGTCGGGGCGTATCTGTTCGCCCTGGGTCCCTAAGTGGTTAAGGGTTTATCCAGTGAAAAACAATTTATTTCATATCAACTGGCTCCAGAAAGTTAAACAGATTTGTAAATTACTTCTATAAAAAAAATCTTAATCCTACCAGTACTTATTAGCTGTTGAAGTTGAGTTATTATTTTCTGTCTGACCACACTTCTCTCTGCTGACAACTCTGTCTGTCACAGGAACTGTCTAGGGTAGGAGCAAAGCCCCATAGCAAACCTCTCCTGCTCCAAACAGTTCTTGAGATAAACAGAGGTGTCAGCAGAGAGCACTGTGGTCATACAGAAAAGAACTGCTCAACTTCGGCAGCTGATAAGTACTGGAAGGATTAAGATTTTTTATTGAAGTAATTTACAAATCTCTAATCATCAGAAAAGAATATAGGATTTGGCACTGTACTAAATACTAGTGTTGCTCGCGAATATTCGCAATGCAAATTTTATTCGCGAATATCGCATATTCGCGAATTTGCGAATATTCGCGAATATAGCACTATATATTCGTAATTACGAATATTCGTAATTATTTTATTTTTTTTACTTTATTTTTTTTTTCACAGTAAACATCACAGTGATCATCCCTCTCTGCTTCCAGCTTGTGTGGTGTAAAGAAAGCTCTAATACTACTGTGTGAGATCGGTGTGCGAATGTTCGCATATGCGAAAATATGTATGTGCAAATTTTCGTATATGCAAATTCTCGTTTATGTTAATTAATGTATATGCAAATTTTCGCATATGTTAATTTTCGCATGCGCGAAGTTTCGCATATGCGAAAATAAATCGAGAATATTACAGATATGCGAATATTCGCGAATATATGACGAATATTCGTCCATATATTCGCGAATATTCGCAAATTCGAATATGGCCTATGCCGCTCAACACTACTAAATACAAATATCCAAATGAAGTTCTCAGGTAAATCCCATAAGGTGCAGTCTAATACGTCTCAGCATAGCAGGTGGTGCTCACTAATCACAAACAACAGTCCCATGTAAAAGTATATAGCAACAATAGTAGAATAGCTGTCCAGGCATACTGGGAGTTGCAGTTTTGCAACAGCTGGAGCTCCACCATTTGGAAACCACTGGAAGACTTTTTTTTGCTTAATATTCAATTATCACCAAGTCCAGGCCTAATAGATTACTGATGGGAGGGGTCGCTTGTACGCCGAGCGCCAAGCTTTAATGTTAAGTGCTTTTCTTGTCTTTTAGCTTGAAATGTTTGGCATATTTTATTTTTTAACCTCACGCTGCATATCTGAGGTAATCGCCGTTGCAGGTTATTATTCAGCTGAGCCAGGAGCGGGAGGGAAATACGTGATAATACAGTAATTACACGCCGCTCTATCCTGGTATAAATCCTTTGATAAGAACACTATAATAACACCGGAGGACACTGCATTAACGCACTTTTTTACGTATAAGTAAAGAGAGATCTTGCGACTACAGATTTAATCCCTGCTAAACATAAAAAAGTCCACATCCAGATGTTATTATAGAGCGCGGAGAAGCCATAATTGTTAAATACTGACGGTAAAATCTGCAGTAGTCATGGGGGGCACTTGCATGGTGTCAGAGGCTGTAATGTAAAACACAAGGTTTGTTAACATTCGTATAACAAGTCCGAATGGGGATATACAGTAACCTGGGGAGAACGTTCAAGAATGTTCAATACCTGGTAGTTATATATGGAAGAAAATAATACTTGTATACAGTATGTTGTCATAACTACATGATTGCATAAAGCGTACCTGTCATGTCAGAGAAAAAATAATAATGCTAATATATGTTACTCACTAGGTCATGTCTTTCTCTGTGTCTAGCTTCTGTATTTTGCTCAAAAATCCTGTTCTGCAGCTCACTCTTTCTGACATTCATTGCTCAGGAAGGGGCATGTCCAAGGCAAGCACTAAGCCCGCCCTCACTCACCATGCATTCACTTCATCCTTGAGTCTGCTGTGCTGGGTCTCTTCACCCAATCACTGCAGGCTGCTCTGTAACCCCCTCCTCTCTGTTTTCATACAGCAGTCTGATAGACAGGACAGGTGTGAGCACAGATGAGTGCTAGTCCTGCCCTCACTTCCTGGACTTTGGGGGGCATTTATCATTGTCTTTGGAACTGCTGTTTTTGTGTGTACAGTGATCCCTCAACTTACAATGGCCTCAACATACAATATTTTTAACATACAATGCTCTTTTCTGGACCATGGTAACTTGAAAACAGACTCAACATACAATGTACGGACAGTCCAGATCTGCGAAACATGTCAATGGCTGGAAGAACAGACCAATCAGAATGGGCATTCACTGGTAAAAACATCTGTATTACTGAAGTGCATGAACTGAATTCCTGTCTGGTAGCGCCCCCTACAGTACCGGGAGGTATTACACGTTCTGTCCTACTCTTTACCTGTATTACTGAAGTGCATGCACTGACTGGATGTCTGGAAGTGCCCCCTACAGTACAGGGAGGTATTACATGTTCTATACTCTTTACCTGTATTACTGAAGTGTATGCACTGACTGGATGTCTGGAAGTGCCCCCTACAGTACAGGGAGGTATTACATGTTCTATACTCTTTACCTGTATTACTGAAGTGTATGCACTGACTGGTGTCTGCTAGTGCCCCCTACAGTACAGGGAGGTATTACATGTTCTGTACTCTTTACCTGTACCAGGGTTAGCTACACCTTTGGACACCAGGTGAGGGCGGCTCCGTGTTACTTTTTTAGGACATTACGTGACCCTGAAGAAGCTCCTGTCCTCTACATAGGCAGTGATTACAGCTCCCAGCAGATCTTCATCACTTTTATATGTAAGGATTAGCTTTATCTATATTAGTTATCTACTTATTACTCTTTAATCCTCACTTTTGCCTATTTTTGGATGACATTTTGGGGCTTCAGAACCAATTACCAGGTTTCCATAGAGTTCTGGTCTCAGCATACGATGGTTTCAACATACAATGGTCGTCCTGGAACCAATTAATATTGTAACTTGAGGGACCACTGTAAATGTGACAGACATTTGGCACCTCAGGCTATTTTTGTGCCTTTTTGATTTACCCTTTTTTAAGTGTGTACAGACCAGCTGTTAAGGTTAGTCTTATGCAGTGGTAATGAATTAATCAACTGAGAAGTTATTATGTATATTTATTTATGTTATCGGGAAACAAAAACCCTTTTTTTTTATAAGGCTTCCTGTGGATATCTTTCCAAAGAGTCGGCATAAAAATAAACTTGTCACTCGTTGGAATGTATGATTTCACTTGTGCTATAAATATTTGAAAAGATTCAATTATTGTTTTATTATACCATGAAATATTCACACACTTTTTATTACAGCTTCATTTTATGACGAGACGTTTGACTGATTGTGTTATGGTTATGGTCCGGCAGAAAGAAGGGCCCGTGTGCCTAACACAGTGTATCCCCACCAGGGTGCCGCCGGCTGTTGCAAAACTACGACTCCCAGCACGTGCGTACAGTCTAATTTTTCTATTGCAAAACTACAACTCCCAGCATGCTTGGACAGCCGAAGGCTGTCCGGCATGCTGGGAGTTGTAGTTTTTCAACAGCTGAAGGTACGCCGTGGGGAAACACCGGCCTAACAGGTTCTCAACATACAGGGTGTATAAGTCGTTTCATCCAGATGCAACTTTCTCTGCTGCAAAACTTCCGCTCTTAGCAAAGGCTGTTCGGGCATGCTGGGCGTTGTAGTTCTGCATAAGCTAGAAGCGCCCTCATGGGGAAATACCGGCCTAACAGTTCTCAATGTATGGGGTGTATAAGACGTTTCATCCAGATGCAAATTTCTCTGTTGCAAAACTACAACTATCAGCATGACCAGACAGCCTTTGGCTGTCTGGGCATGCTGGGAGTTGTAGTTTTGCAACAGCTGGAGTCACCCTGGTGGGGAAACACCGACTTCACAGGCTCTCAATGATCAGGGTGTATAAGACATTTCATTCAGACACAAATTTCTCTGTTGCAAAACTACAAATCCCAGACTGCCTTTGGCTGTCCGGGCATGCTGGGAGTTGAAGTTTTGCAACAGCTGGAGGCACCCTGGTGGGGGAAACACTGGCCTAACAGGTTATCATTGAACAGGGGGTTACAAGTTCATTCAGACACAAATTTCTCTGTTGTAAAGCTACTACTCCCAGCATGCGCGTACAGTCTAATTTTTCTATTGCAAAACTACAACTCCCAGCATGCTTGGACAGCCGAAGGCTGTCCGGCATGCTGGGAGTTGTAGTTTTTCAACAGCTGAAGGTACGCCGTGGGGAAACTCCGGCCTAACAGGTTCTCAACATACAGGGTGTATAAGTCGTTTCATCCAAATGCAACTTTCTCTGCTGCAAAACTTCCGCTCCTAACAAAGGCTGTTCGGGCATGCTGGGAGTTGTAGTTCTGCATAAGCTACAAGTGCCCTCATGGGAAAATGCCGGCCAAAAAGTTCTCAATGAATAGGGTGTATAAGACGTTTCATCCAGACGCAAATTTCTCTGTTGCAAAACTACAACTATCAGCATGACCAGACAGTCTTTGGCTGTCTGGGCATGCTGGGAGTTGTAGTTTTGCAACAGCTGGAGGCACCCTGGTGGGGAAACACCGACTTCACAGGCCCTCAATGATCAGGGTGTATAAGACATTTCATTCAGACACAAATTTCTCTGTTGCAAAACTACAAATCCCAGACTGCCTTTGGCTGTCCGGGCATGCTGGGAGTTGAAGTTTTGCAACAGCTGGAGGCACCCTGGTGGGGGAAACACTGGCCTAACAGGTTATCATTGAACAGGGGGTTACAAGTTCATTCAGACACAATTTCTATGTTGTAAAGCTACAACTCCCAGCATGCTCAGACAGCAGGCATGCTGGGAGTTGTAGTTTTGTAACAGCTGGAGGCACCCTGGTGGGGGAAACAGGTTCTCAATGAGCTCGGTGTGCAAGACGGTTCATCCAGACACGAATTTCTCTGTTGCTCCAGCTTTGGGGGCCTGAGTCACGGAAAGTCTGCTCCATTCAAATGTCTTTTTACATTCCCCACTGGAAGAAAACACTGAGCGGGACCTAAAAATAGAACTTGTCTCATTCCCTCAATTTTTTTTTTTTTTTTCTTTTAAAGGATAAAATTGAAGTGGATAAGGGAGAAAGACCGAAAGGAATGAATAGCAGGTCTCCAGGGCAGGATTAAGATGCAGTGACACATCTGTGAAGAGTAGGGTTCATTACTGGGAATATTACAGATATATTACGGGGTTCCGCAAGGCCAGTTAAGGTGTAAGAACAGGGTCACGAGGAGAATATTAAGGCAGTCTATGGGCCGGAACAGGTGTATATTGGGTCAGTGATATTTAAACAGCTCCGCAGATGGAGCGTAAGACCGCGAACGCGCTATAATATACTATTAACTTTGGTGACCCCGAAAAGTTAACACGTCATTTGAGTACCTTATCCGTTTGGTGCATGTGGTGTTTTGTGTCTGTATTAGGATTTTTTATTCTTGACAAACTTGCTCAGAAAAATAAAAAAATATTCACACAATTAAAAACCGAATATCAGAATAGTCATAAGCAGATAATGGTAGTCAGCTGACCCAAGAGAAGTCTCCTCCATGTCATGGATGGTGCTGGGCAGCTCCCTGTAGACTTGAAGAGATGCCATGAATAGATATAATGGATACAAGTGGTGTGTGTTTCAGGTGTATGCCGCACTTAGTCATACTCAAGGGGCTAATCATAAGTAAAGAAAGTGTACCTGTCGTTTGCAAAAACTTTTTATATAATATAGATAATAACATTATGGGGGAGATTTATCAAAACCTGTGCATAGGAAAAGTTGCCCAGTTGCCCATAGCAACCAATCAGATCACATTGTCCTGCTTGTCCTCAGTGTACAGAGCCCTGCTTGCCCTCAGTGTACAGAGCCCTGCTTGTCCTCAGTGCACAGAGCTCTGTTTGTCCTCAGTGCACAGAGCTCTGTTTGTCCTCAGTGCACAGAGCCCTGCTTGTCCTCAGTGCACAGAGCTCTGTTTGTCCTCAGTGCACAGAGCTCTGTTTGTCCTCGGTGTACAGAGCCCTGTTTGTCCTCAGTGCACAGAGCCCTGCTGGATTTACTACTTTTTTCTTACTAAGATTTTTATTCTTGTATAGTTGAAAAGATTCATAATGGTCAACAGATCTGAAGAGACTTTAGCTCTCAAATTCACAGACTGTACCCCGTAAACAACAATTTAAATTAACATTATATAAAGAAGGAATGTTGCAGGAGACCAGGGGAATATTTAAGTGTGGTATAAATAGGTGCCAATGTTGTACACATATTTGTAATAAGAGGACAGAAATAACTATTGAAGGGGAATCTGAACCATATTTCATTAAAGAATTCTTAAATTATAGTAGTGATTTTATTATATATATGATAGAGTGCCCCTGTGGCCTAAGATATATAGGGAGGACTATTAATAGTCTTAGAGTTAGAATCAATAAACATAGGTCCAACATTAAAAATGGATATGCTTTACATAGCGTATCGAGACATTTCCTTACCCATCATAATAAAAATGCTGGAGTCATGAAAGTTTCCCCCGTAGAGAAAATTAAACCTCGAGATTATAAAACACTCTGCAATAAGGAGATGTATTGGATTTTCCATCTTAACACTCTTTTTCCCCATGGTCTCAATGAGAGTCTAGAACAGGTTTACTAATATATATCTTTTTTATAAATAATACATATTTTAATATATTTTTGTATTCATATTATTATGTTATTTTATTTTTCTAAATAATATTTTTATGTACTTTGGTATATTTGTATGTTTGTATACAGCTTCTTATCTTTGATGATGGTAGCATGATATTTTAAAAGTGTAAATTTTATTTTTACCCGATCTTTAGGTCTTCTATAATGTTTTGCTTCCGGTTGCGTTCCACCACCCATAGGAAATGACGTTCCTTGGAACGCATAGCCGAGTCATGTGACCAGACGCCGACCGGAAGTCCGTCACATGTCAAGCGGGACCGCCCGGAAGACGCTACATGCGAAGACCTGGAGTGAAGGTATTTAAACTGTTTGTACTATATATATTATATGCCTGATGAAGGAGATGGCGCAAGCCATAAAAATACCTCAGAAACGCGTCGCATGTGTTAAATAAACTTTTAAGAATCTACTACCTGCCGACTTATTGGTCTGCTCACCTCGGTCCGGAATCGGTCAGTACCCTGGGTGGAAACCTGTGACTGCCATTGGTCCTGTATCTGCTTGATGTGCCTACTAGGAGGGGGGATACGTTTAATTACATTTCCCCCCACTGTGGAGTAAGTTCCTATCCATAATATATTGTGTAAGATCATTTATCACTTCTCTGAGCGCTTGGAAAAACTTTTTTCCCCTAAATTTTTCTTCATGCAAATTCACAGACTGACACTTAGAAGTGTAATACAATAAATATAACAATGTACAAAAAATGTTTCAGGCTTTAGTCAGTAAAAAATCTAAGTGATACATATCTTTAATGTGTAGGAAAGCAGGACCTGAATGCTACCTAAAAGGTAGAAACGCATTCACCAGATAGTGTTTGGCATGGAACACAACACCCACCAATACCTTCTGTCTAGGGAAGCTGCCTCCTGTTCTTCAACCGATCCCTCTCAAAAGTTGGTTGATATGAAGCCAAGATGCACAGAGGAGAGTAAGCCACATCTAGGAAAGTTGAGAAAAAGACAAAAAGAGAGGTGCGCTCCTAGTGCGGATGGTTCAGACAGGTGAGCCCCTTAGGATAATTAGTTAGGCTTACCAGAAGTGGTCATGCTCAGGGCACAACACCTATATCTGCATGTAGTATCGCTCGGTGAAGATGAGGTCAGCAGCTCCTGAAGTCCTCTCTGAGTGAGCTAGTCACTCAGCATTTCTGATACAGTCTGGAATAATGTGAACCAAAGGCCTGGGACACATAAAAGGAGGACTGGGTTCCGGGCGCTTCCCCTCCTAGTAGAGTACTGAATCTTAGGCAGGCAGATCCATAGAATAAAAAGGGAGTTTATTCGCAACAATAGTTTCGAGTCTTGTGCCAGACTCTTCTTCAGGCAGGCGATATGCCTGAAGAAGAGTCTGGCACAAGACTCGAAACTATTGTTGCGAATAAACTCCCTTTTTATTCTATGGATCTACCTGCCTAAGATTCAGTACTCTACTAGGAGGGGAAGCGCCCGGAACCCAGTCCTCCTTTTATGTGTCCCAGGCCTTTGGTTCACATTATTCCAGACATCTAGGAAAGTTGACCCTTAGGGATGGCACTCACCCTTCCAAAGCAGATGACACTTCTTATCATCATCCGAGCACTGCTACTTTAAAAGGTTGAGTGCCATCCCTAAGGGTCCAATTTTCCTGGATGCAGATTACCCTTCTCGGTGCATATTATTTTGTAAGAACAAACATTTAAAAAATCACATGTAGGCTATTGGCCTACCTGAGGGCCAGAGTGTAAAATGTCTGACAGCTTCTATAAATCCAATACTGAAATAATGTGTCTTTTGTGGCAGCCCACATGTAAATACTCCTATGTACCACTGTATGGTGCCACCTTGTTACTCCTGTCCACCCCTCTTTCACCCCCTACACCCCCCTGTCACCCATGTGCACTATTCTACAACCATCTGTCATCCATGTACACCCCTCTGTCACACCCTACACCCCACTGTCACCCATGTACACTCCTCTACACCCTCCCAACACCCCTCTACACACCTGTCACCCATGTATACGACCCTGTATTCCTCCTCACTTGTAAAAGGGGAATCTGGAGGCTGATGCTGGAAAAGTGCGGAGCCTAATAGGTTTGTTTTGCAGGTTTAACGGTGAAGAATTGTGGCTTGAAGAAATCGTCATGATGGCCCGGACCAGATGGAGAAGAAAATGGAACAACGCTGATTTTAGAAGATGTCACATGTGAGTTGCTGTATAAAGCATCACTGTAATCTACATACCCACAGATAAATTGATATTTGCATTGCTGGTGTTTTCCTTAAGGGTACAATAACATATAAAACATATATACATGTGGTGAACCACCAGTGTATGGCGTGACCACCGGTGTAGCGGTGTGAGTGGTTGGATCAGATGGTATTATCCCTGGGGGCTGGATGGTATTAACCCCTAGTGTTCGTGACGCCAGTGTGGTTTTCGGGTTCCAGAACACCACACACCCAGATTCTCCGCTATCCCAATTGCTAGAAGTGAAATGAGAGTCCACAACCAGTTATGGTCAAACAGAGGCTTTACTGGAGTAGAAGACAGATGTAATTATCTTCACAGCTAAGGCAGAATTCCCCAAAGAGGTGGCCAGGACCCAGAGAACCTCACAGCTTGCTGGACCAATATACTTGTAGTTAACTTGACTTGAAATTAGACTTGACTGGACTATATGTAGGACTTGACTAGTTTCAGTGACAGCAGACAGACTTGAGACTTACTGGAATGACTGTAGCTTTTGGGGTCTTCCAGTTGCTGATGACTTGCACTGAGATCTCTGGTGGTTGCTGTGCTCAGCAAAGACTTGATACCTGCAGAAGCAGAGCTGGTAGCAAAGAGAGAGAATTGCAATGGCCGCCCCTTTATATAGTGGGGGGGCTGGACTAAAGACCATTGGTCAAGCTGCGGGTCATAGGTTAAGCTGGTGCTCTCTGGGAGAACATGTGACAACAAATCATGTGACTGCATAACATAACATGTGACAGCTTCACACAGGTCCTTGAGACCTCCCACAGCAAATCTGCTCTATCTATACATTAGGAGACTGTCTAGGAATTAAAGTGATATACACACCTTTATAAAACCAACAGGGGGAGACCTTGCAGGAGAGCCCCCAGGTCACTGAGGGGCTTAACCTGACAGGGCCTATGGGTAGTTCTGGTCCATGTCCTGTACTGGGATATAACATACTGTACATATAGCAAGAATATAATTGATTTAGAAAAATATATTACTTTGCAATAGAATGAAATCCTAATGAATACAACAGAAAGTCTTTTAGTGGGCCCAACACCACCTACCAAGCTACCCGAGACAGTCCAAAGCCACAGGACACCCATTGGTGCTGTGACACCACACATGGAGCTCTGTATTCTCCCCATCAATAAAATCTGATAGTCTCAGAATAAAATTGGAGACCCATAGAGGTTCAGTATGAGCCAACAGCAGATCTCTAATGCCGCCATGTGCGCAACACTTTTACGTGCAAGGAAGTCAAATTTTACATGATTTTCTTTCCTTAAAAATGGGATTGGATCCATCAAATAATATAGGAATAAATGAAAAGCCCTAAACATTAGATATATGTTGGCCAAAGACTCTCGACTATGGCATGAGCATGTTTGATTTCTAGATCTGATCCTTTTGTTTTTCGGGAGATTAAAACAATTTCTCCCCTCTTATTTATATGAATAAATTCACACTTGGCAACATTTTATGATGGTACTACACATGCACAACTTCAATGTTTTCCAATGAAAAAAAAGTTACATACAAAAACTACCAGGGTCAAATTATTTGTTAATCTTTATTTTGACAATTGTCTCTCCAAGACTGTGAACTTCAACTCCCCAATTGCCCAATTCTACCTTATTCTTTCCCTTGAGTCCTTATTCTAGATATCCGGCTGACTCTGAACTACTGTCTGAAAACCTAACCTGAAAACCTAAGGCAAACACTGTGTTACCCTATGTAAGCCTTTGATCTACATGTAGATTAACCACAAATGACCTAGATGTATTTTATGGCCTTGTTCTCAAATTTGTCTTCCTTCCTCTTGTTTGCGGTGTGTATGTTGTTGTAAGTCTGTAGATGACTGGGGATGGAGGCCTGTTTGCCTGAGTGAAGCAACACAAAATGAATGTGGTTATTCCATATCCTGGGAAATTTTACCGTTACATCCTTCCCATTAAACTGATCGAGGAGATGTAACCAGATGTTCTACTGGAAAAAATATGTTACATAAATATCTGTATTCAAGTCTGTATGTACTTATTTTCTATTGCATGTACAAATTCTGCAACAGAGTATTATTATCATCAATCCCATTAGTGCTGGTACCCAATGAGGCTCACACCTTGATTAACCTATCACACACATTCATACGGAACTTGTCCCATTGACTTCAATTCTAATTCCTGCAGCTGAAGAAAGAATAGAGATGTCTATTCTTTCAGCAGAGTCTGCAAGGAAATGCACTGCCGTCTACGAGATGCCACATTTATAAATACACAAAGTATATGATGTTTTATACATCTTGCAGGCTGTGGCTCCTCTTCTCGCCATAGAACTGGCCTAATGCTAAAATAGTAAATGAAGAAATGAAGCCACGGAACTGGGTACGTGTTGCAGTTAAAAGTTCTTCTTTATTGCAGCATAGCAGGTCAGTATGGGAGTGGGACCAGAACTGCCATACTGACCTGCTATGCTGCAATAAAGAAGAACTTTTAACTGCAAAACGTACCCAGTGCCGTGGCTTCATTTCTTCATTTACAATTGTGGACTTTCTGCCTTTTCTACTGAGCACGGGTACGTGGATATAGCCTCTTACTGCCAATATTGTCCTAAATTATATGTGAGTGGTGCAGGCTTGTACCTTCTCTCCAACTGATCTAATGCTAAAATAGTTTGCTTAACCTTCGACTGAACGAGACACTTTTAGGAGCCAGAAAGTAGTTGTTACTTCTCTTCCCTAATATTTCTTTTATACCATTTAAGGCAGTTTCAAGTTTTAGTGAAAAAAAAGAGCCTCACACAGAAGAACACAATAGTCCTAATTATAGGAGACACTTGGGGACTGGCGCTCTCTATATAAAACTTGTACCAGCTTTTTATTGAATTTTCATACAGATCAATAAAGCTGACGGCGAAACAGAGTTACTTAAAAATGTGACATAAAGTATAGAAAAGAAAGTCATCCATAAAACCTGTCTGTGGGGTAAATGGTTGGTGGGAATGTTTCACAATTGTTCTAGTGTCCTCAAATGAAACACTAGAAGTTACAGATACAGTCATTTTTCTAAGGATTTGTAGTGAATATTTTGATACTTGGTCTCTGGGATATATACCTCATTCTTCAAAAAATATTTTCTGAAGCGACATGGACAATGAGGAAGGTTTACTATCCAGTGTTCAGAAAGAGTAATTGTAGGATCACCATGTTTATCATGTGGCTCATGATAAATAAGGCGCATCCTTAGCTCCTTAAGGACACAGTCCATTTTGGCCATGAGGACACAGCCAGATTTCATTTTTACATTTTTGTTTTCCCTCCTTGTGTTTTAGGGTAGGTTCACAAATAGCGTGTATGCAACGTATTTCACTGCGTATTCTTCTATAAACAGACACACTGTTATGTAGAGCGCTCCGGTCTTGCACTCCGACCGTGAGCACTCACCTCTCCACTTCTCGCCGGCCTCCGCTATGGCCTCGTCTCCTGCTGCAGCCGGTGGGGCTTGGATCCGCATCACGGGACGCACCCGCATGTGAATCCCAGACCGTCACTTACCATGGTCCTCTGCCACCTCCTCCATTGTGTCCCCATCTCCTAGGGCGCGCGCACACCGGAGTTCTGAAATTTAAAGGGCAAGATGCCCATAATTATGTGTAACACCTGACACTACTCTATAAGTCCCTGCACCTCCCACACTTCCCTGCCGGATCTTCAGTGCCCCTAGCCTGAGATTAAGCGTTCCATATTGCCTGTTGTCTTACCCATGTAACCAGACCTTCCGCTATGTTATTTGGCTTTGCACCTTTGCCGCCTGGCTTGACCTTCTGCTACGTTTGACTATGCTACTGCCTTATCCTTATAGTACCTCGCCTCGCCCAGCTACCTGTGTGGTTGAGTGAGGTGTCAAAAGTTTGGATCAGGGGGGATTAGTGCTTCACCGATCAGAAGAAGGAGTCGGAAGGAGTCCACGCTCAGAGTGTTCTCTTCCGACTCTGTGTCACATGATTGTGGGAGAGTGTGTCTCAATCATGTGACACAGAGCCAGGAGAGAACGCTTTGAGTGCCATCTCCTCCCGACTCCTCCTTCTGATCAGTTAAGGTCTGAAATGACTCTTTAGGCATATTATTTGTCTATATACTGGGAAACTAAATTTGTTTTTAAAATAGAAAGCAGAAGTGTAGGAAGCAGAAGTAGGTATTGAGAGATATGAAAGGTGGAGTGTCTCATTCTTGTGATAATGTGGGCGATGAGTCCCAGGGGTGAGTGCAGGGAGGAACAGGAAGTGGTCAAGCGGCAGGTGGCTGCTGAATACCTTGGTTTCTCCCTGCGGTTTATGACTAGGTTTACATACATGTAAATGAGTAAGAAGTCAGCTGCCTCGGCAACTGACAAATAATACCCAAGATATGACTTTAAACTCACACAGCAAAGACACCTGTTATCTGCACATTTTGTCCTTATGGGTGCGATGTCATATAAATAGTGTTCTTGTGGGCATGTGGATTTTGCACAAGACTAAAATGAACTGTTGCGACCTGGAAGTGTCAATACCACAAATAGAGATGAGCAAACTTTTCAAAAAATTTGATTCGGCCGATTAGCAAATTTTTAGAAAAAAATTTGTTTTGATCCGAAATTATTTGTGGTGAATCTATATTAAAATGGCTATTTCTGGCCTACATAGAGCCTCATAAGGGGTATAGAACACTTTGCTGTGTTCTAACACACATATGGAGTGTGCTGGGGAAGTGAAATACTACTGCTATTCAGAATAACATGCAGATTACAGATTATTTTTAGAATCACTGCCCTGGTTAAACTTGATGGACGTATGTCTTTTTTCAACCATACTAACTATGTAACTATGTATATAACTCCCAAGTTTTAGTGGCCCGGGCCCCAACGTGTGGGTACAAAGGACCTAATCTAACAAGGAGTCACATGTCAGCACAATGACAGAGCCTGGAGGTGGCATCAGTAAGAAGAGACCATATAGTGTTTGAATGGCACAGCCTGGAGTTGGCTGAAGCATGAGGAGACCCCAGGGCTTCACAAAAAGTGTCAGAATACCACCTGACATTCAAAATAATAAAATGATAAATATGTCCTCTGAAGAAAAGGATCCTTCATTAGATGACAATATGAGTATTGTGTATTCCAGTGACAATAGCTCATCAGAGGAACAGGAAAAGATGATACAACTTAATTCTGCAACTGAAGAACCACAACAAAGAATGAACGACTTAAAGCCTACTGGAACTGAGGAATATCAAAATTGTAAATCTACCACCTGGGATAGTCAATTTCAACAGCCGGAGATCAATATCTACAGTTCCCTGTTTCTGCCAGTCCGTGGCAATATTCCTTTTTTTAGTGATCTTGTATCAACATAGCAATAATGCTGGGAGAGTAACTCAAGGATAGCCACATGTTTCCTACAATACACAGTCAATATATGGAGACCATATAGTGTCTGAATGGCACAGCCTGAAGGTGGCTGAAGCATGAGGAGAACATATAGTGTCTGAATGGCACACCCTGGAGTTGGCGGCAGATGAGGAGACAATAGGGCCTCACAATATCGCAGAATAAAATATGAATTTTGAAATTTCCATTGAAGATGTATGGTACCTAGAGCTACCATGAACATATATAGGTAATGTCCTAGGCCCAGCAGAATCACTAAACCATGTAGTTGATGAATGACACAGACAGGAGCACTTAGCAGCAGGAGTGCACAGGAGGGTTTCATAACCCCTAAAATTGAAAGATCAATGTTGAAATCTCAATTAAGCATGTATGTAATCTAGTGCTAACATCAGAAAATTTAAGGCCCAAGCCCAGCAGCATCACTAAGCCAAGTAGTTCCTGAAACACACAGCCTGGAGCAAGCATCAGCATAAGTTTACAAGAGGGCTTCACAACCCCTAACATTATGTTAATGATGAAATCTGTATAGAAGATTTATGTTAGCTAGTGCTAACATCAAAAATTTTTAGGCACAGGCCCAGCAGCATCACTAAACCATATAGTTGCTGAAACACACAGCCTGGATCAGGCAGCAGCAGAAGTACACAAGAGGGCTTAATAACCCCTAACATTAAAAGGTGAATCTTGAAATCTGTATAGAACATGTATGTTAGCTAGTGCTAACATCCCAAAAATTTAGGCACAGGCCCAGCAGCATCAGTAAGCCAAGTAGTTCCTGAAACACACAGCCTAGATCAGGCAGCAGGATGTGTATATAAGAGGGCTTCACAACCCCTAACATTAAAAGATCAATGTTGAAATCTTTATTGAGCATGTATGTTTTCTAGGGCTACCATAAAAAAAATTGTAGGTAATATCCAAGACAGTCCCAGCAGCTTAAGAAAACGATATATTGGCTTAATGACACAGCCTGGAGGTGGGGAAAGCATAAGGAGCCTATATAGTGTTTGAATGGCACAGCCTGGAGGTGGCTGAAGCATGAGGATACCATATAGTGGCTGAATGGCACATCCTGGAGGTGGCATCAGGAGTCCTGAAAGTGACCCTAATGCAAGGAATTTCTGAAACTGGGGACCAGCACCTTAATTATGTTTTGCAGTATCCATGGCAGCACAATGAGAGAGCCTGCAGGTGGCAGTATCAGCATGAGGAGACCATAGAGCAGCACGATTATAGAGGCTGAAGGTGGCAGCATCAGCATGAGGAGACCATATAGCGGCACAACAACAAAGCCTGGAGGTGGTAGCATCAGCATGAGGAGACCATATTGCGGCACAATGACAGATCCTGGAGGTGGTAGCAATAGGATGAGGAGACCATAGAACAGCACAATGACAGAGCCTGGAGGTGGCAGCAGCAGCATTAGGGCCATGCCAACTGAGGGTTGAGTGGGAGGAACCCACCGACTGTTGACTGGGGGTGTCGGATGTCACTTGAGAGGAAGTGGATGACTGAGTGAACCGATCAATCACGGCTGCTGGGTTGCTGGTTGCGACATGACTGCTAGCTGACACCGGGAGCTCAGACCTCTCGCTGCGACTCCGGCTGGCACACACCCCTACTCTGCTGCGACCTCTGATGAATTTAGACCTCTGCCACTCCTCTGTGCACATCCTGGCAATAAACTTCCCGACATACTTATTGCGTATATGAGGGGAGTACAATACGCTTCACTACACTTAAAACAGTATTTGTCTAGAAGAGGTGTGTACTATCACATTATCTAGGCAATGGACAGATTAGCAAGTAAAAATTGTACACTACTTAGATTTAGGTATGCGGTATGCACTACTTGGGGCAGACAAATGCTCTACAATACGCCTAAAAACTCTGTATTTTTGTAAAACACCAGCCGGTGAGTACTGTTGCTTGGACTTTCACAGTATGTAGGCCCTTAACCCTGCACAGTGGTCTCCAAACTGTGGACCTCCAGATGTTGCAAAACTACTAATCCCAGCATGCCCGGACAGCAAACTGCTGTGTGGGCATGCTATCAGTTGTAGTTTTGCAAGATCTGGAGGTGCACAGTATAGAGATCACTGTGCAGTGGTCTCAAACTGTAGACCTCCAGCTGTTGCAAAACTGCAAATCCCAGTATGCCTTAAAAGCTCTCTGGGCATGCTGGAAGTTGTAGTTTTGCAACATCTGGAGGGTTACAGGATTTCAGCAGGAATGCCGTTCCGATCTCTGCCTGGCGGGCGGCAGAGACCGGGGAAACACCTGGATGTCCGGGGACGTCCTTGGTCCTTAAGGCACAGGGTGCCAGGACGTCCCCGGACGTTGAACTTGATGGACGTATGTCTTTTTTCAAATGTATTAACTATGTAACTATGTCCTTGGTCCTTAAGAGGTTAAACTGATCAATCCAATTGTAGAGCATTAATTAATTAAATCGGCACTGCAATTACATTCTGCTTGAGACCGACTGTATAAGCAGAACCAATATGGCCAGCATGGAGGCCTTTAGAAGACCTCTGTCCACTACATTGAAGGGAAATTATTTATTTTTTTAAAATCAACTGGTGCCAGAAAGTTAAACAGATTTGTAAATTACTTCTATTAAAAAAATCTTAATCCTTCCAGTACTCACTAGCTGCTGAATACTATGGAGGAAATTATTTTCCATTTGAAACATAGAGCTCTCTGCTGACATCATGACCACAGTGCTCTCTGCTGACATCTCTGTCCATTTTAAGAACTGTCCAGAGTAGGAGAAAATCCCCATAGAAAACATATGCTGCTCTGGACAGTTCCTAAAATGGACAGAGATATCAGCAGAGAGCACTGTGGTCATGATGTCAGCCGAGAGCTCTGTGTTCCAAAAAGAAAATAATTTCCTATGTAGTATGCAGCTAATAAGTACTGGAAGGATTAAGATTTTTTAATAGACGTAATTTACAAATCTGTTTAACTTTCTGGCACCAGTTGATTTAAAAAAAAAAAAAAAGCTTTCCACCGGAGTACCCCTTTAAGTAATCAACTTCTAGACTGCAGGTTGGCCCCATTGTGTGTGTGTGTGTGTGTGTGTGGGGGGGGGGGGGGTAATATGTGTTGCAAGGTGAGAATCCACAATCAGAAATTGCATTGTATGCCTGTTAATTTCAATATCTGAACAAGGCCTTAAAGGGGTACGCCGCTAGAAAACATTTTTTTTTTAAATGAACTGGTTCCAGAATGTTAAACAGATTTGTCTCACCACAGTGCTCTCTGCTGACACCTCTGTCCATTTTAGGAATTGTCTAGAGTAGGAGCAAAGCCCCATAGCAAACCTATCCTGCTCTGGACAGTCCCTAAAATTGACAGAGGAGTCAGCAGAGAGCACTGTGGTCAGACAGAAATGAAATTCAAAAAGAAAAGAACTTCCTGTGGAGCATACAACAGCTGATAAGTAAATGAAGGAATAAGATTTTTTAATAGAAGTAATTTACAAATCTGTTTAACTTTCTGGCACCAGTTGATTAAAAAAAATGTTTTCCAGGGGAGTACCCCTTTAAAAAGTTCACCCATCTTGGTCACTGCTATGGTCCAGTGGTTGAGAAAGTTTGCATCATGAAGATACAAGGCGTCCACTTTAAGAGAACACTGCTTGGCTTAAGTAAAAAGAGCATCTCATTAGGAATTACTGTGTATTTGAGGCCATCTGCGATGGTCAGCGCCTTCTCATGGATCTCACTTTGTTTCAATTACTTTATAATCCTCATGGATGCTCCTGTATCTATTTTCAGACAGACTGCTGGTTGCCTCCGAGGACAAGCAGAGAGGAGGTCTCCTGGGTAGTGCCGAATGTCTTTCCTTTGCATTCTCACTAAAGATAGAGACAATTTTAACAGCAGTGATGGGAAGGTAACACGTGTTGATCAATGTGACACTGTGAGTGTGAGCGAAACGCACATCTGAAGCATAAAAAAACATTTGCTAATGGGAAACAAAGTGTCAGAGAGACGATTGGGAACAATACAGTACACCCCGGAGCCACTTCTACTAAAGTGAGCCCGGAAACTGTACTGAGGACATCACCGTGTAAACTTCATGCATAATGGAATTGTTGAACGGAAGAACTAAGGACATGTGACTTAGAAGACGGGAAAGAAGTAAAACGAGGGGGACAAAGACACTTGGAATACAATTAAAGGGGTATTCCGGCCTTAGACATCTTATTCCCCTATCTGATCGTGGAGGTCTCGCCGCTGGTACGGGGGGTACCAAGCTCCGTGCAGCTCCTGGCATTCTGTGCTGGGCGCTGCTCCTGAGATGGAAATGTGACGCCACACAATGCCCCCCTCGAGATGCCACGCCCCCTCCATTCATGTCTAGGGGAGGGGGCGTGACGGCCGTGGGGGCGTGACAGAATGCCAGGAGCTGCACGGAGATCGCGGGGGCCCCCCGTGATCAGACATTTTATTTGCTATCCTTTTAATAGGGGATTAGATGTCTAAGACCAGAATACCCCTTTAAGAATTATATAAAACAGCCCCATATACTACATCTTTGTAGTTATGGGCACCTTTTAGATAATGTGATTGTGACTCATGAACGGAACATTAGAGCTGGATCCACACATGTCAGATGGGCTTTGAGGTACACATGGGGCCCATTTGGAAAACTGATCCTCAAGTCTTCAGAATATGATAATGTAACTTGAAACGTACACATCAGGAATGTATTTTTATTGAATAAAAATTCATCATCATTTTAAGGTTAATACATACCGTATATACTCGAGTGTAAGCCGAGTTTTTCTGAGAACGGCTCCCTCGGCTTATACTCGAGTGAACTCTCCGCCTGTCAATCCCTTCTCAGTGCTCTTCAACCTGCGGACCTCCAGATGTTGCAAAACTACAACTCCCAGCATGCCCGGACAGCCATCAGCTGTCCGGGCATGCTCTGAGTTGTAGTTTTGAAACCTCTGGAGGTCCGCAGGTTGAAGACCACTGCGGCCTTCGTCATCATCCAGACACCCCCTTTAGTTTTCTACTCACCTCCCCTGGGTGGGAAGGAAGGGTGAGCTGGTCCGGGCCATCTATGCTGCAGGGACCGTCCGGTGGGGAGGGTTAGTCGTTCCGGGCTGTCCATTTTCACCAGGAGGCCCTCTTCTCCACGCTCCGGGCCCGGCCCCGGACTAGTGATGTTGCCTTGACGACGACGCACAGGGATGCGCATGAACGTCCCGATGGCTGTCTGAGCATGCTGGGAGTTGTAGTTTTGCAACATCTGGAGGTCCGCAGGTTGAAGACCACTGAGGAAGGGATTGACAGGCGGTGATGATGAAGGAGGGTGATGATGACGGGGGTCTGGATGATGACGAGGGTCTGGATGATGACATGGGGGGGTTGATGTATTTCCCACCCTAGGCTTATAGTCGAGTCAATAACTTTTCCTGGGTTTTTGGGGTGAAATTAGGGGCCTCGGCTTATATTCGGGTCGGCTTATACTCGAGTATATACTGTATTTACGTAACATATATGGGGTAGAAAATTTATATAGTTGCATTGTAAGTATCATTGAAAATATACATGTTCATTTATTTTAACCAAGGGAGGGGATAAACACATTCTCTCCCGACTCTGAGCCACCTGACCTAGACAGACTCCCAATGTAAGTATACGGGATTATCTCGGCCATGCACTTGTTCTACTGGGAACAGCCGTTAAGGTCAGAAATAAAGAGAGACTTTGACGGCCGTTCTCGATGGGGATCCACGACAGTGTGAAATGGCCTGTTTTGAACTCTTAACTATTTTTGCTGTGACCAACTTCTAGCATCTGTCTTCCATTTAGAGATTATTTACCAAAAATGACTCCTTACCCCAGAAAAACACTCTATAGTATTGACCACTAGACTGCAAACTGCTGTCCACTGCCTGTTAGAGGAAAACCATCTCTAGCAGCAGGGAGACCAAAACGAACACAGGGAGTGGGGGGGTGTTGTGGGCTTTACTTTAGGGGGTTGCCCCCTCTCGGGGATAAACCCTTACTAGATACCCTCCCCTAAAAACAGACTTTATTTGCATTTGTATTAAAATTCCTATTAACCCCTTCACACGTTTTAAAATTGTCAGCGATGCAGTAACTTGTACTTGCAGTGGGGGTATTATGATAACCCCCTACTGAATCAGGTATCACTGGAGCTATGGTATCTAAATATCTATATATGTGATTGGTGTGCTGGATACACCTGCATCACCTAGCCATAGACTACCAGTCCTGTTACTGTTTTTGTGTCTGCCGCTGGTTAAAACTAAGACAAAAGCCTCCCCGACGTTTCGCGGATGAATCCGCTTTGTCAAGGGTTGCGAGGCTACTGAGCTCTGGAACGCCCATCACTTCTTTATATAACCTCGTATCCTCCTCACTTCCATGCCATCCCCCTCCAATGAATTAACGCCACATCATAATCTCCCCCATCGCGTGACTTGTGCTCCAATCAGTTTCTCCTTTTGAGCTTTGTTGCTGTCATGTGACCAGATTACGTATCTGGTCACATGTCTCGCGCGATCTCGTTCCCTGGTAATCTCGTGCATGTCACAGGACTTGGATTTCTTCTGTCCTTCCGACTCTCGCGTAACCAGGGCCCGGTCTGGGTTTGCTTTAGAGCCAGGACTGTGTACATGAAATTTTGGGCCTGTTTGCCTCCTCAAGAGTGTCCAAGCTGCACCATTAAGTTTAAAGCAGCTTTACCTTATATAGCTTGTTATCATCATCAGCAAGAGTGCACTGCTTAGACCAGAGCTGCTTTTGTGATGTAACCCCTATACAAAGGCGTTGCTGTATTGCTGTTGCTGTTTCTATCCTTTCTGTGTAAATCTGTGTAGGAATATAGCCATTCACTCTGGTTCAGTGTTTCCCAATCAGGGTGCCTCCAGCTGTTGCAAAACTACAATTCCCAGCAGCCAATGGCTGTCCGGGCATGCTGGGAGTTGTTGGTTTGCAACAGCTGGAGGCACCCTGGATGGGAAACACTGATCTAATTGACATTTGAAAGAACACACCAACACCTGTATAACATCCTAGATCTATTACACAAAGTGACTAAGTTTCTTTTGTCAAAGTTTGTTTCTTTAATCTGTCTTGTTGCCAAACCTGTCAAGTTTGCTAATTCTTGGTTACAATAGTGATTGTGAACAATGACAATGACCAAAGGGTCATAAACCGTGCAATGTGTCATACAATGTGAAATAACATTCTTTCAGATAGGAGAACCAGCCAAGAACATTGCATAAGTGTAATGAAGAAACACATTAAAATGAAAGACGGCATCTTAACATAATCAAGTCTACACAAAGAGCTATCGGTGCAGTCGGCATACAGATACAACCTACTTCTCACAGGCCGCAGGTGGTTTTATGGACTGGAGCATTGTTACCGTGGGACAAAATGCAAGGGGTTGCTCCAAAGTCCAATTTGGAGAGGATATAGCTTTTGGCTCTCAAGTCACTAATAGTTAAAGAGTACCTGTCATGTGCTTGATACATTTTATAACCTTCCCAGTTCACTCCCCCTTCATAATAAACCACCCCTGCCTTCATTTTTTATTATTTTTTCGTTTTCTACCTTGAAAATGTTCTGTATCTCCTGCTCCGTCTTAGTTAGCTCCACAGACTGGGAAGGGATGTTCCCCAGCAGGTGTGACATCATCTGAAGCCATACAGGGGAGAACTTCTTCCCTCACTCTGCTACCCACAGCTGAGAGTAGTTCAGTGTGAGATGGGCTGTTATTTGCTGAGATGGCACACAACCCCCCAGCTCTCTGCACTGAACTCTACAGTGTTTCAGCTCTGCCCAGTAGCTTTCAAAGGGAGCTGTAATATTCAGCCCTATACACTCTATACACTGTGCTGAGCTGAGGTCCCACCTGCATTTTCTGACTTTTATCTCTGCCAGGCTGCTGCAGGAGACAATCTGCAAGAAGGACCGCAGGCAGGACCAGAACGAGGACACCTGGTGGCTGAACTTTTAGGTGTTAATTTAACACTTGAAGTTACAACATTTTATGAAGATGTATATTAGGAAGGTAATTCAAACATATTTATTTTTATTACAAATGACAGGTACCAATCATAGATAAAGGACAAAACTGTTTTATACTCACTGACACCATTCCCGGCCCACTCACTACATTTGCAGGGCTGGAAAGTCTTGCATCTGCTCCAGCAAATGTATATATCAGCTTTGAGGTAAGCACTGATGCCGTATTCATTGCTGCTCAGTGTACAGGAGCAGGGAGTCTGGCTCATGGTAGTAGCCCCTGTTCCTGTGTATTCATTGAGATCAACAAAATTCTGCTGCAAGCGGACACTGAAACCATAATATGCATGGGACCTAACAGGTTAATACCCTGCTCATTCGGCCTATATTTCCTACTAGAGGGCAACTATTTTTTTTTTTGCTTCAGTTTCAGAATTTGCAACAGATACCGGCAGGTAGTGAGTGAATGGCAGCATTAAAAGGTTACTCCGCCCCTAGACATCTTATCTCCTATCCAAAAGATAGGGGATAAGATTTCTAATCACAGGGTCCCGCCATCACGCCCCCTCCCATAGACTTGCATTAAGGGGGCTTGGCCTTGATGTCATGAGCGGGGCATGACCATGATGTCACAAGCTTCACCCCGCATCGCCAGTCATCCAAATTTCTCTCCATTCACAAGATGTCTGGGGTGCTGCAGCCGAGAGCGCAATCAGACATGTTATCCCCTATCCTTTGGTAGGGGATAACATGTCTAGGGGAGGAGTACCCCCTTTAACCCCTTAAGGACCCAGGACATCAGGGGATGTCCTGGCACCCTGTGCTTTAAGGACCAAGGACGTCCCCGGACGTCCTGTCGGTTTCCGGTCCCTGCCGTGCGTCGAGCAGGGATCGGAAGCGGATGCCTGCTGAAATGCTTCAGCAGGCATCCAAGGCAAACGCCAAGGGGGGCCATGTAGGCCCCCCATGTCGGCGATCGTCGCAAATCGCGAAGGAAATCGTCCCCGCGATCTGAGGCGATACCGGGCTGATCGGGTCTCTGGGACCCGACCGCCCGGTAATTTTGCATGATTCCGGTTGTCACAGACAGCCAGGACCATGCTGAAGTATAGAAGCGAGGTGGCAAGCCAGCCACCTCCTCCTATCCCCTGTGATTCCTCAGTTAGCTAACCGACCAATCGCAGGGGAGGGGGGGGTGGTTGCTTCCTCCCGCCCTGCCCGGCCCCTGGAAGTCCGGAGAGAACGGGAGGAAGACCGGAGGACGTGGTGGGGGACGGGGGAGTGCTGGGGCCCGGCCCTGGTACTTACTTCATCCCTGAAGACCCGGATCCCGGCGGCGGAGACTGCGGCCGTGACGACAGGTGAGGGGATCTTCGGCGGCGGCGCGGGACCTTTGCAGCAGTCCAGACCGCCGTAAAGCAATCTGGACTGCTCCACTGCTCCATCTGGTCCCCTTGCACTACAACTCCCAGCAGGCCCAGACAGCCCTTGGCGTCTGGGCATGCTGGGAGTTGCAGTTTTGCAACATCTGGAGGTCCACAGTTTGGAGACCACTGTACCATTCCAGATGTTGCAAAACTACACGTCCTCAGCATGCCCTTACTGTCCAGGAATGCTGGGAGTTGTAGTTCTGTAACATCTGGCCCTTCAGATGTTGCAGAACTACAACTCCCAGCATGCCTGGACAGTTTTGGCATACTGGGAGTTGTAGTTTTGCAACATCTGGAACGGCACAGATTGGGAACCACTGTATTAGTGGTCTGCATCCTCCAGATGTTGCAAAACTACAACTCCAAGCATGCTGGGAGTTGTAGTTCGGCAACATCTGGCTCTAAAGATGTTGCCGAACTACTACTTCCAGCATGCCTGAGAATGTTTGGGAGTTGTGGTTTTGCAACAACTGGAGGCACACTGGTTGGGAAACATTGTCTGTTTCCTAACTCAGTGTTTCCCAACCCGTGTGCCTCCAGCTGTTGCAAAACTATAACTACCAGCATGCACTGATAGACTATGCATGCTGGGAGTTGTAGTTTTGCAACAGCTGGAGGCCCCCCCCCCCCCCTGTGAATGTACACATGGGCAGGGGGCTTACAGTGAGTATCAAGCTGCAAGTTTGCGATGCAGCAAATTTTGCGCGGCAGCTCAAACTTGCAGCGGGAAACTCGCTGTAATCCCCCGCCCGTGTAACTGTACCCTAAAAACACTATACTACACTACACTAACACATAATAAAATAAAAAGTAAAAAATACTACATATACACATACCCCTACACAGCCCCCCTCCCCTCTCCAATAAAAATGAAAAACGTCTGGTACGCAACTGTTTCCAAAATGGAGCCTCCAGCTGTTGCAAAACAACAACTCCCAGTATTGCCGGACAGCTGTTGACTGTCCAAGCATGCTGGGAGTTTTGCAACAGCTGGAGACACCCTGTTTGGGAATCACTGGCGTAGAATACCCCTATGTCCACCCCTATGCAAATCCCTAATTCAGGCCTCAAATGCGCATGGCGCTCTCACTTTGGAGCCCTGTCGTATTTCAAGGCAACAGTTTAAAAATTCATTTTTTACACTAACATGCTGGTGTTGCCCTATACTTTTCATTTTGACAAGAGGTAAAAGGGAAAAACGACCCCCAAAACTTGTAAGCAATTTCTCCCGACTACGGAGATACCCCAGATGTGGGCGCAAAGTGCTCTGGGGGCGCACAACAAGGCCCAGAAGGGAGAGTGCGCCATGTACATTTGAGGTGATTTGCACAGGGGTGGCTGATTGTTACAGAGGTTTTGACAAACACAATTACATTCCATTCCATTTCGGAAACTACACCCCTCACGGAATGTAATGAGGGGTGCAGTGAGAATTTACCCCCCACTGGTGTCTGACAGATCTTTGAAACAGTGGGCTGTGCAAATAAAATTTTTTGTACATACCACTGTTCCAAAGATCTGACAGACACCAGTGGGGGGTAATTGCTCCCTGTACCCCTTGTTACGTTCCTCAAGAGGTCTAGTTTCCAAAATGGTATGCCATGTTGGGGTTATTTTGCTGTCCTGGCACCATAGGGGCTTCCTAAATGCGACATGCCCCCCGAGCAAAATTTGCTCTCAAAAAGCCAAATATGACTCCTTCTCTTCTGAGCATTGTAGTTCGCCCGTAGTGCATTTCAGGTCAACTTATGGGGTACCTCCATACTCAGAAGAGATGGGGTTACAAATTTTGGGGGGTATTTTCTGCTATTAACCCTTGCAAAAATGTGAAATTTGGGGGGGAAACACATTTTAGTGAAAATTATATATTTTTTTTTTATGTATGCAAAAGTCGTGAAACCCCTGTGGGGTATTAAGGCTTACTTTATTCCTTGTTACATTCCTCAAGATGTCTAGTTTCCAAAATGGTATGCCATGTGGGTATTTTTTGCTGTCCTGGCACCATAGGGGCTTCCTAAATGCGACATGCCCCCGAGCAAAATTTTCTCTCAAAAAGCCAAATATGGCTCCTTCTCTTCTGAGCATTGTAGTTTGCCCGTAGTGCACTTCAGGTCAACTTATGGGGTACCTCCATATTCAGAAGAGATGGGGTTACAAATTTTGGTGGGTATTTTCTGCTATTAACCTTTGCAAAAATGTGAAATTTGGGGGGAAACACACATTTTAGTGAATTTTTTTATTTATTTTTTTACATATGCAAAAGTCGTGAAACACCTGTGGGGTATTAAGGCTCACTTTATTCCTTGTTACGTTCCTCAAGGGGTCTAGTTTTCAAAATGGTATGCCATGTGTTTTTTTTTTTTTTTTGCTGTTCTGGCACCATAGGGGCTTCCTAAATGCAACATGCCCCCCAAAAACCATTTCAGAAAAACATACTCTCCAAAATCCCCTTGTCACTCCTTCGCTTCTGAGCCCTCTACTGCGCCCGCTGAACACTTTACATAGACGTATGAGGTATGTGCTTACTCTAGAGAAATTGGGATACAAATATAAGTATACATTTTCTCCTTTTACCCCTTGTAAAAATTCAAAAATTGGGTCTAC
This sequence comes from Hyla sarda, assembly GCF_029499605.1. Classification (NCBI taxonomy): domain Eukaryota; kingdom Metazoa; phylum Chordata; class Amphibia; order Anura; family Hylidae; genus Hyla; species Hyla sarda. The sequence continues at coordinate 198,489,673 of NC_079195.1, forward strand.
AAGAACATGCGAGTGTAAAAAAATGAAGATTGTAAATTTTCTCCTTCACTTTGCTGCTATTCCTGTGAAACACCTAAAGGGTTAAAACTCTGACTGAATGTCACTTTGAATACTTTGGGTGGTGCAGTTTTTATAATGGGGTCATTTGTGGGGTATTTCAAAGATGAAGACCCTTCAAATCCACTTCAAAACTGAACTGGTCCCTGAAAAATTGTGAGTTTGGAAATGTTGTGAAAAATTGGAAAATTGCTGCTGAACTTTGAAGCCCTCTGGTGTCTTCCAAAAGTAAAAAGACGTCAATTTTATGATGCAAACATAAAGTTGACATATTGTGTATTTGAATAAAAAAAAAATATTTGGAATATCCATTTTCCTTACAAGCAGAGAGCTTCAAAGTTAGAAAAATGCAAAATGTTCAAATTTTTCATCAAATTTTGGGATTTTTCACCAAGAAAGGATGCAAGTTACCCCAAAATTTTACCACTATGTTAAAGTACAATATGTCACGAAAAAACTATCTCGGAATCACAATGATAAGTAAATGCATTCCAGAGTTATTAATGTTTAAAGTGAGTGGTCAAATGTGCAAAAAATAGCCGGGTCCTAAGGTGTAAAATGGCTGGGTCCTTAAGGGATTAATGGGGTTTTCCCAACTGGCAAAGTTATTTATAGTATACAGGATACGGTAACTATCTGATTGCAGGGGTTTGGCCTTTTAGGGCCCCTTTGCAGTCTCGAGAATAGGGACCAAGTCCTCCATTCATTCTCTTTGGGAGCTGCCGGATATAGCCAAGTTCAGCATTAGGCTGTCTCTGCGACTCCCAATTAGAATGAATGGAATGGCGGCCTGCGTGCAAGCTCTGCCTTTCCATTCCAATGGTAGACTTGAGTTCCCGTTCTCGATATCATGGGGGAGCCCTGTGATCAGATAGTTATCCTGTAGATAAGGGATAACTTTTTCAATTGGGAAAACACCTTTGAGGTAAGTTTAGATGTTTACTTGAATAAGGCTGAGTTCACATATGTCTGGTGTCCAGCTCTGTGAACCCAGCCTACAACTCACTGCAGGTAATGAGAAAAGTGGATCAGTTGGCATCAGTTGTTAAAGGAGTACTCCGGCAAAAAATAACTCATCCCCTATCCATAAGTAGCGGTCAGACCCTTCGCCATCACTGTGACCCTGGCGCTCTCAGTGAGGAATGTGTGTCATCTACCAGTAGACGGCAAGCGCTCCATTCATTTCTATGGGAGCCCCGAGAGCTGTTCTTCCTGTCTTTGTGGCACTCAAAAAGAAATTAATTGAGCCCATTCCGGCTGCAGCACGTGCTCCTCACTGAACGCCGGGTCCCATCGCGGGGGTCCCAGTGGTCAGACCCCCTGTGATCAGCTACTTCTCCCCTATCCCCCTGTGATCAGCTACTTTTCCCCTATCTTGTGGATAGGGGATAAGCTATTTTTTGTGGGAGAGATCCTTTTAAAAGGGTACTCCACTGGAAAAAAATAAAAATGTATGAACTGGTGACAGAGAGTTAAACAGATTTGTAAATTACTTCTATTTAAACATCTTAATCCTTCCAATACTTTTCAGCTGCTGTATGATTCACAGGTTCCCATAGAAAACCTATCCTGCTCTGAACAATACCTGACATGGACAGAGATGTAAGCAGAGAGCTCTGTGGTCAGACAAAAAGGAAATTCAAAAAGAAAAGAACTTCCTGTGGAGCATACAGCACCTGAATTCATTTACAAATCTGTTTAACTTTCTGGCACCAGTTGATTAAAGGGGTACTCCGGTGAAAACCTTTTTTCTTTTAAATCAACTGGTGGCAGAAAGTTAAACATATTTGTAAATTACTTCTATTAAAAAATCTTAATCCTTCCTGTACTTATTAGCTGCTGAATATGACAGAGGAAATTCCTTTCTTTTTGGAACACTGATGACATCACGAGCACAGTGCTCTCTGCTGACATCTCTGTCCATTTTAGCAACCATGCATAGCAGATGTCTGCTAAGGGCAGCATGGTGGCTCAGTGGTTAGCACTGCTGCCTTGCAGTGCTGGGGACTTGGGTTAAAATCCCTCTAAGGACAACAATAAATAAAGCGTTATTATTATTATAATAACGTCAGCAGAGAGAACTGTGCTCGTGATGTCATCAGAGAGCATTCCAAAAAGAAAAGAATTTCCTCTGTAGTATTCAGCAGCTAATAAGTACAGGAAGGATTAAGATTTTTTAATAGAAGTAATTTACAAATATGTTTAACTTTCTGCCATTAGTTGATTTAAAAGAAAAAAGGTTTTCACCGGAGTACCCCTTTAAAAAAAAAAAATGTTTTCCAGTGAAGTACAACTTTAAAGATCTGGCATTCATTATTTGTTCATTTCTATAAAAAGGAGTTACATATTTTTTTATGAAGCATATTAGAAAGGTTAATGTTTTCCCAAGATGTACAACATATAAAAAGTTTTTGATTCTGACAGTGCCCATTTAAGTACAAAACACAGGCTGTTCAGCTTGAAATCTCCCAGAACGCACACAAACTCAAATAATGCACAACAACAGGAAATAGTCAGAGATAAAGTCTGGTCACTACAGCCACAATAAAGCCATTCTGCAAAAATGACTTCCAGGAACATTGATTTAGATGTAAATCATTTTCTGGAATTAGCTGTAATTTTCTTCCAAAATAACACTGCTTAAAAGTCATGTCATTGGGTATGTATGATAATGAAGCACAATGGGTCTGGACTGGATTAACAGGGAAAATTTCACTTCTATAGAAGAGGTGTTAAGTAGAGATTAGCAAATTTTTTGAAAAAGTTGATTTGGCCAATTCACTGGATTAAAAAAAAAAATCGATTCGATACAAATAAATTCTCAGTGAATTTTTATTAGTAATGTATTTTATTAATGTGTTTAATAAATGTGTTTCACTTTTTTCTCTGAATTTTTTTTTAAATTTTTTAGGTAGTACTACTACTCCCAGCATGGAACAGACTGTTCCATGATGGGAGTAGTAGTACCTGTGCTAATAGACAGATCGCGCCGGGTGTCACTCCTGACACTCGCTGCGATCGTCCTATTAAATGTATAGATTCGGACAGCTTTTTCTCACATCTAGATAGAACGAGTGCATCTGGTGTCAGGAGTGACACCCGCTGTGATCTGTCCTCAACTGCAGGTACTACTGCTCTCAACATGACGCACACTCTGCTCCATGCTGGGAGTTGTAGTACCTGTATTAATAGACAGATCGCAGTGGGTGTCACTTCTGACACCCGATGCGACCGTCCTGTATAATGTATAGATGCGGGTGGCTGGCTGCTCTTCTCTGGTCCCATTGTAGTATAAGTATATGCCGTATATATATATGTATATATATATATATATATATATATATATATATATATATATATATATTACCCATTATTCATATTTCCCACAGAGAGCTGTAATTGGTTCAAGCCATCTGGCCAATCACAGCTCTCTGCGGGAAATATGAATACGTGATGTAAATTCTATTCACATCACTGGCTGGCCGGTGTATAGCTTAGAGATGCGAGCACAGGAGAAAGCAGCTATAGCTCTGCAATAGAAAGGACAATCGCATCAGGTGTCAGGAGTGACGCCCGGGGCGATCTGTCTATTAGTACAAGTACTACAGCTCCCATCATCGAACAGTCTGTTCCATGTTGGGAGTAGTAGTATTACCTAAAAAATTGAGAAAAATTGAGAAAAAAACTGAAACATACATACACACACTTTATTAAACACAATATTAAAATACATTACTAACAAAAAAAATAATAATAATAATAATTATAAAAAATATATTAATCTTACATAAAAATTGCTCCTTTCTAAATTTTTATTGTTGTTTAGGTCCCTGCCCGCCAACATAAATTGATCCCTGTTTAAAATTAAAAAAAAATTTTTTTTGTCTTTCAATTTTTGGGAGCGGGCAAATGAATGAGGAGTGCATTTCATAATTTTTTTTTCTAGTTTTTGTTCTAAATCATATTTCTTTTCTTTTCACTTTACTTTTTTTAGCCCCATTTTGTTAGACACAGTAAGAAATGCACTGTTTTTGGGTAAAGCCAGAAAATACATGCAACTTTGTGTGAAAGGCTTAGTCAACTTTCACTCTCACAGCTATAAATGCAGTTTTTTTTCCTTATAATATATAATGAATGATACAGACTTCTAGGTGTATAGATGTGGGTTGGGTGTATATGTGAAAATAAGGTGTATAAAGTGAAGATAAGACTAGTTGCATACAAAACTGTATTTTATTAAATTGGTATAAAATTAATATGTACAAAATAGTCCAAGCAGGGCCCTTGCTGTGGACTAGTTGGTAGACAGTACAGTAGTATTGCTAAAGTATTAAAATAAATAGATATATCGATAAAATAAGTCCATACAATAGCCACCTATTGGATGATTGGAAGGTAGTAAAATGAAGCTGACCGGGTGTCAGCAAACTTTGTTCATAGTTTTTAGATAAAGTAGCAAGTTCGAATAGTAGCAAAGTTTTTCAATTGCAACAGTGAAAGTAAATAGTTGTTGGTGCTTCTGCACCGCTCACCGCTCCGTCCTGGAGGAGTCCTCGGGTGGCAGCCCCTGGTGTTCCAGGCTCCGTAACACAGACTGGCTCCGCTCGGCGGCCGGCTCAGTGTCTCTGTATGATTACTTCTCGGGATTCCTCCGGTGTAATGTGGGGACGCAGAGAAGGTCCGACTGTGCTGGGGATGCTGCGGCAAGCAGCTGCGGTGAGTGTGCAGGGAGTGGTGATCCAAATGAAGTGTATAAACGGCGTTCTCGTGGCAGAGAGCGTAAGTCGTGGTTCGCCTCAAAACAGTGGTCCCTATTTCAGCTATAGGTGGTTAGTGTGGTAAGGTGAAGAGCTAGACGCCTTTCGGGGAGACCCCTTTATCAATAGCTATAATGTGCCCCCTATTGTTGCATTTTTTTTATAGTCCATTTCAGTGTAATTTGGCGGCAATTCAAAGTTCATTGTAAACTGTGGACTGAATTCCAGATCGTGGTAAAACGTGAACTGGATTATACAAAATGCAACTGATAGAATAAATAAATAAATAAACTAGAGATGTCGCGAATTGTTCACCGGCGAACAGTTCCCGGCGAATTTAGCATGTTCACGTTCGCATTGCCGGGCGAACATATGTGAAGTTCGATTTGCCCCCTATACTTTAACATTGCGGTAAACTTTGACCCTGTGAGTCAGAGTCAGCAGACACATTACAGCCAATCAGCAGCAGTCCCTCCCTTCCAGACCCTCCTACCTCCTGCATGGACGCCATTTTATCTTCATTCGGCATGCTGCAGGCTTAGGAAGTGGAGGGACAGAGAAGCTGCTCCTGTTGTAATAGGGAAAGCGATAGCTAGGTTGCTGCTAGGTGGTGTATTCAGGGTCCACTTTACTTCTAAAGCACCAGTGTAACATCTGCTTTAAGGACAGCACCCAAAAAAGCCCTTTTTAGGGCTCAAATATCAGTCCATGTGTCTTGCAACAGCTGGAGGCACCCTGGTTGGGAGGGAACCGCTGGTTAAAAGGGGTACTCTGGTGTAAAACTTAATTTCCTTCAAGCAACTAACTACAGTATTAAAAGGGCTATAAGTTCAGTCCGTGTGTCTTGCAACTGCTGGAGGCACCCTGGTTGGGGACCTCTGCTTAAAAGGGGAACTCCGCTGGCAACCTTTTTTGCTCATTGTCACACTAGTACAAATCACATTTGGTGTGACAGTTGTTCAAATAAAAAAATAAAAAATACCTTTTTTGGCTGGGAAATAAAACCAGTGCTACCTAAAGGGGGGCTCTAACTATGTGCTGCCTAATATGGAGGAATCTATGTGCTGTCTAAAGGGGGGGATCTAAATATGTGCTGCCTAAAGGGGGCTCTACGTGCTGCCTAAAGCGAGGCTCTAACTATGTGTTGCCTAATATGGGGGAATCTATGTGCTGCCTAAAGGGCGACTCTAACTATGTGCTGCCTAACATGGGGGAATCTATGTGCTGCCTAAAGGGGGATCTAACTATGTGATGCCTAAAGGGGGGATCTAACTATGTGCTGCCTAAAGGGGGCTCTATGTGATGCCTAAAGGGAGGCTCTACCTATGTGCTGCCTAAAGGGGGGCTCTACCTATGTTCTGCCTAATATGGGGGAATCTATGTGCTGCCTAAAGGGAGGATCTAATTATGTGATGCCTAAAGGGGGGATCTAACTATGTGCTGCCTAAAGGGGCTCTATGTGCTGCCTAAAGGGAGGCTCTAACTATGTGCTGCCTAAAGGGGGGCTCTAACTATGTGCTGCCTAATATGGGGGAATCTATGTGCTGCCTAAAGGGGGATCTAACTATGTGATGCCTAAAGGGGGCACTATGTGCTGCCTAAAGGGAGGCTCTAACTATGTGCTGCCTAAAGGGGGGCTCTACCTATGTTCTGCCTAATATGGGGGAATCTATGTGCTGCCTAAAGGGAGGATCTAATTATGTGATGCCTAAAGGGGGGATCTAACTATGTGCTGCCTAAAGGGGCTCTATGTGCTGCCTAAAGGGAGGCTCTAACTATGTGCTGCCTAAAGGGGGGCTCTAACTATGTGCTGCCTAATATGGGGGAATCTATGTGCTGCCTAAAGGGGGATCTAACTATGTGATGCCTAAAGGGGGCTCTATGTGCTGCCTAAAGGGAGGCTCTATTCATATGCTGCCTAAAGGGGGGCTCTAACTATGTGCTGCCTAATATGGGGGAATCTATGTGCTGCCTAAAGGGGGGATCTAACTATGTGGTGCCTAAAGGGGGGCTCTATGTGCGGCCTAAAGGGGGCTAAAGCACGTTATTCCAAAGAATTTAGGAATAATAGGTGATTTATGCCCTTTATGGATTAAAACCAGACTCTGCATCAACTATGTAATTTCCCATGGGAGTTTTGCCATGGATCCCCCTCCGGCACGCCACAGTCCAGGTATTAGTCCCCTTGAAACAAATTTTAAATCACTATTGTGGCCAGAAAGAGTCCCTGTGGGTTTTGAAATTTGCCTGCCCATTGAAGTCAATGGTGGTTCGCCAGGTTCGCCAGTTCGCGAACATTTGCGGAAGTTCGCGTTCGCCGTACGCGAACTGAAAATTTTGTGTTTGCGACATCACTAATAAATACATGCAGCTAGTCTATAGATGAAAAAAGAGTAAGAAGATGTTAAAGGGGTTATCCAGGAAAAAACTTTTTTTTATATATCAACTGGCTCCAGAAAGTTAAACAGATTTGTAAATTACTTCTATTAAAAAATCTTAATCCTTTCAGTACTTATGAGCTTCTGAAGTTAAGGTTGTACTTTTCTGTCTAAGTCCTCTCTGATGACACGTGTCTCAGAAACCGCACAGTTTAGAAGCAAATCCCCATGGCAAACCTCTTCTAAACTGGGCGGTTCCCGAGACACGTGTCATTAGAGAGCACTTAGACAGAAAAGAACAACCTTAACTTCAGAAGCTCATAAGTACTGAAAGGATTAAGATTTTTTAATAGAAGAAATTTACAAATCTGTTTAACTTTCTGGAGCCAGTTGATAATATATATATATATATATATATATATATATATATATATATACATATATAAAGTTTTTTCCTGGAATACCCCTTTAAACTTGTATATATATATTGATGATGTTCAATGGAAATCAATAGAAAATCAATAGTAGAATGTGGAAGGTTGGAATGGTAGAGGATATGCATATAGATATATGTATACACAGATATATATATATATATATATATATATATATACATACATATATATACACATTGCAGGGGGAGGGTGTAGAATAAGGATGCATAAAATTGGATGAATACATAAAAAAATATATGAAAAAAATAGAAATGAGTTAATATGGTTTGATAAATATGATTTTTGTGAGAATTAATATATTAAAAATGAATATATTAAAAATGAGGATAAATATGAATCAACAAACAATATCTATTAAAAATGAATTAGTTAATGTGTGTTTGTTGAAACATTTTTGTAAATTTTTTTTAACAGTATGTGGTTTCACAAAATTTTTTCAACAAACACACATTAACTAATTAATTTTTAATAGATATTGTTTAATCCGTTTAATGTTTAAATTGTTATGTGTTAATAAATATGGGCTGCTGTGGCCTTTTGTACCACTTACCATGTGTCAGTCGATATTTGGGTGAAAGTTCTTTTGGGGGTGGTCAAAGGGAAGCAGCTAGGATATTCCCTAGTCAAGGAAGCCCTGTAGTAGAGAGTATCGGAGTGGAGGGGCACATGACAGGGGGAGACTGGGCTGGACAGCTAGAGAATGGGATGGTCACGTGAGGGGAGGAGCTAGGAGGGCGTTTAAGATGGAGGGGGCTGGGTAAGGGGGGTCAGTCGGCACGAAGCCAGAGAAGTTCCTACCTGCCCTAATTGAGGCTTCTGCTTGTCACGTTAGTAGTAGCGGAAGAAGGATTTGGAGGCATGAGTGGCAATTATGGTGGTTTGAGGGGGTGTTTTGGAAGTGAGGCAGGGGACGGTACTCAGCCTGGTGAACAATTCTCTGTGGGCATGGGCCCCAGGGAGATGTTTGGGCCTCTGAAACGGTGTCCCATCCTTTACACTTTCAAAATAACAGAAAACAAAAAAATGGCGTCTGCAAAAGTTTGGGCACCCTGCAGAATTTATAGCATGCACTGCCCCCTTTGCATAGCTGAGACCTGCCAGTGTCATGGATTGTTCTCAATCGTCATCTGAGAAGACCAGGTGATGTCAATCTCAATGGTTTTAAATGCCTAGACTCATCTGACCTTGCCCCAACAATCAGCACCATGGGTTCTTCTAAGCAGTTGTCTAGAAATCTGAAACTGAAAATAGTTGATGCTCACAAAGCTGGAGAAGGCTATAAGAAGTTAGTAAAATGCTTTCAGATGTCAATATCCTCGGTTCGGAATGTAATTAAGAAATGGCAGTCATCAGGAACAGTGGAAGTTAAAGCAAGATCTGGGAGACCAAGAAAAATATCAGACAGAACAGCTCACAGGATTGTGAGAAAAACAATTCAAAACCCACGTTTGACTGCACAATCCCTCCAGAAAGATTTGGCAGACACTGGAGTTGTGGTACACTATTCCATTATAAAGAGATACTTGTACAAATATGGTCTTCATGGAAGAGTCATCAGAAGAAAACCTCTTCTACGTCCTCACCACAAAAATCAAGTTAAAGAGAGGATGGCTTCTACATATGGACAATGATCCAGCGGCGGGACTCCCGCGATCAGGCATCTTATCCCCTATCCTTTGGATAGGGGACAAGATGTCTAAGCACCGGAGAACCCCTTTAAAAGAGCAGTGCGTGACAGACAGCCCAGAAATCTCAAAGAACTGGAAGACTTTTGTAAGGAAGAATGGGCAAAAATACCTCAAACAAGAATTGAAAGACTCTTGGCTGTCTACAAAAAGCGTTTACAAGCTGTGATACTTGCCAAAGGGGGCAGTACAAGATATTAACTCTGCAGGGTGCCCAAACTTTTGCAGACGCCATTTTTGGTTTTCTGTTATTTTGAAAGTGTAAATGATGGAAAGAAAATCTAAATTTTGTTGACATATTATAAGAATGTCTAATCTGTAATTTGATGCCTTTTGGAGATTTTTCCATCTTTCCTTGGCTTCTTTATGCACATTAATACAAATTTTTACCTGGGGTGCCCAAACTTTTGATCCCCACTGTAGGAGGCTTGCTACTTTGGTTTGCTTGGTGTCCAAAAAAAAGGGACGAAGCCTCCAGATTCTTCTTATCGAGTTAGGAAGTGTCATAGTTGGGTTATGTAATTACAGTTGTATGATGTTCATAAAAGTTGATGTTATGACAATGTTTAACCCCTTAAGGACTCATGACTCAAGAGGGAAAGAGCAACTGTGGAATTTTTGAAAAAAATTTTGGTCATGGTTTTTGGGGGCCATGTTGCATTTAGGAAGCCTCCATGGTGCCAGAACAGCCAAAAAAAAACAAACACATGGCATACTATTTTGGAAACTACACCCCTCAAAGAACATAACAAGGGGTATAGTGAGCCTTAACACCTCACAGGTGTTTGACTACTTTGCGTTGAAATTGGACGTGAAAATGGAAAATTAGATTTTAACACTAAAATGATGGTGTTACCCCAAATTTTTCTTTTTCACAAGGGGTAATTGGAGAAAACAGACCCCAAAATTTGAAGCCCAATTTCTCCTAATTAAGAAAATGCCCCATATGTGGATGTTAAGTGCTCTGCTGGCGTACTACAGGTCTCAGAACAAAAGGAGCGCCATTAGTCTTTCTGAGAGAGAACTTTGCTGAAATTGAAGTTGGGGGTCATGTGCATTTTCAAACCTCCCATAGTGCCATAACAGCAGAAACCCCCCACACGTGACACCATTTTTGAAACTAGTCCCCTCCAGGAACGTAACAAGGGTTACAGTGAGTACTTACACCTCACAGGTTTTTTGAACAGTGGGCCGTAAAAGTGAAAAATTTGATTTTTAATACTAAATTGCTGGTATTAACCACAATTTTAAAAGTAGTAAGAGAAAAAAAGCTCCTCCAAAATTTGTAGCCCAATTTCTCCAAAATAAGGATATACCCCATATATGGCGGTAAAGCACTATGCGGGTGCAAAACAGGGCTTAGGAGTGAGACAGCACCAATGAGATTTGAGGCCTAAAGTGGTGCATTGCACTGCAATGGTTAAGGTTCTGACGTAAAATGAAAAAAAAAAAAAAAAACCCGGTAAGTGACCACAATTTTGAAACTACACCCCTCAAGGAAGGTAACAAGGGATACCTATATGGAGCCCCCTATATAGTTTGGGTAGGCCCCTCTGTTCATAGTTGCTTAAATATAGTTTGGGTAGGCCCCTCTATTAAAGGAGTAGTCTGGTGAAAAATAACTTATCCCCTATCCAAGTATAGGGGATAAGTTATAGATCGCGGGGGGTGGTCTGAGCACTGTGGTCCCCCCTGATCTCCTGCACCGGGCCCCGGAAGCTGAAGTTTGCCGGAAGCTGACGTCTGTACCCCACATGAAGCCGCTGCCGGCACACCCCATCCATGTATCTCTGAGGGGTACATGGAGGGGCGTGTCGGCTTGCGTTCCGTGCGGAGTACGGCACACCCTCCTTCCAGCCGACTGCTGGGACCCCATGCAGAAGGAGATAGCAGGGGGCCCCAATGCTCGGACCCCCCGCAATCTATAACTTTTCCCCTATCCTTGGAAAGGGGATAAGTTATTTTTTACCAGACAACTCCTTTAATAGTGTTGAGCGGCATAGGCCATATTCGAATTTGCGATATTTCGCGAATATATGGACGAATATTCGACATATATTCGCACAATCCTAATATTCGTGTTTTATTTTCGCATGTGCGCAAATTCACGTATGCGAAAATTAGCATATACAAAAATGAGCAGCAACCAAAATTAGCATAAGTGGAAATTTGCATATACGTAAATTAACCTAAACAAAAATTAGTATAAGTGAAAATTCGCATATGCGAAAATAGCATATGGTAATTTTCGTATGTACGAAAATTCACGCGCCTGCGAAACTTCTCGCGCCAGTCTCACACAGTAGTATTACTGCCTTCTTCACACCACACAAGCTGGAAGCAGAGAGGGGTGATCATATGCGAAAATAAAATGCGAATATTACAAATATGCTAATTTAGCGAATATATGACGAATTCGCGAAATCGAATATGGCCTATGCCACTCAAAACTAGTGATTAGTGTTGCTCGCGAATATTCGCAATACGAATTTTATTCGCGAATATCGCATATTTGCGCATATTCGCGAATATAGCGCTATATATTCGTAATTACGAATATTCTTTTTTTTTTTTTTTTCTCACAGTACACATCACAGTGATCATTCCTCTCTGCTTCCAGCTTGTGTGGTGTAAAGAAGGCTCTAATACTACTGTGTGAGACAGGTGTGCGAAGTTTCGCATATACGAAAATTAACATATGCTAATGTTCGCATATGCGCATTTTTGTTTATGCTATTTTTCGTATACGCCAAATTTTCGCATATGAAAATTTTCGTATGTGTAGATTTTGTATACGAAAATAAAACGACGATATTACGAAGATTCGCGAATGTTCGCAAATATATTTGCGAATATTCGCGAATTCGAATATGGCCTATGCCGCTCAACACTACTAGTGATCACTAGTGTTGAGCGGCATAGGCCATATTCGAATTTGCGATATTTCGCGAATATATGGACGAATATTCGTCATATATTCGCTAAATTAGCATATTTGTAATATTCGCATTTTATTTTCGCATATGTGAAAAATTCACGTACGTGAAAATTAGCATGTGTTAAAATTCGCATATAAAATAGTAAACAGTGAAAATTCGCATATGCGAAAAATAACGTGTGCTTATTTTCGCGTATGCGAAAATGTGAACGCCAGTCTCACACAGTAGTATTAGAGCCTTCATTCCACACACAAGCTGGAAGCAGAGAGGGATGATCACTGTGATGTGTACTGTGAAAAAAAACAAAAA